>NC_086450.1:181810712-182132796 GCF_028390025.1 Pseudophryne corroboree | reverse complement strand
GAGTGCCGTCCTGCCTCCATACATACATATGTATGTATGTTTGTGTGTGTGTGTGTGTGTGTGTGTGTGTATGTGTGTATATATATGTGTATGTATGTATGTGTGTGTATATATATATGTATATATGTGTGTATGTGTATATATATATATATATATATATATATATATATATATGTATATATGTATATATGTATATATATATATATATATATATATATATATATATATATATGTATATGTATATATATATATAATATTTATTACACATACCTGCACATATACATACACACCCACCTACCCACCCACCCACGGAAACCCTCCTCGCTAAATCCTGCATTTGCCACTGCTCAGCGGGGTCACTCACGTGTGAACAATGTTCCTTATCTCCACAGGGACCCAGTTCACAGGCACCTGACTGGCTAGATAGCTTTAAAAGCATGATTCAGAATGTAAATTCAGAATTAGCTGCTGCTAAAAAAGAGAGATTGTGTGGCTAAAGCAGCAGATATCAAGAAGGCTTCTCAGCCCCATCTAGTGGTTGCACATAAACGCTCACTGCCACAGGTGCTGCAGTCTGATTCTGATCAGTGTATGAACAATAAAAAAGAGAAAAAGTACCCTTGGGTGGGAGCACTCAGCCACAGAAACAAAACAAAAAATTGTTACATTTTTAAATTGTTAATAAAACATAACTTATTATTTTCACGAATAAAAATATCTAGCAACACACTCAGAATATGGAAATAACCGCAAACACATAATAAGCCCAAAGAGTTTAGGGCAATTTTATAAAGACATTTGTCCACCTCATATGAATACACTTTTGGTGAAAATCTTACAGGAATTTATCCCAACATTTTTGCATATATAGTAACATAGTTAATGAGGTTGAAAAGAGGCAAAATGCCCATCGGGTTCAACCTGTAATCTGCCTTAAGACGAATTCATTATACTGTCCTAATGTCCTAATTGAAGTAATGTTTTATTTTTAGTTACCAACTGTAAATCATGTTCCTCCCAGATTAAAAATGTCCATATTATAAATGCTATAACCTTGGATATCTTTTTCAGTCAGAAATGTACCCAATCCGTTTTAAAATGCATATATAGAGTCCGCCATTAACACCTTCACTGGCAGGGAATTCCAGATCCTTATTGCCCTAACAGTGAAGAACCCGTTCCTACGTTGAGTATGGAATTTTCTCTCCTCTAGCCTCAGTGAGGGACCTCGCGTCTTATACAGAGTTCATTTAATAAACAATTCCTCTTATAACTTTTTGTAATTTCTCTTTCTGCACACTAGCACCTTACATGCCTTCTTTGCTGCAATTTGACATTGTGACATATACATAAATTTAGTCAGACCGAAGCCGTGCACTGAATTCCTTACTGCTGATGACAAGATAGATACTAGCCTACGACACCTTCTATTTCCTGGTGGTCATCCAACCAGGTACTGGCCAGGCCCAACACTATATCGCTTCCAAGATCAGAAGAGACTGGGCATTTATAGTGTGGTATGGTTGTAGGTATTGCCAAGTCGTCAACAGCAGAGCAAGGCCACAGTTTGCAGAGAGGATATGTCTTTCAGGGAATTGGCTTTGGATTAGGGGTATCCTTTAGTAAGATGAGATAAACACCTTTGAAAAATGTGTGAGTGATTGTCATTTATCCATATGTAACCCAAGTACAGGGGTATACAGAGATTTAAATCATATGATCACTTTAAAAATCTTTGCTTAGGAGCTACCAATTATAGATTTCATGTGGGTTATATTAGTAGGAGCCACCAATTGTAAATTACACGGGTTATAGTAGTAACATTAAGCACGAGACACTGTTTCAACATGTCATACCAACCAACATGTAGTAATCTTGTGATGATTGTAATAGAAGATGAGATCATGTTACATACACCCTTCTGCTTTTCTCCCGTCATGCCAGGAAGTTGGTATAGGATGGGGAATGAGAGAAGGTGAAATGCCGTCCTTCAGCTGGAAAGAAGAAACAGTGAAGCTATCAAGCACTTAGGTGGTGGGGAGTCCTCCCTGATGCAAATCAATACATTGCTGTTACGTTCTCTGTGCTCCGAACGTAAGATATTGAGTGGGTAAGTCCCGAGCACAGGAACATGACTCTGAAATTCAGGACAACGTAAAGCAGGACCCTAACTCCGTTGTTCCACCCATGTGGTCAGTCTACGCCTGCGAGACTGTGTTCTTGGGCCCACGGCAGCCGTGTTTGGAGGACGGATTAGGTCTGCCCAACTCCGATGCCCCCGGTCTTAGTATAAGACAAGGCGTAAACTGAGACTGGATGGAAACAAGGGGACCTCTAACTAAACCAAACACAGAGCTAGGGGATACTGCAGAACTAAAAAACTAAACGTATGTGCGGCACGGCCGCCAATGGAAAAGGCAACAAAGGTAACACTGTCCACCCCTACACGGCACCGCCATGTACCGGGGAGGACAGCTGTGGCGGAGCACCTCTGCAAAAACACCAGCAAAAGAATATAACGGAAACTCTACGGCCAAGGCCGCAAGAGGCGGCAACGGCCTCTACGCATAACACCGGGGAACAACCGCAGGTGAGCAGGAACCTCGAGATCTTAAGACACAGGTTTCCACCAATAGGAAGGCTGGAAGGACCCCAGGAGTCAGCACCACAGGAACGAGGTAGACCGGACCACAGAACGCCGGACAGGGAATTTCTCCAGAGCAGGAATAGCTCACAAGCTATCACTGGCGTCTGTGTAAAGCACTGAGGGAGAATATAACAGGTCTCTGTACCAATGGCTGCAGAGAACCTATTTAGAAAATGACGTGCAGCTGCCCTGCTGCACGACCACACGCTGACAGGTGCTTGATTAATTGGATAGCAACGTGGAACGCGGTCCGCCTGTGGCATCCCTGTTGCTATGGACCCGGGGGCTCGGCACGCACGGCGTCCCGGCATTGCCAGGCGCCGTGTGGGGAACAGGAGGAGGCACGGCAACTGTGACGCGCCGGGACCGTTGCTTAGCAACGGTCTGGCGCTGGCGAGAGCCGCTGCGCCTAACAATTGCAGGGAAAAATCCTCCCACACTCTGCTTCCGTGTGATATGCTTGTAGCGGAGGACAGGAAAACAAAGTAAAAAACATAAACAACAATTTTGTATGTGTGAAGTTAGTCCTATTATCCTACCTAGGTGTGTACCTGTTACCTTATTATCAACAGGTATTCAGGAAAAATATACAATTGAAGAAAGTCAAGACCTATAAATATAGAAAAGAGTACAATGAAATCTAATTGTGTGAGTGTCTTCCACTGCCTGAATAATACTTCTCAGCACGCTACTGGCAATGCAAATGATTGTTTGCAACAAATGTTGCCATCAGTAATTGTATCCAGGGCTAATATTATGTATCAAATGAAAAGCTATTCAAGGTACCGGTTTTGTATGCTAACATGCAGCTCTGTTCTGGTACACAATATGGACACTATTAGCATAAGTATCTATATATACAAGTGATACAGCTTATGTCAAGATAGCCCTGGAATGTTTCCAATTCCCCAGTGTATCACACTTACGGAATGGTAACAACTTCACTACTTGCATACATTTTCTAGCCACAGTAAATCCCTGTAGCTGAGCTGCCGCTGTGGCCGTATCGTTTGTAGTCGTTGACCATAGCGGGTCCCTATAGCTGGATTGGCAGTATTGCCGTGCCGTTTGCGGTCGTCTTATATAAGATGCCGCATGTGCTATCCACAGTAGGTCCTAGGACCTGTTACTGGGTTTACCGTATCGTTGGCGGTTGTCTGGGACAAGATGCCGTGTGCACTGGGTTATGGTATGGTATCCAGTGGTCAGTGTACTGCCGGCTCTGCCCATCACATGCGCGTGCCTCACGTGACCCATCACTCCTCCCGATGTACGTTTCACTTGTTTGTTCACGGGCTTATTATGCGCTTGCGGTTATTTCCATATTCTGAGTGCGTTGCTAGATATCTTTATTCGTAAACATAATAAGTTATGTTTTATTAACAATTTAAACATTTAACTGTTTTTTTTTTTTCCTTCTATTGTTCATACACTGATCTTGCCCTTACCCCTGGGAGCACTACTGACAAACACTTTAGCAAGTTATCCAATTAGCAGGTAGCAAAGGATATACTGTGTTATATAATGGGCTAATTTATCCATTATACAGTATATTTATAATGTCAGTTACCACAGACTCCTCAATGATGAAATAAACTCATCCTATATTATCCTA
This sequence comes from Pseudophryne corroboree, assembly GCF_028390025.1. Lineage (NCBI taxonomy): Eukaryota > Metazoa > Chordata > Amphibia > Anura > Myobatrachidae > Pseudophryne > Pseudophryne corroboree. The sequence continues at coordinate 182,128,534 of NC_086450.1, read as the reverse complement.
CTGTCCTGTGCGAAATCCCAACCCCTTTCTGATTCTGATCAGCCTGATGTGGATGATGATGATATGAATGAGGACAGCTCTCTGTCCCCTTGGGTGGAGGCCATCATTTTTGCTGTAAGAGAGGTCCTTCACATAACGGATCAGGAGGCAGAACCAAATGAGGAGTTGTACTTTCATGTTGGCCCAAAAACGTCAGCAACTTTTCCTGTATCTAAGGAATTAAACTGCCTGGCCAGGGAGGCTTGGTTAAACCATGATAAAAAAATGTAACATTCCTCAGCGGTTTTTAACTACTTCTCCCCTCCCAGCTCAGGACAAGAAGGTATGGGAAAATCAGTCGATACGTCTGTATCTAGGCTGTCTAAGAAATTAGTACTGCCAGTGCCAGGGGCTATATCCCTAAAAGAGCCAGCTGACCGTAAAATTGAGACCACACTCAAGGCAATTTATACAGCAGCAGGCGCTGCACAATGCCCCACAATAGTTTGTGGTTGGATTTCCAGAGCAGTAGTCAAGTGGTCTGACAATGTTATTGACTGTTTAGATTCTCTGCCCTGGGATGAGGTCATTACTTTGCTCCAACATATACAGGATGCTGCAAATTTTATGAGCGAGGCTATTAAGGAGTTGTGTAAGATAAATGGCCGCACTATTGCTATGGCTGTTTTGGCGCGCAGAGCTCTGTGGTTACGTCAGTGGTCAGCAGACGCTGATTCCAAAAAGGTTGTGCAAAATCTTCCCTTTACAAGTGATGCCTTGTTTGGAGACAAATTAAATAAATGGATCTCCCAAGCAATGGCGGGTAAGTCTACCTATCTGCCGTCGGCTGCGCCACCTGGTAGACGTTCTTAAACCAGACCCTCCTAGCAGTCCTTTCGTGTGGCAAGGTTCAAGGCAGGGGCTAAGGGTTCTCCACCACTTCCAGAGGATCTCATGGTAAGTCCCGTAAACCTGCAACTGCTGTCTCCCTGGACCAGACTACCGGATCCCCTGCCTCTAAGCCATCTGTGTGATGGTTGGCCCCAGCAACGAGGCGACTTCACGTGAGGGCGGAGTCCTGCCGGGATCCTTGGGTGAGGGACCCTCATTTCCCAAGGATACTGGCTGGAATTTCAAGCACTCCCACCTCACAGATTTTTCAAGTCGGGCTTACTAGCTTTACCCACAGCAAAAGTTACCATGCAAGAGGCTATTCAAAAGCTTTTGTAGACAGAGGTGATGGTTCCGGTACCACCTCCATTATGCAACAGGGGTTTTTACTTCAGGGTTTTTGTCATTCCCAAACCAGACTGTTTGGTGCGACCCATCTTGAACCTGAAGTCTCTAAACCCGTATCTGCGGGTGTTAAAATTCAAGATGGAATCACTGCAGGCGGTGGTGTCCGCTCTGGAGGAAGGGGAGTTCCTGGTGTCTCTGGATGTCAAGGATGCTTAACTACACATTCCCATGTGGCACCCTCATCAGGCTTACCTCGGGTTCGCCATATTGGATGACCATTTTCAATTTCAGGCCTTACCCTTTGGACTTTCCACAGCTCTGAGGGTCTTCACCAAGGTCATGACGGAGATGATGCTGCAACTGCGCATGATGGGAGTCGACATTGTCCCTTACTTGGACAATCTCCTGATAAAGACTATGTCCAGGGAGCGTCTGCTGCACAGCATCGATCTGACGACTCGCCTGCTGATGGATCATGGGTGGATCCTAAATTCTCGGAAATCTCACCTGGAACCGACTGTCGAAGTAAAAAATATTACATAAAAACATACAAACTACACACATGAGTCGCTATACTTGCAAATACGCGCAGCGAGCACAGCAATATATGGTAACACACGCATTTACACGGACATGCCACAGAGATGGATTCGACACTTATTTCATACAGTACATAACTATAACAATATCAAGCGCCAGACATCATGATGATTTAAAATTTATATATAATGAAGTGATGTCATGTATGTGTATTATTTGAACGAAACCAGATACACCTGTCATATTTGGTATTTAAGCAACCAGATTAATGTGTAGATTCATTTGATACTTGTTATTAAGTTGTAGGACATTGCAACAAATAATTATGATTAAATGTATAAAAGCTAAAATCACTTTTATTAGAACAATAGATATTCCAAACAGGTAGTGGACAGGAAGCTCAGGCCAGCCCTTTGGATGTCTTCAAGGTTGAACCTGATTAGCATATACACAGAGACTAGTGACTCATCATGAATGAGTAAGTCCCCTCCCCCAGAAACTAGATAACACATTGCTGATCACACAGGAGGTCAGTTCCTGTTTTGGTCTCCGCATAAGATGGAGTCCCAGCATGATTTTAGAGAGAGAGAGAGACATAAGCATTGAGGGAATGGTATTGTATTGCTGGCCTGTAACTGTATGTAACTGTATGTATTAACTGCTTACTGTATGAGTTGTAACTATAGGTATACTGTACATTGTAATATATTGAATCCATATCCTTTTAATAACAAATATATACATCAATGAGCTTTGGAACTCAGATAATGTGTGGGTGTATTGTTTTCTCTTATGGGATGCAGTGTTTTGTGATGTACAGCGCACTTTTAGCGTATATGGTAAGACGTGTAAGCGTTTACAATATATATTAGAGCGGGCATTCTAAGAATTTGTGAGAAAGCAATTTGGCATTCACACGACCCAATGTCTTCAGTTCCTGGGAATGATACTGGATACAGTGTCTCAAAAGGTATTTCTCCTGATGGACAAGGCCTTGACTATCCAGACTATGGTTCGCTCGGTGCTTAGTCCTCGCAAGGTATCCATACATCTTTGCATCCGATTACTGGGCAAGATGGTGGCTGCTTACGGCAGATTTCACGCCCGACCATTTCAGCTGGATCTGCTGGACAAATGGTCAGGGTCTCACCATCACATGCATCAGGAAGTGACCTTATCTCCAAGAGCCCGGATTTCTCTATTACGGTGGCTACAAGTTCCTCACCTAGTGGAAGGCAGGAGTTTTAATATTCACTCGTGCATTCTATTGACAACAGATGCCAGCCTCCGGGGTTGGGGGGCTGTGACCCAAGGGGACCAGTAGCAGGGGATGTAGTCGAGACCGGAATCTGCTCTGTCGATAAACATCCTGGAACTCAGGGCAATTTACAATGCCCTTCTGCAGGCTCCTCTTCTCATCTTCTGAGGGATCAGGCAATCCAGGTTCAGTCGGACAATTCCATGGCGGTGGCATACATAAGCCGACATGGGGGAACAAGAAGCAGAGCGGCGATGCGAGAGGTGTCAAGAATCCTCCTCTGGGCAGAGGCCAATGCAAGGGCCATTTCAGCCATATTCATTCCAGGAGTGGACAACTCGGAAGCAGACTTCATCAGCAGGTACGACCTCCATCCGGGGAAATGGGGCTTACATCTTCAGGTGTTTCAACAGTTAATTCACCGGTGGGGCTGTCCACAGATAGATCTGATGGCTTCTCGACTCAACAAGAAGCTATGTCGTTACTGTTCCAGAACGAGGGATCCGCAGGCTGTTGCAGTGGACGCATTGATGACACCGTGGATTTACCAGTTTGTATACCTGTTCCCTCCTCTACCGCTGATCCCAAGGGTTCTCAAAAGACTAATAGGCCCTACACACTGGCCGACAATCCTCAAAGATATGAACGATCTCGTTCATTATTGAACGAGATACCGTTCATATCTTTGAGTGTGGAGTCATCAGCGATGAACGATTCGTGGCCCCGCGCTCGTTCATCGCTGGTGCTCCGTCGGCTGTGCATGCAGGCCAACATGGACGATCTCGTCCATATTTGCCTGCACTTGTATGGAGCCGGGTGACGGGGGAGTGAAGAAACTTCATTCCCCCATCACTGCCCCCCCACGTCTGCCGTATCGGCGGTCAGGCAGCTCGGCGGCAGATCACAGTGTCTGTAGGGCCCATTAGAAGGGAAAGCATTATAATTGCCCCAGATTGTCCTCGACGGGCGTGGTACTCAGACCTCCTATCCATGGCTCTGAAGGATCCCTGGTCTCTCGCCCTCCAAGAAAATCTTCTTCAACAAGGTCCATTCGTCTATCCAGACTTACAGTGGCTACGTTTGACGGCTTGGAAGTTGAGAGGGAAATTCTAGCTAGGAAGTGTCTTCCCTCCCGGGTCATTTCCACCATGGTCCGGGCCAGGAAGGTGGTTACGTCGAAACATTATCATCATATCTGGAAAAAGCATGTTTTCTGGTGTGAGGGCAGATAGGTTTCTCCCATGGAATTTAGAAATGCTTGTTTTCTACTTTTCCTGCAAGCGGGAGTGGATATGTGCCTATGGTTAGGCTCCATCAAAGTTCAGATTTCTGTGCTCTCTATTTTCTTCCAGAAGCAACTTGCCGTGTTGCCTGAATTACAAACTTTCCTGAAGCGAGTTCTTCATATGTAACAGCCCTTTGTACCTCCCACGGCTCCATGGGACCTCCAATGTGGTTCTGTCCTTTATCAAATCTGACTGGTTTGATATTTCATGAAGACAGGGCGGAACTTGGGACCCGTCCTCAGTTTTTGCCTAGAGTGGTGTTGGCCTTTAATGTAAATCAACCTATTGTGGTTCCGGTATTGTCTGACGCTTCCGTTGGTCCTGAGTCCTTGGATGTGGTCAGGACCTTACAGATTTATGTCCCGTCATCGGACGTCTGACTCGCTGTTTGTTCTTTATGATGCCTCCAAGATTGCTTAGGAGTCGGCCGACCAGTCTATTGCTCGCTGGCTCAGGTTGACCATTCAACAGGCATATACCTCGGCGGCTCTGCTCTTGCCAACATCTATTCATGCCCACTCGACGAGGTCGGTAGGGTCTTCCCTGGGCGGCTGCCCAGGGAGTATCGGCCCTACAGTTGTGCCGAGCTGCTACTTGGTCTGGTTCTATCGGTTCGATACCTTGTCCAAGGATAACCTTCAGGTTGGTCAGGCGGTTTTACAGGGGCCTCAGCACTCTCCCACCCATTTGGGAGCTTTGAGACTTCTCCCATGGTACTAAAGTACAAGACCCCAGTATCCACTAGGACGTAAAAGAAAATAGGAATTTCATACCTACCGGTAATTCCTTTTCGCCTAGTCCGTAGTGGATACTTGGCACCCGCCTCAGTGCTTTGTTCCTGCTTACCTGTGTAAGTATTTGGTTGGACCGGCGTTGCGGTCCCGATATGTTGTTGGGATACCTGTGCTATCCTGGTTAGGTTGGTGTTGCTCTCCTCTGTTCTGGTTAGCGCCCTCCTTTTGTTTCTGGTTGTGTGTTGGCTTGTTGCCTCACGCTGTTGTATTGTTTCTTCTCTCATATTATGTCTGTCTCCACGGGCAACACACACATATACACACACACACACACACACTAAAGGTTTTAAGGTGCCAGGCTCCAATAGACCCGATCTATACCCCTTGGTACTAAAGTACAATACCCTAGTATCCACTACGAACTAGGAGAAAAGGAATTACCGATAGGTGTTAAATTCCTATTTTAAGTATTCTGAGCGACTGTAAATTGCTGCTGTTAAGCCACTCACACATGCAGTATTTTGGGCAGCTAATTTGGCCTCTTTCACTGTGCGTGTGAGAATAAAAGTACCATCCATCCTGATGAGATGTAATAAGACTGCTGGGAAATTTTGGTTTCCACTGTCGGAGTTCAGCCATTTTTGTACCATCATTAGTTGACCGCATTATCTGGTGCCTTTTAGCTTTGCTGGTTAAACTATAGAGGTCCGATTTGATTCTGTATGGTATACATTATTCTGTATACTGTTTGTTTTTGGATACACAGCATATTTGTACTTCCATGCACTGTTTGGGAAATAAATCTGACCGTGTTTCCTTAACTAAAAGACAGCTGAAATCAGAAAGTTGCAGTGTAATAGAGGATAAACTATTTATTCATTGAGTACATTAATACAACCTACAGAATCCAATAACTCTACATGCGGTTTTCCTCAAGGAACTTGTCCAATTTCATCTAAACAGTCCATAATGAATGTGCTTTAACTGCATTTTGTAGAAGCAAATTCCAGAATGGAATTACTCTGCCAGCGGAGGGGGGAGCCAGAGCTGAACTGTGCTTCCACCATCTATTCTAGGTTATATTTAGCATAAATCATCTGAGCTGCCACAGGGCTCCTGCCTCCCTTATACATTTCACTGTCAAGCATCTGATAACGGAAGAGTTAAATCAACGTGTACATGTATTGTATAATTGAAGTGCCTGAGTTGTAGACTTGCTGATTCACAATAATCCTATTAAAACAGGATTGGGAAGTTTACCACCAATGATTGTGCTTTAACTAAAGTAATTAACATAGTTTCTTTCTCTATATGCAGATGATGGGACATTTTGAGTTTTATAGTTTCTGACCGATGCCATTATGTATGCATATGATACTGAGTCATTGTTGCTTATGCTGTTAATACATTCCCTTTATATGCCCCATATTTTAGCTATTGTTATAACATTTATTTATTAACAGTTTCTTATATAGCGCAGCAAATTCCGTTGCGCTTTACAACTGGACACAATTAGATGACAAAACTGGGTAAAAACAAAGTCATAGAGGTAGGAGGGCCCTGCTCGAAAGCTTACAATTTATGGGTTCTGCAGCGCTGCACAATTGGAAACCTTTACTCAGGCAGCATACACTGTAATTTCATTCATCTTTTAGGAAGCCTTTAGACCAGGGGTGGCCAACCAGTCAGAGGCAAAGAGCCAGAAAAGATCTGTAGTCCAGGGCAAGAGCCAGTATCATGCACCCCGCCTCCATGCTAGTAAGCTCAGTTTGTAGTTGGTGCCTGCAGTAGCAGGTCACTTAACAGGGGGCTGCCTCAGGCAGCCTATTTTTTATTTTTATTTTTTATTTTTTTAAAGATTTATTTATTGGGAGATCACAATACATCAGTAATACAAGTTCCAACATTCACAATCCAGTACAATAAAAATACCTATAAAAACCTGAAAAATATTGTACTATCAGATTACTGTATGTGATCTATTTTATCAATTTTTTAAAGAAAAGACAAACGTCTGGACGGTGTAGTTTATTAAAGAAAGGGAGAAGCATAAAAAAGGCAGAGAGTAAGAAAAAAGAGGGTTAAAGGACAGAAGAAGAACAGAGGGTAAGGAAGAAGGAATATGGGGGGAGGGGGGGTCGGGGTTGGACCCTTGACAAAAAGAAATAAAGGATCAGAAGATCCTGTATATAAAAATACCACTAGTGGGGGTAAGTATCAAGTAGCAAAAGGAGAGCTAATTCGTTGAAGAGAGATCCACAGAGACCAAATGGCAGTGAATTTTTTTGAAGAGTTATTAAGGATACTCCTCATATACTCCATACGGTACACGTACCAAAAGCGGGACATTATAGTGTGTAGAGAAGGGGCAGCTAACTGCTTCGAGTCCATTGCATTTTGGCAGGTGACCGCAGAGATCACATGGCGTATCAATTTATTTTTATGTTTGGATAATGTTGGAATATCTAGTGGTAAAAGAAAATATTTGGGGTCATTTGGAATGGGGATATGCAATAGGATTGCTATGAAGTTGACGACTTCATTCCATAGGCTAGCTATCTTGGGGCAAAACCACCATATATGCATAAATGAGCCCTCTAAGGTACACCCTCTCCAACACCTATCGGAAGTATCAGGATAGATCTCACTAAGTCTGGAGGGGACATTGTCCCAGATCTCTGACCACTCGTCCTTAGTGAGAGTAGTGTTAAGATCCGTTTCCCAGGCTTTTTCGTAGGGAGGTTGCGGGGATGTGGAGCCATCAGAGAGCAGTGTATAGATCAAAGAAATCAGTCCCCTAGTGGAAGAGCGTCTGAGGCAGAGCGCTTCAAAAGCAGATAGTGGCCTATTAGTGAGTGTATGTTTCACTGTAGAGTGAAAGTGCCTAATTTGTAAATACTGGAAAAAGTGTTTAGTAGGTATGTGGTTATTATCCTGAATTTGAGAGAATTGGGGGAAATTAGGCAGCCTATTTCTTTGCTTTAGCTTAACAGAAGAAGAGGATTTTACCACAGGGCTGCAGCAGGCTGTGTCAGACAAGACGTCCCTGCAGCAGCTCCATCACCCCCAGCGGAGCTGTATACTCCCGCGCCGGGTCACTACAGCGGAGGCGCCGGCTTTTCTTCCTCTGTCCTCGTGAGTCACACACACGCCGCCATCTCCCGGATCCGCTGTCAAGGGGGAGGTAAGGGGCTTCTGTACACCGTGATCCCGCGCGGCCGTAGGCGCGCTGGCGTGGACACATTACTGGACTGCTGTTCCACTAGCCACCAGGGTGTTTTTATAGGGGCCAGGTCAGGGAGGACACTTGTACCATTACCCCCCGCTTCTTTTACTGTCCGCACGCCCGGTGGGGATGCCAGCAGGGGGAGTAGGCTGGACCTGAGGCCCCTCCCCCCAGCCCCAGGGCGCCATTTATGTAATGTTCCCGCCCTGGAGCTGCATATCTCTCCCTCACTCTTGATCAGCGGCCATTACAGGTTGAGCTGTTTCTAGGACTGCTGGGGCAAATCCTCCTCTTTGGAACCGCCTGACTGCCAGTGCTGTGCTTCCTACAGGACACTTGAGTACTCTACCTGTCACTGAGACTGTGCTAGTTAAGAGAGTGCATACTGTCAGGGTTGTGTGGTACAAACACCCTGTGATATACATCCAGTGCTTACTGTGTTTGTTATATCTATCATTATCACATATAGCCATACTGAGTATTACTTTGTATTGCTAGTCCAGTACAGTTTATGGTACCTAATATCTGCATGGTATGTTTGTGACTATGTGTGTGTGCATGTAGCTGCTGTGCGTTTGCTTTATTGCAGGGTATTTCACTCAGCGTGCCATTCCTATATTACTATACCTGTGGGGGCCAAGTGTTTCAGGTTTCTCTCTGATAATATAGGTTTGTCTCACAAGTAATACCACTGGAGTATTTTTTACTTGTGAATTATAGTCACTATATATCTATATCTATCTATCGATATCTCCTATATATTTGCCTAAGTCTGTGACTCTGTGCCCGTAACGCTGGGCGGAGTCACAGGCACAGATCTGGCCAGGAACAGTCCCCTCCCTCTCTCCGCCCAGTCCCCTCCCCATCTCCGCCCAGTCCCCTGTCTCCCTTCTCCCCGTACACTCTCTCTGGTGACACCGCAGCCGCTGACTGTGAGCGGAACTCGCACTACCCGCCTCACAGTCTAGCGGCTGCTGCAGAGTTCAGGGGGACATGCTGAGCACTGGCAGCTGCTCTCGCTCCCTCTCCCACCCGCGGCATCCACCCGTCACTTACCGGCGATCGCGGGTGAAAAGGGGAGTGGCCTTGCGGAAGGGGGCGTGGCTTCCCTCCCGACCCCCGTTTTCGGCACAACTCGCCCCCCCCTCCCACCCGCGGCAACCACCCGCATCTGCCCCCCACCCGCGGCATCCACCCGTCACTTACCCGCGGTCGCGGGTGAAAAGGGGGCGTGGCTTCGCGTCCCGACCCCCGTTTTCGGCACAACTCGCCCCCCCTCCCACCCGCAGCAACCACCCGCATCTGCCCCCCACCCGCGGCATCCACCCGTCACTTACCCGCGGTCGCGGGTGAAAAGGGGGCGTGGCTTCGCGTCCCGACCCCCGTTTTCGGCACAACTCGCCCTCCCACCCGCAGCAACCACCCGCATCTGCCCCTCACCCGCGGCATCTACCCGTCACTTACCCGCGGTCGCGGGTGAAAAGGGGGCGTGGCTTCGCGGAAGGCGGCGTGGCCTCGCGTCCCGACCCCCGTTTTCGGCACATTGTGGGTCGGGGCATACGGCCTTCACCCGGACATTGCTGAATCTGCAGTGCTGGCTTCTGCACTGTGACAGGAGCCGGCAATTTGGTGTCACCCCTCAGAGGGTAACACCCGGGTGCGGGCCGCACCCACGTTGTGGCGCCACTGCTCCCGCCCCCACCCGTAGCACAAACACCCGCCGCATCCACCAGCGGCACTCCCGTCCCCTCCCCCACCCAGAGCACAAACACCCGCGCCACCCACCCGCGGAACTCCCGCCCCCTCCCCCACCCGTAGCACCAACACCCGAGGCAACCAACCGCATTCGCCCCCCACCCGCGGCACTCCCACCCGCAGCACCAACACCCGCGCCACCTACCCGCGACACCCACCGCATCCACCCACCACCCGTGGCACTCCACCCGCAGCACCAACACCCGCACCACCCGTGGCACTCTGCCCCCTCCCCCACCCACAGCACCAACACCCGCTGGCCCCCCCTGCGGGAATCCCAAGGCATCCCCCACATCCGCTCCCACCCGCGGCACTCACGCCCCCACCCGTAGCTCCAACACCTGCAGCACCCCCCGCCCCTCCCCCACCCGCTGCAACCCTGCCCCTCCCCCATACCCACCTCTCCGCACGGATAGGAACCTCACTGAACCCACCCCCTTTCCAAACCCCCCAAACTTTTGTGAGTATAGTTGCTACCAATGGACATTGGATTAATTAGAAACACTAATACTGTGGCCATTATGTGTATAAGCAACACTGCTACCTGTGCCCATTGTGTATAAGTGGCGCTGCTACCTGTGCACACTGTGTGTATAAGCGGCTCTGCTACCTGTGGGCACTGTGTGTATAAGCGGCTTTGCTACCTGTGGGTATTGTGTGTACACGTGGCTCTGCTACCTGTGTGCACTGTGTGTATACGCCGCTCTGCTACCTGTGGGTATTGTGTGTACACGTGGCTCTGCTACCTGTGCCCATTGTGTGTATAAGCACCTTTGCTACCTGTGGGCACTGTGTATAAGCGCCTCTGCTACCTGGGGGTATTGTGTGTGTGTGTGTATAAGCGGCTCAGCTAGCTGTGGGCACTGTGTGTATAAGCGTCTCTGCCCCCTGTGGGTATTGTGTGTGTGTATAAGAGGTTCTGCTACCTGTGGGTAATGTGTGTACATGTGGCTCTGCTACCTGTGCCCATTGTGTGTATAAGCCCCTCTGCTACCTGTGGGCACTGTGTGTATAAGCGCCTCTGCCCCTGTGGGTATTGTGTGTGTATAAGCGGTTCTGCTACCTGTGGGTAATGTGTGTATAAGCGGTTCTGCTACCTGTGGGCATTGTGTGTGTGTATAAGCGGCTCTGCTACCTGTGGCCACTGTGTGTATAAGCGCCTCTGCTACCTGTGGGTATTGTGTGTGTGTATAAGCGGCTCTGCTACCTGTGGGTATTGTGTGTATAAGCGGTTCTGCTACCTGTGGGTAATGTGTGTACATGTGGCTCTGCTACCTGTGCCCATTGTGTGTGTATAAGCCCCTCTGCTACCTGTGGGCACGGTGTGTATAAGCGCCTCTGCCCCTGTGGGTATTGTGTGTATAAGCGGTTCTGCTACCTGTGGCCACTGTGTGTATAAGCGCCTCTGCTACCTGTGGGTATTGTGTGTATAAGCGGCTCTGCTACCTGTGGGTTATTGTGTGTATAAGCACCTCTGCTACCTGTGGGTTATTGTGTGTATAAGCGCCTCTGCTACCTGTGGCCACTGTGTGTATAAGCCCCTCTGCTACCTGTGGGCACTGTGTGTATAAGCGCCTCTGCCCCCTGTGGGTATTGTGTGTGTGTGTGTGTGTGTGTGTATAAGCGGTTCTGCTACCTGTGGGTATTGTGTGTGTATAAGCGGTTCTGCTACCTGTGGGTATTGTGTGTGTGTGTGTGTGTGTGTGTATAAGCGGCTCTCCTATCTATGGGCACTGTGTGTATAAGCGCCTCTGCCCCCTGTGGGTATTGTGTGTGTATAAGCGGTTCTGCTACCTGTGGGTATTGTGTGTGTATAAGCGGCTCTGCTATCTGTGGGCACTGTGTGTATAAGCGCCTTTGCCCCCTGTGGGTATTGTGTGTATAAGCGGCTCTGCTACCTGTGGCCATTGTGTGTATAAGCGGTTCTGCTACCTGTGGGTATTGAGTGTATAAGCGGCTCTGCTACCTATGGCCATTGTGTGTATAAGCGGCTCTGCTACCTGTGGCCACAGCACCTTCGTATCTTATCTACAGTGCATTGCTGTTACTCATCTGGTACTTCATAATGCAGACACTAGCAATATATACTACACTCTACACTATGTTATTCATTGTGCCCTGCGGCCACTCTGCACGCCCTCACAAAGGCCTACACCCCCTTGACAATCGCACGCCCTCCCCCCTTACAATAATTTACCCACTGCCATAAAAAAAAAAACAGGTAATACTCCATATAATAACAATTATAGCACAGCTGAAGCCCGTGCAGGGGATAATGGATCGTAGCCCCTTGCAACGGTATTTTCTGTCTAACACCTTCCCTCTCTTTATCCTCTCCCTACCACCCTGCCTCTCCCTATCCTTTACCGATCGCACAGCGTTTCTGTACATTCCCTTTCTCTCCCCCTACGCCTCTCTATCTTATCTCAACCGGAACCCATTTCTATATGCCCTCTATACTATACTGCCCTGCGTTTCTGATTCTGTTATCTACCGCCCTGCGTATGTTCAAAGGCGTGCAGAGGTTAACGGGGCGTAGCCCCTAACGACGGTGTGAAGAGCGCCCGTAGGGCGCGATGAATCACCTAGTGTGTATATGTGTGTGTGTGTATATGTGTATGTGTATATGTATATATATGTGTATGTGTGTGTGTGTGTGTGTGTGTGTGTATATATATATATATATATATATATATATATATATATATATATATATATATATATATATATATTTCCTATTGAACCCCCAGTCTGTGCCAGCTGCGGCGGCTGTTCTGAGAGTTCTTACTAGGTACAGTGCTGCTAAATATAACATACTGTTTGTACCAAGTTGCCCATTTCTGTGCGCATTATGTCTGCTACACGTGGCAATGACATTGGGGCCTCTCCCACACTGCGTGGTAGTGAGACCACTGATGGCATGGAGGATAATTTGGCAGCTGAGAGTTCAGGGGCTTCCTTGCCCGCCAGTGGGTCGGTAGCACTCGGGGCAACACAAGATCCACCTTGGGCTACATTTTCCACATTGTTAAACACACTTGAAACAAAATTGATGCCCCCTGTGGGACCACCTGTGCCGCTATCACAGATTATGGTCCCCGCTGTGAACCCGCCATGGGCGGATCAGCTTTCCACTCAGTTTCAGCATTTGAACCGATCCATGTCCAAATCTAAGGGTCCCTCTTGCCCGCACAAGACTAAGTCATCTTCTAAAAGGGCCATTACCTCCTCCCGATCCGCAGCCTTAACTGACACGTCCTCCGAGGAGGACGGTGCATATACTGACCCCTCGGACACTGACGCTGATGTTTCAGATGGGGAGGGGAAATCGTCCGTGGATGTCTCGGATTTGATTGAGGCGATACGGCTCATTCTTCAGGTGGCTGATGATTCTGAGCCTGAAATTGTCTCCAAGAAACCTGATAGGTTTAAGAGTAAGAAGGTGGTTAAGCAGGTTCTACCCTACTCTAAACACCTGATTGACATACGTCAGGAATCCTGGGAAAATCCGGGGACAAAGTTTACACCGAATAAGAGATTGTTGGCTCACTATCCTCTCTGAGGTGTGTAAAAATTGGGAAACCCCTCCGCCTGTTGATTCTCATGTGGCGCGTATGGTTGTTTCCTCTGCCCTGCCAGTAACTACCGTCACCTCTCTGAAGGAACCGACGGATCGTCGGGTGGAGGGCTGTTTAAAAGCGATTTTATACCCTGTGTGGGGCTGTGCAAAGGCCAAGTATTGTAGCGACTTGGACTGCTGAAGCTGTTGAGGCGTGGGCTCAGGAACTCGAGGCGGAACTGCCTTCTGATATTTCTGAGCATGCTCGACAAGGTCTCTCGTATATTGCCACGGCTTCTCTGTACCTTAAGGAGGCGGCCTCCGATGCCGGGGTGCTCGCGGCCAAAGCTGCTACTGTCCGTTTTGGCCAGGACGTATCCTTTGGTTGAGATCCTGGTCGGTGGATTTGGATTCCAGAAAAACCCTGGAGGTACTTCCTTTCAAGGGAGACATTCTCTTTGGAGAAGACCTCAATAAGATTGTGGCTGACCTGGCTACTGCTAAAACGGCCTGCTTACCTAGTACGGCTCCTTCCGCGCAGAAGGCTAAAAGTACTTTCCCTCGGCCCTTTTGTACTCCAGGTAAAGCAAAAAGTCCGGTGTACCCGAAGCAAGCCCGTACTTCCAGACCTGCCACGCCCAGACCGAAGCGTGCTTGGGCCGCCCATCAGCCAGCTTCAAAAACTGATATGCCGGCCGCATGACGGGGCGGGCCTCCCTCAGGGGGATCCCAGGGTGGGGGTCTGACTTCTAGGTTTTACCCAGGAATGGTTGAAGACCACTTCAGATACCTGGGTGAGGGAAGTCGTTGCTCGAGGTTACGCCAGACCCTTAAAGAATCGCCCCCCTCATTGATTTTGCCTAACAGATGTGCCTCTGGATCCGGCAAAAGCAAACACGTTGCATTCGGTGGTACATTCCCTCCTGTCCACAGGAGTGGTGGTACAGGTGCCTCTGACTCAGAGGGGCGAGGGGTTCTATTCACCGCTGTTTCTAGTCCCGAAACCGAACGGGGCCTCGCGGCCCATTCTCAATCTGAAGTCCTTGAACAAGCATGTGCGAATTTCTAAGTTCCGTATGGAAACGCTGCGCTCTATTGTTCTGGCCATGGATCCTGGGGACTATATGGTCTCCCTGGACATACAGGATGCCTACCTTCATATTCCTATTGCTGTATCATCAGCAGTACCTGTGGTTTGCAGTGGGCAACCTTCATTACCAATTTTGGGCATTACCTTTTGGTTTGACAACGGCTCCGAGTCTTCACCAAGGTTATGGCGGTCATGACGGCCATGCTACACCGTCAAGGGGTCAGGATACTACCATACCTAGACTATTTGTAGACCCTGGCAAGTTCCCCAGAACTTCTCCTGTGTCATCTTGATTTGACAATCCAGTGCATGAAAGCCCACGGATGGCTGATCAACTGGAAGAAATCCTCCCTGGTTCTTGCTTGGAGCATGGTACACCTGGGAGCGTTATTGGACACCCACAACCAGCGGTTGTTCCTGTCTCAGGAGAAAGTCCTGAAGCTTCAGGACAAGATCCGATGCTTCCTATCCCGTCCATAAGTGTCTATTCTTTTCGGCGATGTAAGTGCTAGGTCTCATGGTGTCGGCTTTCGACATGGTGGAGTATGCTCAATTCCATTCTTGCCCTCTGCAGAAGTTGATTCTGTCCAAGTGGGATGGCCTGCCTCACCGGATCAGATCTCACATGATCTTCCTATCTCCGGAGGTCCATCTGTCACTGAGCTGGTGGCTTCAGGACCAACGATTAAGCAGGGGCCATCCCTTCTGGATACCCAACTGGGTCCTGCTGACGATGGATGCCAGTCTGAGAGGTTGGGGCGCGGTGTTCAAACAACACTCTCCAGGGTCGGTGGACCGAGGAGGAGTCTCTACTCCTGATAAACATTCTGTTGGTTCAGCTGTTGCTGTTGCTGTTCCTGTTCATGTTGGGTTAACATGATTTTCTTCTTGATTGTGTGTGCTGGTTCGAATCTCACCACTATCCTTTCTGAATCCTTCTCTCAAGATATGTCCGTCTCCTCGGGCACAGTTTCTAGAGTGAGTCTGGTAGGAGGAGCATAGACTGAGGAAGGAGCCAGTGCACACTATTGATTTCTTAAAGTGCCCATGGCTCCTAGTGGACCTGTCTATACCCCCATGGTACTAATGTAGACCCCAGTATCCTCTACGGACTACGTGAAAATCCTAATTTTTTTTTTTTTTTTATTATTTTATCCTATTTTTCAAGAAGCTGAAATCTTCAAACTGTGTGATGCTATTGAAAGGCATGGAATTTGCCTTAGCAAGAGGGCAGCAAGCAAGAGGCATGTGGCACTGGAGTCGCAAGTTAGGTGCTGTGGAAGGATTTATTGAACTGTTAAGGGAAATTTACAGTTGCGATTACTCTTAAGAGGACTGGAAATGGGAAGAATGTGAGCACAGTATAAGAGAAGAAATGCCTATGGAACCAGCCTTTTTCTTTTCTAAATATTTCTGCTTTTTAAATATTTTAACTATTAACTATTTAACTTGCTGCTTACATGAAGTGCAGGTCTATCTATTGGCACAGTGATAATTCTGTAAGTATTTACTTTAAGCTAAAATAATTCAACTCTTTTTTGAAAAGCAAGGCATTCTGTTTATTCCGTCTGATCTGAAATGGCGTGTTCCCAGGATTTGTAGTTGCTGATCTGTGTTCCTAGCATCATTGGTGGTGCCACGTGCACTTCCACCCCCTACTAATGTACATTAGCCCCCTTCTGGAGTGCTAAGAATAGAACGGCTCCCTATAGGAGGGCAGATTTAGTCTACTTTAATGATCACTGTTGGTATCTGATGGCTATATCAGCATTACAAAAATCTATAGTAAATTGCGTTGTCGGCCTGTGTCGCAGCTTTCGTGTGGACACCTTCTGCTTGCAGGTCTCTAATCTCTGCAGCAAATAAGTAAAGAATAATATTCAGCATTAATGCTTTTTTTTATATATATTTGTGCCAAATAGTTTTTTTTTAACACCTTTTTAAATTATCATTGCATTCACTGTAATTTGATGAAATCTAAATTATGGGGGTCGTTTCCTGTATAGTTGGTTATGAAACTGTTGTACATTAATATTTGTTCTGGACTTTGTAGATTGATGGTGAAAAGTCAGACTATAAATCAAAACTGAGCAGGGGAGATGAATTGCAATTTGGAACAGGCAGTTTTTTTTTCTCTCTTAAACTGGTATACACCTAACTGCACTGTGCCAAACTGCTGCAAGAGAGAATTTATCACATTGAAATATTTGTATCATTGCCCTCTGCTATAGTGCTCGGTACCACCCATTTGTGGTTTTAAATTGTTAATGAAGTGTAGTTGTGAATGTTCTTGTGGATCATGATACAGATTACTGGACAGTCTGTGAAAATGTAGGGGTTATTGTGGCCGGTTTTAATATTTGCTTTTTATTATATTACAGGATGGGGGAGTCACGAAAGCGCGCACTCCAGTCCTTCATAGAGCGCTTAGTAAAGCTCATCGAGTTTAATGTTGCTGCTGAGGAAGGTATGTAAATGCCAGATTAGATTCTGTTTAAGAAAAGTGCTAGTGGCTCGCAAAAAAAAAAAAAAAAATAATAATAATAAATTGTTTACACCAAGATCTAATTGGACTTCATCTAGTTTACAAAGACTGATAGGGCAAGCCCCCTTTCTACTGTTTATGCAGAGAGTGGTCTGTTAATTTAAAGGTATCTTGCGGTGGAGAAATCCTTGGAAGGTCCGGGGTACGTAATCTATCCTATGCACAGATTTTATCCAGGTCGCTCAGAACTTTGATGCATCAAGGAAGAAATGGCAGCAAGCGGAGAAGCAGTTGAGGGAGAAACAGGAGATTTTACTCCGGTGTCAGATTGAACGCTCGGCGCTTGAGGTGAAACTGAAACACGCCCGCAACCAAGTGGACGTAGAGATGAAAAGGCGCCAGAAAGCAGAGACAGAGTTGCAAACTGTGGTAAGCTGTGGATGTTGTGGGGGCAAGTGGAAAACTAGCATTCAACAAATTTGTGTCTACGTTTGATAATTGCTCCTCATATAATAGATTTTACAATTATTGTCCTTGCCTATAATTTACTGACTGACACAACTCTTAACCCGATTTGAGGTGACTGTCCTGTCAGTCAACAGTGCACATTTGTCTAAATTTCTGGGACTGAACGGTATATCCTGCTCACCATGTTCAAAAATGTATTGCATGAGCAGTGGTAGGGAAAGCACCAGGACTGCCCCCCATTCAGATTTGTTCTTTGATTTCACTTGATCTGACTTGATTTCTTAATGATACAACTGGGCAATTTGATTTTTAATGATTTTATTTTTTTTCTGGTGCCTCCGTTTTCTCTCTGCTCTCACTGCCTTGAATTTTCATATAAACTTCCCAGCTGACAGCTCCGGTTATGCTACAGAAGACTCATTTTCATTATTTCTTTTTGCATGAACATTTTCTTGTGTATATACCTTAAATGCGCACACACACACATATCCTGTTATGAAAAACTTTGTATGTTTGACAGGAGCGTCAGATGCACCTAATTGGTGACCTTATACAGAGTGATGGTCAGACCACCGCACCTCTTAGTGACTCTGTACTGGCTTTCTTCGGTAATGGCCGTTCTAATCCTGCGGCTCATGGAGCTGGAAACAGGTACGTGGGTTGGAACCATCTAATATTATCTGTCCATCCACTGACATTGTTTAATGGCAAAAGCATATGTCCAGGCTTCACATGGTTGTTTTACAAGTTACTAGACATAATCGTTTTAGGTAGAGGACCAGTGTATAATCTCGTGAAGCCTCAATCTACTGAACCTGGAAAGCTTAATACATGAGAAAAGAAAAGTGATCAACTTACTGTGGCTAACTGACCCACCCAAGGCTATCCAATTAGTCCTGATGCCGGCACTTATCAGGGATTGAGGCAAGTGAAACCAAATCCCAAATAATTTTACGTATCCTATGTAAAAAATGGGGTATACAGATGTGTCCAGACATGCCAAACACACCAGGTCGTGTGAAAATCTAGTGTCGGGTGTTGATATGACACATGTATATCTGTGAGCGACTGAGTCCCTGAATCTATTCACGACGTGCTACAATGTAGCAGCCACAGCTTTTTTCCCATGACAAGTTCTGTTCTGCTCCATATACAGATTCAATTGCGCACATTATACATTTGATAAATCAAATTAATCGGCACAGTCTCCTTGTGCATCCTAGTCGCATTGCAACTAAGATGCATTTTTTGCAAAAAAGATGCCTGGCGTTAGCAGAGTTGCACAGTACCTGGTGGCTAACTCATGGTGCATCAGGACCTCGGGTGCATCAGGAGCCCGGACATGGTCAATGAGCTGCTGGTTTTTAGCAGCCATAAGCTTTTTTTTTTTTTTTTTATAGTCTTATTAGTTATTTGAGCGATCTTTCTAAAAGGCGTCTTATATGTACCTTAGAAAGAGTTGCTCCAACATCTCCCCGCTTGGTCGCGACAATGCTTACCCACGTGTACAATGCTGTTTCGGCGGGCATCTGTGTAGGATGTACTAGCAAGTCCAGCAGACGTTACCAGGCTGTGGCCGGAGCACGGGGAGAAGGTAAGGTATCGGTTCCGCTTAGGGGAAACGCGAGATACAACTGCACTGTTTCAGGATGGAGACTACTGAACAGTCGCTGACGTGGCTGCCGCCTAGGGTGCACAAGCGCTAGGCCTCAGGAATCATAGGCTCCAGGGGTAGTATGAGGCCGCGATCCCTAGGGTTGATGTCAGCAGTGGGGAGTCAGATGCTCCCTTGGTCGCCCCTCCCCCCGGTTCATGACCAGTTTCCTCTGAGTTTCCCGCCATGAACGGAGTTCCTGCTTTTGTCTGAGACACTTTGTATCTAAAAGGAACCAGTCGCAGCATAGGCAGCTGTATGACTATCGTTGTTCACTTGGGCGTCTCTGTTCACTGTAGGTTCACGGGGCGGTTGTGTACACTAATAACGTCTGGATCCACTTGGCGTTCAATAAAGTATTGATCGATTCTGGAAGCTGGGTGAAGTCACCCTGTATCCCACTCCCTTGAGCTGGGTGATACAGCACTAAGTCTCTATCTACCTTTGAGTATGAATAGTTGGATAAGTGCCTGATGCATATGAGTCTGTATGCTATTAAACTATTGCTGCTGTTTCTTTCTTTCGCTGTGCGACTGAATACGTTTAAACTCCTATATAAGGTAATACAGTAATATGTTTCTCCTACATACTTGAAATGTATATGTAGTTGATTATGTGCTCATATTGCTTATTATACTAATGTATACCCTGTGAATGATTGCTAGTGTGATTGCTGACTTTACTATAATTCTGTCAGTTTCTTTGTATTCCGATCCTCAATGCAAGGCACGGAGGGATCGGATTGTATGTCACTTTAACAAATTATAAAGTTATTGCGGTCACAAATTGTGCAGGTATCACTGTACAGGTATGTGATTTATTTATCATGTCTGAGAGGCAAGGGTGAGAAGAATACACTCACCACAGTAGCACCAACACTCATTTCATGTTTGTCTTGCAAAGCTGGGTTAACCTCTCAGAATCTGGTTGAAAATGGATTATGTACAAATTGTTTTAGCTTTCATGAAAGCCTCTTGAAGAATCCAAGGCAGGCATAGGTTCAAGTTGAACCACCATGGACTACGTTTGCACAGACATTATCCAGTATAGCTGAGCGGATAATGCCAGCTCCTATACCAGGGATAGGTTACCCTATTAACCCTTACATGCAACATTCCACCTGGGGTTTATTACATCCAGTACAGGAATTGGCAGCCTCTCAACAGAAACAGGCTGAAAGGCCGGTGGTAAGTAAATCACATAGACATGAAACAACCTCTTCAGTCTACACTTGTTTTCAGATGAGGACTTGTCAGAGGATGAGGACTCATAACACTTCGGGTCTGCATACAGAGACGAGGAGGAAGGCCTCCGCTCAGTGGACATACCCGAGTTAATTAGTGCTATGAAAGCTATTCTATCCTTAGAGGAGGCAGCAGAGCCTTTGTTAAAATCTAAGGCACCTGTGTTTAAACGTCCCAGAACAGTTAGGACTGAGTTTCCTGGGTGAGAACAGCTGACGGAAATTACACAAGAGGCTTGGGTTACACCCAGTAAGTTGTTTAGAATTCCAAAGAAATGGAATTCCCATTATCCTCTTCCGGCTGGGGACTGTTTAAAAAGGGAGGTGGATCCCAAAGTAGATACGCATGTCATTCGATTGGTCCGAAAACTAACATTACCTCTGCCTTCAACATCATTAAATTATGTGTCAGATAGGGAAAATAGATGGTTTTCTAAAAAACATTTTCTCCTTGTCTGGGGCAATCATAAGACCAGCCATGGCTCTTTGAGCCGGTCCTGGTTGTAAAAATATGGGGGGGGGGGAATGACAGGGGATCCCCTATTTTAACAACCAGCACCGGGCTCTGCGTCTGGTCCTGGTGCAAAAAATATGGGGGACAAAAGACGTTGGGGTCCCCCGTATTTTTCACACCAGCACCGGGCTCCACTAGCTAGAGAGATAATGCCACAGCCGGGGGACACTTTTATACCGGTCCCTGCGGCCGTGGCATTAAATCCCCAACTAGTCACCCCTGGTCGGGGTACCCTGGAGGAGTGGGGACCCCTTAAATCAAGGCCCCCCCCCTTCCAGCCACCCAAGGGCCAGGGGTGAAGCCCTAGGCTGCCCCCCCCCATCCAAGGGCGGCGGATGGGAGGCTGATAGCCAAGTGTCAAAATAAAGAATATTGTTTTTTGTAGCAGAACTACAAGTCCCAGCAAGCCTCCCCGCAAGCTGGTACTTGGAGAACCACAAGTACCAGCATGCGGGGGGGAAACGGGCCTGCTGGTACCTGTAGTTCTAGTGCAAAAAAAATACCCAAATAAAAACAGTACACACACACCGTGATAGTATAACTTTATTACATACATGCACACCGACACACACATACTTACCTATGTTAACACGAGGCTTGGTCCTCTTCACCAGTAGAATCCACGGGTTACCTGTAAATTAAAATTATACTCACAAAAATCCTGTGTAGATCTGTCCTCTTCTGCTTGTAATCCACGTACTTGGCAAAATAATAAAACGCAAAACCCGATCCACGCACTGAAAGGGGTCCCAGGTTTACACATGGGACCCCTTTCCCTGACTACGGGGACCCCCTGTGACTCCTGTCAAAGAGGGTCCCTTCAGCCAATCAGGGAGCGCCACGTCGTGGCACTCTCCTGATTGGCTGTGCGCTTCTGAGCTGTCAGGCTGCGCACTCGAGATACAATGTAGCACATAAGCGCTCCATTGTATCCAATGGTGGGAACGTTGCGTCAGCGGTTGAGGTTACTCTCAGTCAACCGCTGACCGCAAAGTTCCCACCATTGAATATAATGGAGCGTCTATGTGCTATGCGCCGCCTGACAGCTCAGACGCGCACAGCCAATCAGGAGAGTGCCACGACGTGGCGCTCCCTGATTGGCTGAAGGGACCCTCTTTGACAGGAGTCACAGGGGGTCCCCGTAGTCAGGGAAAGGGGTCCCATGTGTAAACATGGGACTCCTTTCAGTGCGTGGATCGGGTTTTGCGTTTTATTATTTTGCCAAGTACGTGGATTACAAGCAGAAGAGGACAGATCTACACAGGATTTTTGTGAGTATAATATTATTTACAGGTAACCCGTGGATTCTACTGGTGAAGAGGACCAAGCCTCGTGTCAACATAGTTAAGTACAGTATGTGTGTGTTGGTGTGCATGTATGTAATAAAGTTATACTATCAGTGTGTGTGTGTGTGTGTGTGTGTGTGTGTGTGTGTGTGTGTGTGTGTGTGTGTGCTGTTTTTATTTGGGTATTTTGTTTTCAGTAGAACTACAGGTACCAGGGGGCCCGTTTCCCCCCCCCCCCCCGCATGCTGGTACTTGTGGTTCTCCAAGTACCAGCTTGCGGGGGAGGCTTGCTGGGACTTGTAGTTCTGCTACAAAAAACAATAGTCTTTAGTTTGACACTTGGCTATCAGCCTCCCATCCGCCGCCCTTGGATGAGGGGGACAGCCTCGGGCTTCACTCCTGGCCCTTGGGTGGCTGGTGGGGGGGACCCCTTGATTTAAGGGGTCCCCATTCCTCCAGGGTACCCCGGCCAGGGGTGACTAGTTGGGGATTTAATGCCACGGCCGCAGGGACTGGTATAAAAGTGTCCCCCGGCTGTGGCATTATCTCTCTAGCTAGTGGAGCCCGGTGCTGGTGTGAAAAATACGGGGGACCCTTACGTTTCTTGTTCCCCGTATTTTTGGCACCAGGACCAGGCGCAGAGCCCGGTGCTGGTTGTTAAAATACAGGGGATCCCGTCATTTTTCCCCCCGTATTTTTACAACTAAGTCCGGCTCAAAGAGCCCGAGGCTGGTTATGCTTAGGGTTTTTAACCCATTCCCACCCCTTCCCACTGAAAAACATGCTCTGATCTCTCCATATTATTTTAGTCGGTAAAATAAAAATATTTTAAAAAATATATTAAATAATACTTGTGGCTCCTAAATAGACAAACCTAGTAGATAATCCTTTCTAATATAAATAGATATGCTATTAGCAATAAAAAAAAACACACAAAAAAACATGTTTTTAACAATTTTTATTAGATCACGCCAGCAAAATGAGGCGGACTGAAATTGACGAAATGACTGTCGAAAAGCACTGTTGTCGAATCGCTGCATTTTTACCATTGCAGACATGTCGAATTGCAAAAAGTTGAATCTGAAACGGCCGTTTTTTTGTCAAAGTACTGTATTGCATTGTCGAATCAGTTTTTACTGTCGAAAATGCCCCGTTTTTCGACATTTGTGGCAATTCGACCGCAATTGCATATGGCCCTTTGCCTTTTACTGGAGATATTCTTTTTGGTAAAGAATTAAACAGCATTTTGGAGTCAGAAGCAGACTCCAAGAAAGTGAAGTTTCCTTCCACACACAAATCCAAGTCTAGATTTCCAGCTTTTTGGCCTTTTCGGACTCAAAGAAAAGCAAAAGCAAAGAGTTACGGCAATCAGTCTCAATCTGACAAGTCTGGTAAGACTAAAAAGCATTGGGCTACCAGAGGGCCGGCTTCCAAATCAGAAGATAAGCCATCAGCCTGATGGGGAGGGCCTCCACCTGGGGGAACCCAGGGTGGGAGGCCAGCTTCTTCAGTTTGCACAGATCTGGCAGTAGTCTACCACAGATGCCTGGGAGCAAGAAGCGGTATCTCAGTTATGCGTTTGCTTTCAAGAAACACCCTCAGCAAAGGTGTTTTTGTACCAGCCCATTTTCAGTGGAAATGAAGGCCAGGGCTTTTCAAGAGACTGTTTAGAAGTTGCTTCAGTCAGGAGTGATAATTCCAGTTCTTCCTGCGCAACGAGGACAAGGTTTTTATTCCAACCTGTCTCTAGTCCAGAAGCCAAATGGGTCGTCCCGGTCCATACTCAATCTCAAAGTGATGAACAAGTACATTTGGGTGCCTCTGTTTCATATGGAGACTTTACATTCCATTATTTTGGCCATAGAGCCGGAGGATTTTATGGTATCCCTGGATATCCAGTATGCTTACCTACATGTTCCTATAGCACTGTCCCATCAGTGCCATCTCAGGTTTGCTATCCTCCAGCAACGTTTTCAATTTCAGGCCCTACCATTTAGATTGGCCACCGCTCCCAGAGTATTTACCAAAATTATGGTGGTAATGGCATCTTATCTGTCAGAGGGATAAGGATTTTCCCATACCTCGACTATTTATTAATCCTGGCACAATCTCTCAGGAATTGCTTCAGTGTCATCTGCAACAGACAGCTTATTTGCAGAGACACGGTTGGCTCATAAATTGGGTAAAGTTGTCCCTGGTTCCATCACAACGGATGACTCACTTAGGGGCTGTATTGGATTCGGGTCTTCAGAGAGTAATTTTACCTCTGAACAAAATATCTAACATTCAGTCAAGGATTCAGGAGCTGCTACACAGTCAAAGGTATCCATTCACACAGCAATTCGTGTGATGGGATTGATGGTGTCGACATTCGACATGGTGGAGTATGCTCCGTTCCACTCGAGGCCTCTGCAACCTCTGATCCTTTCCAAATGGAATGGTTTTCATCAGACAAAAATGCAGACTATGGTCTTTCCTCTGGAAGTAAGTTGGTCATTAGCCTGGTGGTTATAGACATACCATCTGGACAAAGGGAGACTCTTTTAGATATCAGATTGGGAAGTTCTGTCAAAAGATGCCAGTCTTCAGGGCTGAGGAGCGGTGTCAGGAAGGAGTTGCTTCCAGGGGCAGTGGACCAAGGAAGAAAGTTGCCTGCTAATAAATATATTGGAACTTCGGGCCATATATATGGCACTTATTCAGTCAAAGGACATCCTTCAGGGGACACCAGTCCAAATCCGCTCGGACAATGCAACGGCAGTAGCGTACCTCAACCATCAGGGAGGAACTCTGAATGAAAGAGGTAAGTCACGCGTTAAAGTGGGCAGAACTTCATCATCCAGCCTTGTCCGCAGTGTTCATTCCGGGAGTCCTAAACTGGGAAGCAGACTTTCTCATGCAAAGGAATGGGCTTTACACCCAGAGGTCTGGTAGACAAAATAAGAATTTACTTACCGGTAATTCTATTTCTCGTAGTCCGTAGTGGATGCTGGGAACTCCGTAAGGACCATGGGGAATAGCGGGCTCCTAAGGAGGCTGGGCACTCTAGAAAGATTTATGACTACCTGGTGTGCACTGGCTCCTTCCACCATGACCCTCCTCCAAGCCTCAGTTAGGACACCGTGCCCGGACGAGCAGACATAATAAGGAAGGATTTAGAATCCCGGGTAAGACTCTTACCAGCCACACCAATCACACCGTACAACTCGTGATACTATATCCAGTTTGACAGTATGAAAACAACTGAGCCTCTCAACAGATGGCTCAACAATAACCCTTTAGTTAACAATAACTATTTACAAGTATTGCAGACAATCCGCACTTGGGATGGGCGCCCAGCATCCACTACGGACTACGAGAAATAGAATTACCGGTGAGTAAATTCTTATTTTCTCTAACGTCCTAGTGGATGCTGGGAACTCCGTAAGGACCATGGGGATTATACCAAAGCTCCCAAACTGGCGGGAGAGTGCGGATGACTCTGTAGCACCGAATGAGAGAACTCCAGGTCCTCCTCAGCCAGGGTATCAAATTTGTAGAATTTTGCAAACGTATTTGCTAGAGATGAGCGCCTGAAATTTTTCGGGTTTTGTGTTTTGGTTTTGGGTTCGGTTCCGCGGCCGTGTTTTGGGTTCGAACGCGTTTTGGCAAAACCTCACCGAATTATTTTTGTCGGATTCGGGTGTGTTTTGGATTCGGGTGTTTTTTTCCAAAAACACTAAAAAACAGCTTAAATCATAGAATTTGGGGGTCATTTTGATCCCAAAGTATTATTAACCTCAAAAACCATAATTTACACTCATTTTCAGTCTATTCTGAATACCTCACACCTCACAATATTATTTTTAGTCCTAAAATTTGCACCGAGGTCGCTGTGTGAGTAAGATAAGCGACCCTAGTGGCCGACACAAACACCGGGCCCATCTAGGAGTGGCACTGCAGTGTCACGCAGGATGTCCCTTCCAAAAAACCCTCCCCAAACAGCACATGACGCAAAGAAAAAAAGAGGCGCAATGAGGTAGCTGTGTGAGTAAGATTAGCGACCCTAGTGGCCGACACAAACACCGGGCCCATCTAGGAGTGGCACTGCAGTGTCACGCAGGATGGCCCTTCCAAAAAACCCTCCCCAAACAGCACATGACGCAAAGAAAAAAAGAGGCGCAATGAGGTAGCTGTGTGAGTAAGATTAGCGACCCTAGTGGCCGACACAAACACCGGGCCCATCTAGGAGTGGCACTGCAGTGTCACGCAGGATGTCCCTTCCAAAAAACCCTCCCCAATCAGCACATGATGCAAAGAAAAAGAAAAGAAAAAAGAGGTGCAAGATGGAATTGTCCTTGGGCCCTCCCACCCACCCTTATGTTGTATAAACAAAACAGGACATGCACACTTTAACCAACCCATCATTTCAGTGACAGGGTCTGCCACACGACTGTGACTGATATGACGGGTTGGTTTGGACCCCCCCCAAAAAAGAAGCAATTAATCTCTCCTTGCACAAACTGGTTGATAAAGAGATAGTAGTATACTCGTAACAACTAGTATGACGACGGTATAAAGAATGAAAAAAAAACCACGGTTAGGTGGTATATAATACAATTATGGTTGGACGGACTGCCTGCCGAGTGCCGACACAGAGGTAGCCACAGCCGTGAACTACCGCACTGTACACTGGTTGATAAAGAGATAGTAGTATACTCGTAACAACTAGTATGACGACGGTATAAAGAATGAAAAAAAAACCACGGTTAGGTGGTATATATTATAATACAATTATGGATGGACGGACTGCCTGCCGAGTGCCGACACAGAGGTAGCCACAGCCGTGAACTACCGCACTGTACACTGGTTGATAAAGAGATAGTAGTATACTCGTAACAACTAGTATGACGACGGTATAAAGAATGAAAAAAAAACCACGGTTAGGTGGTATATAATACAATTATGGTTGGACGGACTGCCTGCCGAGTGCCGACACAGAGGTAGCCACAGCCGTGAACTACCGCACTGTACACTGGTTGATAAAGAGATAGTAGTATACTCGTAACAACTAGTATGACGACGGTATAAAGAATGAAAAAAAAACCACGGTTAGGTGGTATATAATACAATTATGGTTGGACGGACTGCCTGCCGAGTGCCGACACAGAGGTAGCCACAGCCGTGAACTACCGCACTGTACACTGGTTGATAAAGAGATAGTAGTATACTCGTAACAACTAGTATGACGACGGTATAAAGAATGAAAAAAAAACCACGGTTAGGTGGTATATAATACAATTATGGTTGGACGGACTGCCTGCCGAGTGCCGACACAGAGGTAGCCACAGCCGTGAACTACCGCACTGTACACTGGTTGATAAAGAGATAGTAGTATACTCGTAACAACTAGTATGACGACGGTATAAAGAATGAAAAAAAAAACCACGGTTAGGTGGTATATATTATAATACAATTATGGATGGACGGACTGCCTGCCGAGTGCCGACACAGAGGTAGCCACAGCCGTGAACTACCGCACTGTACTGTGTCTGCTGCTAATATAGACTGGTTGATAAAGAGATAGTATACAATACTACTAATATACTGGTGGTCAGGCACTGGTCACCACTAGTCACACTGGCAGTGGCACTCCTGCAGCAAAAGTGTGCACTGTTTAATTTTAATATAATATTATTTATCATGTACTCCTGGCTCCTGCTATAACAACCTGCAGTGCTCCCCAGTCTCCCCCACAATTATAAGCTTTATATACAATACATTGATGTGCAGCACACTGGGCTGAGCAGTGCACACAGACTGAGTCACTGTGTGACTGTGTATCGTTTTTTTCAGGCAGAGAACGGATATATTAAATAAAACAAACAACTGCACTGTCTCTGGTGGTCACTGGTCACTGTGGTCGTCAGTCACTAAACTCTGTCTGCACTCTCTTCTAATCTACAGTATCACAGCAATCTCTCTCTCTCTCTCTCTCTCTCTCTCTCTCTCTTCTAAATCTAATCTAAATGGAGAGGACGCCAGCCACGTCCTCTCCCTATCAATCTCAATGCACGTGTGAAAATGGCGGCGACGCGCGGCTCCTTATATAGAATCCGAGTCTCGCGAGAATCCGACAGCGTCATGATGACGTTCGGGCGCGCTCGGGTTAACCGAGCAAGGCGGGAAGATCCGAGTCGCTCGGACCCGTGAAAAAAAAAGTGAAGTTCGTGCGGGTTCGGATTCAGAGAAACCGAACCCGCTCATCTCTAGTATTTGCCCCTGACCAAGTAGCTGCTCGGCAAAGTTGTAAAGCCGAGACCCCTCGGGCAGCCGCCCAAGATGAGCCCACCTTCCGTGTGGAATGGGCCTTTACAGATTTTGGCTGTGGTATGCCTGCCACAGAATGTGCAAGCTGAATTGTACTACAAATCCAGCGAGCAATAGACTGCTTAGAAGCAGGAGCACCCAGTTTGTTGGGTGCATACAGGATAAACAGCGAGTCAGATTTTTCTGACTCCAGCCGTCCTGGAAACAAATATTTTCAGGGCCCTGACAACGTCTAGCAACTTGGAGTCCTCCAATTCACTAGTAGCCGCCGGCACCACAATAGGCTGGTTCAGGTGAAACGCTGACACTACCTTAGGGAGAAATTGGGGACGAGTCCTCAACTCTGCCCTATCCATATGGAAGATCAGATAAGGGCTTTTACATGATAAAGCCGCCAATTCTGACACTCGCCTGGCTGAAGCCAAGACTAATAACATGACCACTTTCCATGTGAGATATTTCAGATCCACGGTTTTAAGTGGCTCAAACCAATGTGATTTTAAGAAACTCAACATCACGTTGAGATCCCAAGGTGCCACTGGAGGCACAAACTGGGGCTGAATATGCAGCACTCCTTTTACAAAAGTCTGAACTTCAGGTACTGAAGCTAGTTCTTTTTGAAAGAAAATCGACAGAGCCGAGATCTGTACTTTAATGGATCCTGGTTTTAGGCCCATATCCACTCCTGCTTGCTGGAAATGCAGAAATCGACCTAGTTGAAATTCCTCTGTTGGGGCCTTATTGGCCTCGCACCATGCAACATATTTTCGCCATATGCGGTGATAATGCGTTGCCGTAACATCTTTCCTGGCCTTAATAAGCGTAGGAATGACTTCTTCCGGAATACCCTTTTCCTTTAGGATCCGGTGTTCAACCGCCATGCCGTCAAACGCAGCCGCGGTAAGTCTTGGAACAGACAGGGCCCCTGTTGTATCAGGTCCTGTCTGAGCGGTAGAGGCCACGGGTCCTCTGAGAGCATCTCTTGAAGTTCCGGGTACCACGCTCGTCTTGGCCAATCCGGAACCACGAGAATTGTGTTTACTCCTCGCTTTCTTATTATTCTCAATACCTTTGAAATGAGAGGCAGAGGAGGGAACACATAAACCGACTGGTACACCCACGGTGTTACTAGAGCGTCCACAGCTATCGCCTGAGGGTCCCTTGACCTGGTGCAATATCTTTTTAACTTTTTGTTGAGACGGGACACCATCATGTCCACCTGTGGTTTTTCCCAACTGTTTACCAGCATCTGGAAGACTTCTGGGTGAAGTCCCCACTCTCCCGGGTGGAGGTCGTGTCTGCTGAGGAAGTCTGCTTCCCAGTTGTCCACTCCCGGAATGAACACTGCTGACAGTGCTAGTACATGATTCTCCGCCCATCGGAGAATTCTTGTGGCTTCTGCCATCGCCATCCTGCTTCTTGTGCCGCTCTGTCGATTTACATGGGCGACTGCCATGATGTTGTCTGACTGGATCAGCACCGGCTGGTGTAGGAGCAGGGATTTTGCTTGGCTTAGGGCATTGTAGATGGCCCTTAGTTCCAGAATATTTATGTGAAGGGAAGTCTCCTGACTCGACCATAGTCCTTGGAAGTTTCTTCCCTGTGTGACTGCCCCCCAGCCTCGAAGGCTGGCATCCGTGGTCACCAGGACCCAGTCCTGTATGCCGAACCTGCGGCCCTCTAGAAGATGGGCACTCTGCAGCCACCACAGTAGAGACACCCTGGTTCTTGGAGACAGGGTTATTAAGCGATGCATCTGAAGATGCGATCCGGACCACTGGTCCAACAGGTCCCACTGAAAGATTCTGGCATGGAACCTGCCGAAGGGAATTGCTTCGTAAGAAGCCACCATCTTTCCCAGGACCCGCGTGCAGTGATGCACTGATACCTGTTTTGGTTTCAGGAGGTCTCTGACTAGAGATGACAACTCCCTGGCTTTCTCCTCCGGGAGAAACACTTTTCTCTGGACTGTATCCAGAATCATACCCAGGAACAGTAGCCGTGTCGTCGGAACCAGCTGTGACTTTGGGATATTCAGAATCCAGCCGTGCTGGTGCAGCACTTCCTGCGATAGTGCTACTCCCACCAACAACTGTTCCTTGGACCTCGCTTTTATTAGGAGATCGTCCAAGTACGGGATAATTAAAACTCCCTTTCTTCGAAGGAGTATCATCATTTCCGCCATAACCTTGGTAAATACCCTCGGTGCCGTGGACAGTCCAAACGGCAGCGTCTGAAATTGGTAATGGCAATCCTGTACCACAAATCTGAGGTACTCCTGGTGAGGATGGTAAATGGGGACATGCAAGTAAGCATCCTTGATGTCCAGGGATACCATGTAATCCCCCTCGTCCAGGCTTGCAATAACCGCCCTGAGCGATTCCATCTTGAACTTGAATTTCTTTCTTTATGTATGTGTTCAAGGATTTCAAATTTAGAATGGGTCTCACCGAACCGTCTGGTTTCGGTACCACAAATAGTGTGGAATAATAACCCCGGCCTTGTTGAAGTAGGGGTACCTTGATTATCACCTGCTGGGAATACAGCTTGTGAATTGCCGCTAGCACCGCCTCCCTGTCTGAAGGAGCAATCGGCAAGGCAGATTTTAGGAACCGGTGGGGTGGGGACGCCTCGAATTCCAGCTTGTACCCCTGAGATACTATTTGCAGGATCCAGGGATCCACCTGTGAGCGAACCCACTGATCGCTGAAATTTTTGAGGCGACCCCCCACCGTACCTGGCTCCGCCTGTGGAGCCCCACCGTCATGCGGCGGACTTGGAAGAAGAAGCGGGGGAGGACTTTTGCTCCTGGGAACCTGCAGTTTGTTGCAGCCTTTTTCCCCTACCTCTGCCTCTGGACAGAAAAGACCCGCCTTTTCCACGCCTGTTTTTCTGGGTCCGAAAGGACTGAACCTGATAAAACGGCGCCTTTTTAGGCTGTGAGGGGACATGGGGTAAAAATGCTGACTTCCTAGACGTTGCTGTGGAAACTAGGTCCGAGAGACCATCCCCAAATAATTCCTCACCCTTATATGGTAACACTTCCATGTGCTTTTTTGAATCCGCATCTCCTGTCCACTGGCGAGTCCATAAGCCTCTCCTAGCAGAAATGGACAATGCACTTACTTTAGATGCCAGTCGGCAGATTTCCCTCTGTGCATCTCTCATATATAAGACTGAGTCTTTTATATGGTCTATGGTTAACAGGATCGTGTCTCTGTCTTATGTGTCAATATTTTCTGACAGTTTATCTGACCACGCAGCGGCAGCACTGCACATCCAAGCTGACGCAATAGCTGGCCTAAGTATAATGCCTGTGTGTGTATATACAGACTTCAGGATCGCCTCCTGCTTTCTATCAGCAGGTTCCTTGAGGGCGGCCGTATCCGGAGACGGTAGTGCCACCTTTTTAGACAAACGTGTGAGTGCTTTATCCACTCTAGGGGGTGTTTCCCAACGTGACCTATCCTCTGGCGGGAAAGGGAACGCCATTAGTACCTTCTTAGGAATTACCAATTTTTTATCAGGGAAAGCCCACGCTTCTTCACACACTTCATTTAATTCATCTGATGGGGGAAAAACTACAGGTAGTTTTTTCTCTCCAAACATAATACCCTTTTTAGTGGTACCTGTAGTTATATCAGAAATGTTTAACACCTCTTTCATTGCCTCAATCATGCAGTGAATGGCCTTAGTGGGCATCAGGTTTGACTCATCATCGTCGACACTGGTGTCAGTATCGGTGTCGACATCTGGGTCTGCTTGAGGTAGCGGGCGTTTTAGAGCCCCTGACGACCCATGCGACGCCTGGGCAGGCACGAGCTGAGAAGTCGGCTGTCCCACATTTGGCATGTCGTCGATTTTTTTTTTTTTATATAAGGAGTCTATACGTGCTCTCATTATCCATAAGCCCATCCACTCAGGTGTCTGCCCCGCAGGGGGTGACATCCCTTCTAAAGGCATCTGCTCCGCCTCCACATCATTATCCTCATCAAACATGTCGACACAGCCGCACACACCGCACACACACAAGGAATGCTCCGAATGAGGACAGGACCCACAAAAGCCCTTTGGGGGGACAGAGTGAGAGTATGCCCGCACACACCAGAGCGCTATATAATGCAGGGACTAACTGAGTTATGTCCCCTATAGCTGCTTTTTATTATATATATATATATATATTGCGCCCAAATTTAGTGCCCCCCCTCTCTGTTTTTACCCTGTTCTGTAGTGTAGACTGCAGGGGAGAGCCAGGGAGCTTCCTTCCAGCGGATCTGTGAAGGAGAAATGGCGCCAGTGTGTCTGAGGGAGATAGCTCCGCCCCTTTTCCGCGGCCTATTCTCCCGCTTTTTCTGGATTCTGGCAGGGGTATTTTCCACATATATAGCCTCTGGGGCTATATATTGTGGTATTTTTGCCAGCCAAGGTGTTTTTATTGCAGCTCACGGCGCCCCCCCCCCAGCGCCCTGCACCCTCAGTGACCGGAGTGTGTGGTGTGCATGAGGAGCAATGGCGCACAGCTGCAGTGCTGTGCGCTACCTTGGTGAAGACTGATGTCTTCTGCCGCCGTTTTTCCGGACCTCTTCTTGCTTCTGGCTCTGTAAGGGGGACGGCGGCGCGGCTCCGGGACCGAACACCAAGGACTGGGCCTGCGGTCGATCCCTCTGGAGCTAATGGTGTCCAGTAGCCTAAGAAGCCCAATCCGGCTGCAAGCAGGCGAGTTCGCTTCTTCTCCCCTTAGTCCCTCGCTGCAGTGAGCCTGTTGCCAGCAGGTCTCACTGAAAATAAAAAACCTAAAACTATACTTTCTTTCTAAGGGCTCAGGAGAGCCCCTAGTGTGCATCCAACCTCGGCCGGGCACGAAATCTAACTGAGGCTTGGAGGAGGGTCATGGTGGGAGGAGCCAGTGCACACCAGGTAGTCATAAATCTTTCTAGAGTGCCCAGCCTCCTTCGGAGCCCGCTATTCCCCATGGTCCTTACGGAGTTCCCAGCATCCACTAGGACGTTAGAGAAATTCTGGTAGACAAGTGGGGGTTACCGGAGATGGATCTCATGGCGTCCCATCAGAACAACAAAGTTCCTGCATATGGGTCAAGAACAAAGGATCCCAAACCGATCTTTGTTGATGCCCTGTCTGTGAGATGGGACTTTCGTCTGGCCTATGTGTTTCCACCAATCGCAGGGTGATGCGAAAGGCAAAACAAGGAAGGGGCACCGTGATACTAATAGCGCTGGCTTGGCCCAGAAGACATTGGTACACAGATCGGCAGATGCTGTCAATGGATGCTCCATTTCTACTCCCTTAACGTCCAGATCTACTGTGTCAGGGTCATTGCTATCACAAGCACCTGGATCCACGGTCTTTGATGGCATGGCTCTTGTGAGAATCCTTCTGCTTTCAGGATGGAAGTCTCAGCAGGTAATTCAAACAATGCTCAGAGCAAGGAATCCTTCCTCAGCTCACATTTATCACTGAATATGGCAAGCCTATATTCATTGGTACAGTGACCGAAAATTTGACCCTAGGTCTTTTAGAGTTTCCTGAGTCCTAGTTTTTCTTCAGGCAGGAATGGACAAAGGTTTACGGGTGGCTCCCTTGAGAGTTCAAGTGTCAGCATTGACTGTATGGTTCCAAACGAAAATTGCTAACCTACAGTATGTGCGCACTTTTTTCCAGGGAATGCTGCACATTCACCCTCCTTTTGCTCCTCCTACAGTGCCTTGGGATTTAAGTTTAGTCCTAAAGGCCCTTC
This sequence comes from Pseudophryne corroboree, assembly GCF_028390025.1. Taxonomy (NCBI): domain Eukaryota; kingdom Metazoa; phylum Chordata; class Amphibia; order Anura; family Myobatrachidae; genus Pseudophryne; species Pseudophryne corroboree. The sequence goes on along the minus strand of NC_086450.1, from coordinate 182,094,154 downwards.
AAGTTGCCCCATTTGAACCACGAAAATGAGTGGATCTTAAATGGTTGACAGCTAAAGTTCTCATTTCTACTGGCTACGTCTTCAGCTAGAAGAGTTTCATATTTAGGGAGCATTGTCATGTCACCCTCCTTCTTCTTTTTTTTTTTTTTTTTTTTTTTTCTAAATTCCACCTTAACAAAGAAATTGTAGTCCCGGCCTTCCAAGGGCCAGACTTTTCTGCAGGAGATGCATCGTTGGACGTAGTCCGCGCTTTAAGGATCTACGTGGATCGTACCAGTACCATCAGAAAAACAGACACTCTCTTCGTTCTCTAAGGATTTCACAAGAGAGGATGGCCTGCTGACAAGCACACACTGGCGAGGTGGCTTTGAAAGACTATTTCAGAAGCATATTCTCAAGCTGATCTCCCTGTTCCGGCTAATGTCTCTGCTCACTCTACTTGTAACGTAGGTCCGTCATGGGCAGCACAACGTGGTGCTTCAGCAGAACAGATATGTAAGGCAACCACATGGTCTTCCGTTAACACATTAATTAGACATTATGCCTTTGATACCTTTGCCTCACAGGACGCTGAATTCGGGCAAAGGATTCTCCTGTCAAATCAGGAGCGTCCCCACCACTAAATTGCTTTGGAACATCCCAATGTTATCCTGTAGATAACCTGTGGACCCTGCAGGAGAAATAATCGTTATGGTAGACTTACCGTTGATAACTCTATTTCTCCTAAGTCCACAGGGATCCCATCCTGATGCACCTGATTTGAGGATCCTTTCACTTATTAACCTCTTCCTTCTTGTACGGAAGTAGGTGCATGTGTGTTCTTCACGCCTGGTTAGGGCTCTCTGATGCTCCTGCCTTGAGCTTTGGAAAACAACTCATGTGCCTGAGCCAGGAGGCGGGGATATAGAGACAGGCCCGTTGCATTCAGGGAGGCTGAAAGCTTTGATCGTTTGGTGCCAATCCGCTGTCACTACCTCATATCCCAATGTTTTCCGGGGGACTTAGGAGAATTAGAGTTATCAACGGTAAGTCTACCATAACGATTAGTTTGGGGTTAATTGGATACCCCCAATAATGAAATGGGACTGAAGAATGTTAATTCTATGCACGTTATCATCTGTAACCAAACATTAAAACGGTTATTAAAAAAAAAAAATTATTTATTTATTTTGATTTATTATTACAGGTAGAGTATCCCATATCCAAATACGGAATTTTTTGAGTGAGACTGAGATAGTGACATCTTTGTTTCCTGATGGCTCAATGTACACAAACTTTGTTTTTTGCATAAAGTAATTAAAGATATTGTATTAAATGACCTTCAGGCTGTGTGTATAAGGTGTATATGAAACATAAATGAATTGTATCTATGTACACACATTTTGTTTAATGCACAAAGTTATTAAAAATATTGGCTAAAATTACCTTCAGGCTGTGTATAAGGTGTATATGAAACATAAATGCATTCTGTGCTTAGACTTGGGTCCCATCGCCATGATATCTCATTATGGTATGCAGTTATTCCAAAATACGGAAAAATCCGATATCCAAAATACTTCTGGTCCCAAGCATTTTGGATATGGGATACTTAACCTGTATTATTATTTTTTTTAGTTCAGTGAGCCTAGCCATTTCTATCCTGCTTATGGCTCATTAATTATTATTTTTTTGTGTGTTTTTCTTTTTTTTGTTTAATGGTTAAATAACGGGAAAATCAAACGAAATCTGCAAAATAAAATAATGTTCCATGATTCTTCCCATAGAGTCTATGGGCCTGATTTAGAGGTGGAAGCCGACACTGCTTTGCTTACATCTTTTGCACCTACATCTGAATGCTGATGCTGCATCTGATTTTTCAAACGGCTGAGATGCCACTTGCAGCATCTTAAGGCATTTTTGTCATTGCATATTTAGGCGCACCATTGAAACTTGCACCATTCCCATGGCCGGTGCTGTATAGCCTCCTGTGTGAGTGTCTGTGCGTCTCTGTGTGACTCAGATGAATGCACAGACTTAAAGCATTGTCTGTCTGCATGCCACATCAGTGCTGTGTCCATCTCTCACTAAGCTATTTGTATCCAATTAGTGCAACTGTACATCTTTTTCTGTTTCCCCTTTGTATAGCGCGATTACATGTGTATGTCACGTAAAGTACGGGTAGAAAGTTATTTGATATTTAGTTTATAGTTATTAAACTTTTTTTTGCTATTAAAGCTTTCACTGCACATAATTCATGACGATACAGCGTCCGACGATGGGGTTCTGCAGCATGTCATCGCTAACGACATCTCCCGACGGCCCTATCATTGAGCGTGTATGTCATGGGTACACACTAGACGATGTACCTGATATATTGTTCCAATCCACGCCAGAACGATATATTGGCCAATATATCTAGCGTGTACCCGGCTTAAGGCTATAGACGATATGGAGTTAGAATATTTGTATTATTAATTTGTGAAAAGCTGACTAAACCCCCAAGCATCTAATATCCTTGCCCATCAAACTATTACAAGGTTAACCGCAGCATAGGGAACATCCGCTTTGTGAGCTACTTTTGCTTTTCAGTAAATCTGCTTTAATGCAGGTTTTGATGGGAGAACGAAAAACTCTAGCAAAAAAATAGGAATCTGTCCTTTTTATTAATGTAAACATACCAGGACATAGTGCAGTGCCTTTGGTACACCCTTCCAATGAATAATGTGTTTAATGAACATATGGGCAATGAAAACAGGTCTTGTCTCTTAAAAAAAGAAATAAAATAATAAAAAAACATGGGTTTAGTGATATGGGATGATGGGTATGTTGTGGTGTTTTGTTGATGGGAAAGGGGTTTTAGAACCTGCAGTTGGGAGATAATAATAATAATAATTTAATGCTATAGCGCTTTCTCCAATAGGACTCGAGGCGCTTAACAGATACATAGCATAATATAGTACAGAAAATAATGAAGTACAGAACAGATTTTCATAAAATACAGAAGCATGGAGATACTAAAGGGACAATTATGGGAATGCTTGAGTAAAAAGGAAAGTCTTGAGTCTACTTTTGAAGGATTCTATAGTTGGGGCCTCTCGCGCTGTCCGGGGAAGTGAGTTCCATAGAGTCGGAGCCGCATGACTAAAAGCTCGACCCCCAGATGAATTACGGGAGATTCTAGGTACTGCTAAAAGTCCTTCATCTACAGATCGCAGTAATCGAGTGGGGCAGTATGGGGTCAGTAGCTGCTTCAGGTACCTTGGGTCCTGGTCATGTAGTGCTTTCATGGGCATGGAGTTGCAAGTGTTTTTTTTTTTATTTCCCTACTTGTATATGTACAGTTCTAAGTCACAATACATTTAAATGTATCCTAAAATACTCTAAACATGATTATTTGTTTAAATACTTAGTTACCTATCTCTTTTTCTTCTCATTGATAAAAATTGTCAAATTCAATCCTGTGACACATTTAACAGCCTCCTATCCATTGCTCTTGGGCACTAACACTATTCTACTATCTGAATTGTCACTATATTTGTGGTTAATTTCCACACTCTGGCAGGCACTTAATATAATTTGCACACTGCAGAATTACCACACAACATTGCTGCAATGCCCACGGTTTGACATTTGTAATTGTATTGCTTGAGCTGTTTAAATTATTTGGCAAAAGTGTTGTGATATACACTGAAAATGAAGACCGGAGTTCACCGTATGGAATTCGTCCGCTAATTGAATCTGACCCCTGGTGTTCATAGACCTTTAGCTCATATTAGACGGACCATATACTTTTCCCTTTTCTGCTGCCATGACTGGCCCCAATTTATAGTGAATCCACCACACCCCCTACTCGTACACACAAGTGGCCCCAATTTATAGTGTGACACACACAGACCTTTATCACATAGTTGATTGACCATTTACTATTCCCTTTTCTACTGCCTACTGCAAAAAAGTATAAAACCTTTTCTTTCCTATCCACTTGTGCACTTAACAGCCGAGGACATGTCATGTGAATTTGAACTAGTCTGCCCTAGGACACCCTCCTTTTACAATGGTAACTCTTTGTGCTTAGAGAAACTAATGGCTTTAAATGTGTGGGGTTTTTTTTTTTTTATCTGCAAATCATGGGGAGAATTAATTAAAAATACAAAATGTGATTGGGCATTTTCTTTAATATCCATTGGGGTCACTCCGTGATGGAAACTCTGAGCCAGATGAATATTTCACATTTGTTTTCTTTATCAGGAAATCCATGGTCGATGAGTCATGCGGTTCCTTTCTGTCGGACATCAGCTATGACCAGACAGATGACGACTTGGTGAGACTGGTGCTGTTGTTTTGGCACAATGTATTCTGCAAACTTTTGTCAATATGCTGCGATCTCTGCCCTCCGGGCATCTGCATGGCCACCCTATGTTAGGGTGGGCGTTATGGGACCATTGTAAATCTGTTTTGTTTCTCTATCCAACGCCATGCCCTTGTTCTCTTCACTCTTTTGACAACTGGTTTATATTTATTAATAAAATAAAACCACAAAATCTCATTCTATCCAATTTAAATGCTAATTTCTGTCCCTTTCGGTGTAACCGGGAGTCTTTCGCTGAGCGTTCAGCCGAGAAAGGTCCCTGTGGGGAGCCTTCTCCCCCCTCCACCCTGTTTAGCTCTCCCTCCCTGCTCGCACACTGTGCTCCTGAGAATACATCCTGTTTGTAATTTGCTTTCCTTAATGCTTTTGAACCGTCCATAGCTGCTTGCGGTGGCTCCCAGAGGCAGCATTAATATTTAGCTGGCACAATGGCTGTGCTGCCTCATGCACGCAGTGTTTTGGGCCGTGTCACACGTACAGGGTTTGTGCAGATCTGTCTGGGGAGAAGCCTCCGTCGTCCGACACGTTATCTTCTACAAACAGTTTCAGGCTCCTGTGCTTTTCTGGACAACCGTAGCTCAGTCCACCGAGGCCAAGCTGGCCCCCTGATACTTGCAATCCAGCCAGAGACTAGGATTTCACGTCTGCATTTGTCCTTTACATGCAGCAGATATTTATTCTAGTAAATGTTTCATGGAAAGTAATTTCTCAGATAAAGAGAACAAGTGTTCACCTTGTGATCACCTTTCATTTATCAAATAATGACGCTCCTGGATGCTTTTAAAAGGATGTGTTATAAAAATATGCTGTGTTCTGTAGAATGTAAGGGATACTTCATGCCAACTAAAAGTTACATGCAGTAATATATAGATCACGTTTATAGGAAGTTGGAGGCAATCCTTGTAGCAGGTTGTTTACCTTTCATTTACACCTTTCATCTCATGACCCTTTTGAGTCATGTGACATCAGTTGTTTGGGTTATTCCCACCCAGGAGTGACATAGTTCCTCTTAATGTAAGGATAGATTTCACAGGGTATTTTATGTAAGTTTGGGTCAATTGTGTATTTACAATTGTCTTAATTTCTTTAGGACTTAGATGAGCTGGTGGGAAAACCTGTGAAGCTAAAGCCGTGGGAGAAGAGGGTAAGTCTATAGCATGAAGGGTAATGGCAGTGTACAATACCTATCTCTGAAAAGTAGCTCCTTTTCGACAGAGCATCCTATAGAACATTACAATGTATAACTGTGTCTTTAATTAGTAATAAAAATATACAGTGTAGAGATAGTGATTCTAAATATTTGGTTCCCTCCTCCTTCCTGTCAAATCAGGAGAATGAGGGGTCAGTGTTATTATTGCCAGGTATCGGCCTGACTTCATTTGTCAGCAAATTGCCCGGAATCAATAAAAAATTCATTATTTGTATACCAGGCTCCTGCGGGTTTGGCAGAAATATTTCATAAATCATCGAACAGGTACGCGAGAAATTTTCCTGCCCAGCCATTGTGTGTCGGCGCCCTCTAGTGTCCGGTACTGGGACTTATTTGGGACACAATGAAGGGCACTAATGACTACTGTTGGACATTCTTGAAGACTTGTGAGGAGTGGCAAGTGATGTGATTGCTCTAAATGAAGAGAAGTTCTCCCATTTACAACTGCACTCTGCATTCATGGTGCACATTTTATTTCTAGAGGTCCTGTAAGGATATTTTATTATGGTAACAAGGAAATGTCCAGTCTGTATTGTGTGTGTATCTGTTAAAGTTTACATTACTGTACCTTGGGGATATTCTTGTTCTAAAGTCAAAGTAACTTTGCACAACTAAAATTGCTTTGTGTCCCTCTCTACAGCGCTCTTCACTCACTCCATTCATTGCTCCTTTTATGAAAAGGTCCCGTCCAAGTTTAACTGCTGCTGTGGTAAATGAAAATGTGAGTGGCAACACCTGTAGTAACAGTTCTGTGTACCGCTGATATGTAGTGTGTGTCATACAATCTGTACACTAGATACGCTGTAACTCAGGGATTGACACATTTTGTGTAAAATCTAGGAGCCAGCTTAATAGTTTAGGGCCCAAAAATGATGTTGTGCCAAAAAATATGAAAAACTGTATAGGCCATCACATGTGACCATCAGACTTTGCTACAAGCCTTTCCCTGGCCCTCCATTCTTAGTGTGACACACACACACACACACACACACACACACACACACACACACACACGTGCCCCTAATGCATATTGTGCCACACACGCGTGCCCCCAATTCATAGTGTGCTGTACACCTTACGACTGGTATTTGTTGAGCCCTGCTATAACATCCAGCTTTATGTGAACTAATTTTGGCCTTTTACAGGAGAATGTAATAATACAGCTTTAGCATCGGTTCTGTACAGGTTATTATGAGCAGACTTCATACTTTGTGCAATAGTATGTCCTGCAGGTTGAATGCAGTCTTCCTAAATAGTTTTCTGCCTTAATCATTGCTGCCTACCAATACTGGGACCATGGGTTAGATGTTCACAAGGTCACATGTGTGGAGTTTGTATGTGTTCCATGTGTTTGCGTGGAATTACCCTGGGTGCTTGAGTTTTCTCCTGCTCTCCAAAACCATACTGGTAGGTTAATTTCCTGCAGACAAAAGCTTTTGCATTTGCATGTTAGGGAATTGTCATTCTAGTCGCTTCCTAAAAAAAGAATCCCACCAAAGAATTGATTATTCTCTTGGCACCAGTCTGTCACTACTTCTTCTTCTTCTTCTTCTTTTTTTTTTTTTTTCTTCACACCACCACTTTCTTTCCTAACACTGGTAATGAATGTCCTTCTACGCAGCTCATTAACTGACTTTGATAGGCCCTACACACTGGCCGACATCCGTCAAAGATATGAACGATCTCGTTCATAAATGAACGAGATACCGTTCATATCTTTGAGTGTGGAGGCACCAGCGATGAACAGTGCGCGGCCCAGCGCTCGTTCATCGCTGGTTCCCCGCCGGCTGTACATGCAGGCCAATATGGACGATCTCGTCCATATTTGCCTGCACTTCAGTGCAGCCGGGTGACGGGGGGAGTGAAGAAACTTCACTCCCGTCGCCCGTATCTGCCATCAGGCAGCTCGGCAGCGGATCGGCCAATGTGTAGGGCCCTTTAGTCTAGAGCCATTGTCCAGACCTGTTCCCAAAATACCCCAACCCATGTGTGTAGACAAATGTGCCTTTGTTTTCTAAATATGTCTATAGTGAAACTGTGAGCATGTTCTTGCTTGTTATTCAGTGGCCCAAAAACAGATGTGTCTGACCGAGTGAGTTTTGTGGTTTAATGTATATAAACTGCGTTTTTGTTTTTTGTTTTTTTTGCTGTTAATTGAGATTTCAGGAAAATCAGCCTTTTATAATGTGTCTTGTTATGGTATGGGTTTATGTCATCTGTCCAGTAAAAGCTTAGAAGGTACTGCAGTCCATAATCTATTGCCTGCTAAAATTCCCAGTGACTAATCCTTGATATACATCGCATGGCAATTTACCATGTACGTGCCTCTGAATGCGATTGTACATAGTCTACTGAAGAGTGAGTGTGCCATCTCCTGGTGTATATCAGAATTACTTAAGTGCCATCTTAGATGTCACAACCTCCAATGCTGTTTGGAGGTGGGTATGCAGGTTTGGAATTTAGAATTATATTACCTGTCCCACTGAGAGTAAACTGTTGAAAAATGCACCAGATAATGAAACCTACACTTTGGGATTAGCAGTGTTTCAAAGCAGGAAGGCAGGTTTCCAAATTGTGTATTCTGCCGGCTGATCTTAAAATGTAACACCTGTATATATGTGTGTGTGTGTATATATGTGTGTGTATATATATATATATATATATATATATATATATATATATATATATATATATATATATATATATATATATATATATATATATATATATATATATATATATATATAAATTTTTTTTTTTGACTTTTACTAAAGCATCACATCACGTACATCAAATATATCAAGTGTGAACAATAAGAATATGAAAACAATTCCATGTCTACCATAGCTCATAGTAATGTAAATAATCATAAACAATAAGTGTTCCCTCTTTACATGTAATCATAACCGATTGGGTAGACCGTTACTATCAAGGTATAGTTTGAACAGTTATCAGAATATCCCTTCTACCAGGAATAGGAGGAGCCCAGAGTCTAAAGGAGTTGCACTTTCTCAAAAAGATCCAGTACTATGGAGGGGTCCACTAGCAGCAGGGGTGTATCTACCTATTGGCCAGGATGGCACTCGCCAGGGGCGCCAGGCAAGGAGGGGGCGCCACCTGGCTGTGCCACCCGCGGCCAAAGGATATAATAGCATTACTGTCAGACTGTACCTGGTGAGAGTCTGTTACTGCTGGAGCGGCGCTGGTGTCCGGCAGCACCGCACTTGTAATCAGACTCAAAATAAACTACAGCTCCCAGCAGCCCTTGTTGCTGGGAGCTCCCGGCAGCAAGGGCTGCTGGGAACTGTAGTTTATTGTGAGTCTGATTACAAGTGCGGTGCTGCCGGACACTAGTCTGATCACTGGTGCAGTGCATTGCTGACGGACACCGGAACCGCGCCGGCAATAACAGACTCTCATCAGGTACACAGCAATTGTTATATAGCACAGTGCTATAGGTGGTCATTCCGAGTTGATCGCTCGCTAGCAGTTTTTAGCAGCCGTGCAAACGCTATGCCGCCTTCCACTGAGAGTGTATTTTAGCTTAGCAGAAGTGCGAACTAAAGGATCGCAGAGCGGCAAAAAAAAAAATTGTGCCGTTTCAGAGTAGCTCCAGAACTACTCAGTGCTTGCGATCACTTCAGCCCATTCAGTTCCGGATTTGACGTCACAAACACACCCTGCGTTCGCCCAGCCACGCCTGAGTTTTTCCTGGCACACCTGCGTTTTTTCGAACACTCCCTGAAAACGGTTGACACCCAGAAACGCCCACTTCCTGTCAATCACTCTGCGGTCAGCAGTGCGACTGAATAGCTTCACTAGACCCTGTGTGAAACTACTTTGTTTGTTGTAATAGTACGTCGCGCGTGCCATTGCGCTGCATACGCATGCGCAGAAGTGCCTTTTTTTGCCCCATCGCTGCACAGCGAACGAATGCAGCTAGCGATCAACTCGGAATGACCACCATAGATCTATTTGTTGTTGAAGATAATATAAAAGTGGCAGTGTTTGGGAGAAGGGACTGTAGTACCTTTAAAACGACACGATTTTCATGCATGTTAGATGTAAGTAGTAAGTAAGCGAAAACTTTAACTTGTTGAGTGTAATAAAGAAAATACATATCTTACCTATTTCAAGGCCATGTTCAAGGAAATTTATATCAGTTAATTATATAATTGATCATTTTATCTTGGAATTGATGGCACCCTGATGTTTTTTCTAACAGGAAGTACTTCTACCATCCAACTATTGGTGTTTGGTTAATGGCTGGATCCATTTAAGGCTCATCTCACAGCAGCTCATTAGCATTTCATTGAGGATGCAGTCAAGATACCGGCATTTGGCATCCCGGCGGTCGGAAAGCTGACGCCAGCATCCCGAAACTGCCCAGAATGCTGATGCTGGCATCCCAACATAGGTAGCGATGCAGAATGCCAAAATCTGGATCGAGTTGGTGCCAAAGTCTCCACTGGCAAGCTACGTGGGAGGGTTAGGGTTAGGCTGCGAGGGCGGAGGGCTAGGGTTAGGCTGCAGGTAGGGGGATTAGGAAGGGTGGATTAGGGTTAGGCACCACTGAGGAGGCTTTTGGGGGGGGGGGGGGGGGGTTTAAGGTCAGGCTGTGGGAAAGGTGGGTTTGGGGGGAGGGATGGTGTAACGTGAATACGAGACACTATTGTGCGGTGTAATGTGAATGAGGGACACTACTGTGTGGCATAATTTGAATTGGAAGTACTATTGTGTCCACGCCCTTCCCCCCACAAGACCATGCCCCATTTCCAATACTCAACTTATTCCAAATGTGTGTAGGGGGGGGCGCCAGCTACTTACTTTGCCAGGGGCACTTGGACCCCTAGATACACCCCTGACTAGCAGCAATCTAGTCTCATGCCATTCTGTATACTTGATGGAGACTCTAATCCGTGTTTCAAAATCTACTGGAAGAGAAGTTACATAGCTTTCCCAAGAATCCAAAAATTGCAAAGCCAGCTTCTCTTTATCTAAAGGTGTTTCCAACCAATCCATCTAAAATATATATTAAGCAATTTCCCTTTACAAAGTTAGGGAAGGGATATGGGAAAAGATCCATGATTGTAAAATGGTTTTACAGGCTGCCGCACTAATGGTCAGAAATAGTTTCTTACTGCCTATGGTGACCCTCTGATTGCCAGGAGCAATTCCAGAAATCGCCCATTCCGCAAATAATTTCCTAGATGTTCCATCGAATAACGCCAAATTTATACCCAGAAACTGTGTATCAATGGGCCACCTGCATACAGTATCCTAATGAGTTGTGTAAATGAGAATGCAGCCAATCTGTTCATTAGTAACAGGGGAAATCACTTCTTTTAGAAACATCTAGGGTGTTTTTGAACACTCTCTCCTTTCTTTGTTAATTAAAACACTTCACCTATTCCATTTTAGTAGTATCCTACCTTAGATAGTGTTAATATCATATGAACTTTGTGTGGCTACAAAAAAATAAAATCTTTATTTTATGTATATTAATTTAAAATCTGTTTCACCTTAGCAGAAATATGGATATAGTGTCGCCCATTAATACTGGCAATTGTGAGCAGAGAGAAGAAGCTGTTGAAGCAGTTTGATTGTGTGCAGTGTTTTGTACCTAACTGGCTAAAGGTTCTGTCAAACTAGTCCCATACACTACACATACAGCGTGCAATACATTTTAAATGCCATCAAGCTTACTCTCCTGTTACTGGCAGTTCACTACAGGTAATACCCCCACCGAATGGCCACACTGAGGGGCTTCCAAAATCCATTGTAAGAGTCCTGATTTAAACAAATGCCTGTAACTTGGAAATCATTCTCCAGCCTCATCTATTACTGCATTCTAATCTCAACACAATGGGGAAATGTAATCGGGTGTGAAAATCAGAAAGTGATTTTGGTAAAATTCTCCTGTGGTTTTTTTTGTGTTTTTTTTTTTTAAAGTGGCAATCATTTACATGGCAAAATCAACCTGGTTTTGCCATGTAAATGATTGCCACTTTAAAAAAAAAAAAAAAACCCCACCAGGAGAGTTTTACCAAAATCTCTCTATCTGATTCTCACACCCTATTACTTTTCCCCCAATATGTCAGAACACTGGGGCAGATGTATTAACCTGGTAGAAGGCATAAGGAAGTGATAAACCAGTGATATGTGCAAGGTGATACAGGCACCAGCCAATCAGATCCTAACTGTTAATTTACATATTGGAACTGATTGGCTGGTGCCTTTATCACCTTGCACATATCACTGGTTTATCACTTCCTTATACTTTCTCCAGGTTAATACATCTGCCCCATTGAATGTTATTAAGGAGCTCATCTAACTCTGCTGCATCTCTTCTCTTACACCTTTTAATTTCTGCAAGTTTGCGTTCTCTTTCTTGCATAGAGTGGCTGTATTGTTAAAGTGGTTTTTGCCTTGTAAATGTTTGCCGCTTTAAAAATACAGCAGGCATCCTGCACCGCTGGCGAACTGTGACCCTATTACATATATCCCCGTTGTGTTTTCTGTCTTGATGTGCTCTCTTGCAGTTGGTTCCAGTTTTTCTGTACCTCAGCACAAAGAAATGAGCAGCTCATTCTGATGCATAAATCATTGATTGCAAAATTTGGTAGGATTATAGTAAGGAAAATAAGGTATTTAGTAAAATTAAGAACATGTATACACGCCTAAATGTCAGCCATCTGCAGGTGATAAATATTTTTAATACTGTTTTACTACACTGTGTTGTCTGGTACTGTATAAACATTAACCCCTTCGGCCTCCATTGTGTTTCTGGTGCTGTGCTGAGACGGGATAAAGGAAAGCTGCCTGTAATACCTTATTACAGGTCAGTAAGCCGAGGTCTTTGAGATAAAAGGATTTGACCTGTGTCTTGTGGCTTGCTGCTGACTGTGATTGGATTTCCTGGCTGTTGGAATGCAGCATTAATACAAGTAAATAGATTTTTTTTTCTTCCTTTTTTTTTTAAATGTGTTTTGAAAGACTAAAAAAATTGATTCCTGACATCAAAGTGAAACTGCAGACTTATCTGGTACGGTTTCAGAGGTTTAGCATAATGCAAATGAGATGCTGGACCGTGGTTTTTCCCAGCCTGGAGATTGCACATTATTTCCTCCGATCCATGTTTCAGCTTAATTGTATTTTATGCAGGTCACACAGCATTGGTTAGTGCTGTAAATCCAGTGAAAAGTGGATGTTAAAAGGTAACAAATGTTCAGAATGTTCTATAGCAGGAGGTTACTTCTGAGGCAGAGTGAAGCAGCCTGTGGTTCTCCAGCTGTTGTTGTACCCTTCTATCCTCTGGTCTAAGGGAACAGTGTTAAAATTGTTTCTGCCACACGTCTTGCATGTAGTAACTTCTGTTATAGCTGTAGAATGATCTCCAATTATTAACAGAGCTTTATATATTTGACACCATTAGCCCAACTATACACTAGCGACTAATACTTTTTAGTTCCAATTGAAAATCTTATTTACAATATTGTTTGATGTGTCATACAAGAGGCTTGCTTTCAGACTGGAAGATTGTGATATTGGGGCTTATTCAGGTTTGATAGCAAACCAAAAAAACACACTAATGGGCAAAACCATGTTGCACTGCAGGTAGTAAGATGTAACATGTGCAGAGAGGTTTAGATTTGGGTGGGTTATGTTTCTGTTCTTAGTAAATACTGGCTGCTTTGTTTTTACACTGCAATTTAGATTGAACACACCCCACCCAAATCTAAATCTCTCTGCACATGTTACATCTGTCCCACCTGCAGTGCAGCATGGTTTTGCACATTGGTATTGCTTTTTTGGTTTGCTAACAAACCTGATTAAAGCCCATAATAACTTAAAATACACTGTGTAGATCATTAGTTTATTTCTTCTCAGTCCTCCTATCGGGATGCGTGTAGCATCTGACATTGCCAACCATGGGTGAAGAGGGTAAATTGATGAGCTGGCGTATTGAACCAAGCTTATTTAATCCTTAGTTCACCATCAGACACGCAAAGCAGTTGATTTATGTGCCCTTGGTGCGGGCACCATCAGTTGGCTTGATCAGCTTTGCTTGGCTATTGATCCTCTGAGCGAAAAGGTTTTCTCTCTGGGTCATCCAAATAATGATCTAGTCTAGAAAATGGGAATCTTCCAGAAGCAATTGTAGAATGTGGGCGATACAGATGTACCCAGGCATGTATACGCATTGTTTGTGGCAGTGGGTAGTTGTGCAAGGTGGCCACTTGCTGTTAGAGATGCCAATACGGGGTGGAAAGTTTTGTGCACAGCTTTGGCTTAGCATGTCTTCCCCCAGGAGCAGCTTTGGATAGTCCCAATGGTTGGCAGCATCCCCCAAACAGACTGAGAAAAGAGGTGGTAGAGGCTAAGACTGTAGAGCAGGCATGTCCAAACTGCGGCCCTCCAGCTGTTGAGAAACTACACATCCCAGCATGCCCTGACACAGCTTTAGCATTCTCTGACAGCAAAACTGTGTCAGGGCATGCTGGGATATGTAGTTTCACAACAGCTGGAGGGCCGCAGTTTGGACATGCCTGCTGTAGAGCAATTTAAACATGCTTGGGATAGGCATAAGAATATCCTTACAAAGAAGTTAATGTTCAAAAAGGGTTGAGATTACCTAAAGGGTAAAAAAAAAAAAAAAAAAGGGCGGACTAGAGTGGTTCTTATCTGCCTTCAAATTTTGTGTTTCTATGTTTAAGAGGGTTATTGGTACCGTTAAATTTTTTTTCTTACTCCATCTTATGGGCTTTGGGATATACTCAATTGAGGTCAGATCCATTCCGACATGCATTTGTCGGAATGGATCCGACAAGGGCTATTCAACGCCCATCTCAATTCAACTTTAAAAAAAGTCGAATTGAGATGAGGGACCGGAGAGGGGGAGAGAGACGCAGACAGGAGGATGTGGCACAGCCGCCAGACCTCACGGCAGCATCCACCCGGCTCCAGCAAGCAGGACCTCACTTGCTGGAGCCAGGTGGATGCTGCCATGAACGGCGGCTGTGCCACATTCTCCTGCTGTGCTGTAGCGCTGCTGTCCCCTGTCTGCCCGCGGCTCTCCCTCCTCTCCTCTCAGGTCCCTCATCTCAGTTCGACTTTTTTTTTAAGTCGAACTGAGATGGTCGGAAACTGGGCCAAAGCCTGTCGAATTTGGCCCGGTTTCCCTCAGAAGTATGCAAATCTGCAGCTATACTGCCAATTCACGTACTATTCGACAAGTCTAATGCCCCGACTTGTCGAATAAAAATGCTCGAAACTGAATAGGTCGGAACCCCTTCCAACCTGAAAAAGTCGAAAACTGCCATCTTTTTGACAAGATGGCAGTTTCGACCTTAATTGAATATACCCTTTTAAATTTTACATTGAAAGCTGGTTGGTTTCAAGGGGCTGATGGGATGTAGAGGGGGGGAAGGCTTAGCTTTAAACTTAGATTAATAATTAATAATAATAATAATAATTAATAATAATAATAATAATTTTATTTATATAGCGCTCTTTCTCCAATAGGACTCAAGGCGCTTAACAGATACATAGCATAATATAGTACAGAAAATAATGAAGTACAGAACAGCTTTTCATAAAATACAGAAGCATGAAGATACTGAAGGGACATTATGGAAATGCTAGAGAAAACAGGAAAGTCTTGAGTCTACTTTTGAAGGATTCTATAGTTGGGGCCTCTCGCACTGTGTGGGGAAGTGAGTTCCATAGAGTTTGAGCCGCATGACTAAAAGCTCGACCCCCAGATTAATTACAGGAGATTTTAGGTACTGCTAAAAGTCCTTCATCTACAGATCGCAGTAATCGAGTGGGGCAGTATGGGGTCAGAAGCTGCTTCAGGTACCTTGGGCCCTGGTCATGTAGTGCTTTGAAATTCAGTAAGCCAATCTTGAAGATGATTCGCTATCTTACAGGCAGCCAGTGAAGGGAATAGAGGATGGGTGTTATGTGGCTAGAACAGGGCTGGTCGGTTAACAGCCTGGCAGCTGTGTTTTGCACCAGCTGTAAGCGGTGCAATTCTTTT
Organism: Pseudophryne corroboree; assembly: GCF_028390025.1. Classification (NCBI taxonomy): domain Eukaryota; kingdom Metazoa; phylum Chordata; class Amphibia; order Anura; family Myobatrachidae; genus Pseudophryne; species Pseudophryne corroboree. Next base: position 182,078,554 of record NC_086450.1, on the reverse strand, counting down.
GCTGGGAGACCAAGGTAGAGGGCATTACAGTAGTCTAATCGAGATGATACAAATGCATGGATGACTTTTGGCAGATCTGAGGGAATTAAGTGCTTGATTCTGGCTATGTTCCTCAGGTGAAAGAATGAGGATTTAATTGTGGCTGATATCTGATGTTTAAGTGTCAAGCCACCATCCAGGACAACGCAAAGATTCTGCACGTGATCGGTGATTTGTAATTCTGAATACCTGAGTGTAAGTCCAGTTGGTTGGCTATGCTGCAGTCTTGTCCTTTAATGTTGCGGTCCTATCATAAGGACCTCTGTTTTATCCGGGTTCAGTCGCAGCCAACTGGCGCTCATCCACTCCTGGAGCTCAGCTAGACAGCCATTTAGGGTTGCTATTGGGTTATCAGTGCCTTGAGCAAAGGACAAGTACAGTTGTGTATCATCTGCATAGCAGTGGTAGACCAGGCCATGGCGCTTGATTATTTCACCCGGCGGGAGCATGTATACTATAAAAAGCATGGGGGATAGTATAGAACCTTGTGGGACACCACATGGCAATGGCACCAGTGTACTCCAGACAGGGGCGGATCCAGAAAAAAATTACAGGGGGGGGCACCATAAGGGGCGTGGCTTCGTTTGAATGGGCGTGGTATTGCAGGAAAAGACTACCTTATACCCCAGTTTTGCAACCTGCACGCCCAGACGTTGGCCACCACAGGAAAGAAAAATAATCCTGATTCATGCCCCTTACATTATTTGTCATTTTTCCTCCTTATAGTAATGCCCAGTATACATTATTCCACATACTGCAATGGCCCTTAGACATTATTCCACACACAATAATGCACATGACACAATATGCACACACTGTAATGCCCCAGACACATTATGCCACACACCGTAATGCCTGTGACACATTATGACAGGAATCGCAATGCCCGTTATACATTATGCCACACACTGCAATGACCTTGAGACATTATACCACAATGCCCGTGATATAGTATACCATACACCGTAATGCCTGTGACACATACCGCAATGCCCGTTATACCCTATGCCACACACCGCAATGCCCGTTATATATTATGCCACACTGCAATGACCCTGAGACATTATACCACATACCACAATGCCCGTGATATAGTATACCACACACCGTAATGCCTGACACATTATGACACACACCGCAATGTCCGTGATACATTATGCCACACACTGCAATGACCCTGAGACATTATACCACATATCACAATGCCAGCGATATAGTATACCATACACCGTAATGCCTGTGACACATTATGACACACACCGCAATGTCCGTGATACATTATGCCACACACCGTAATGCCCATTACACATTAAGTCCTACAGTAAGGCTTCTAATTACTTTTCAAATACCTGCTCGTTGTCAGGGGTTTCATGCACTGGGTGTCATGCTCGTTGCCAGGGGTTTCATGCTCTTGGTTCCATGCACGGTGCCAGGGGTTTTCATGCTCAGGGTGTCATGCTCGTTGCCAGTGGTTGCATGCACTGGGTGTCATGCTCGTTGCCAGGGGTTTCATGCACTGGGTGTCATGCTCGTTGCTAGGAGGTAGTCCTTGTTGCTAGGGCTGTGCTCCCAGTGCCACATATGTCCCCAGTGCCAGATATTCCCCCACGGTGCCAGGTACTCGCATGCCCCCAGTGCCAAATATAGCCCCCCCCCCCCCATGTGCCAGGTACACATATACCCCCAGTGCCAGATATTCCCCGACAGTGCCACATATGCCCCCAGTGCCAGATATCGCCCCCCCCCCAGTGCTATATATGCCCCCAGTGCCACATATGCCCCAGTGCCAGATATTCCCCCCCCAGTGCCACATATGCCCCCAGTGCCAGATATCCCCCCCCCAGTGCCACATATGCCCCCAGTGCCAGATATTCCCCCCCCCCAGTGCCATATATGCCCCCAGTGTCATATATGTCCCCAGTGCCAGATATTCTCCCCCCCCCCCCTCCCTGCCAAATATGCCCCCAGTGCCAGATATTCCCTCCCAAGTGCCATATATGCCCCCAGTGCCAGATATTCCCCCCCAGTGCGTCGTCGTCGTCCCCCTTCCTTCCTCCGCCGCTGCTCCCCCCGCTCCCCTGCTGTTAGGAGGGACACGGAGGGCACAGTGCACGCCTCCCTGTGTCCCTCCTGTGTCTCCGGCGGCCGCGGGTCACTGTAATTAAGGAAGTGCTCACGAACGGCACTTCCTTTATGAGACCAGCGGCCGCCGGAGACCCAGGAGGGACACAGGAGAGGCGCGCACTGTGCCCTCCGTGTCCCTCCTAACAGCAGGGGAGGAAACGAGACCGTAGACTGACATGCGGACGCTCGTCCACATGTCAGTCTGCACTAAAAATGACAGGGGGGGCACGTGCCTTGGTGCCCCCCCCCCCCCCTAAATCCGCCACTGACTCCAGATGATACTCTCTGTGACCTGCCTGTGAGAAATGATTTGAACCAGCTTAGGACTGTGCCATCCAGTCCACAAAAATGTATCAGTCGCTCAATCAGAAGCCCATAGTCCACGGTATCAAATGCTGCAGAGAGATCCAGAAGGATTAATATTGAACAGTCACCTCTGTCTCTTGCCATCAGAAGATCATTTAACACACACACTGGCACTGTTTCAGTGCTATGTCTTCTCCTGAATTCTGATTGGAATGGATCCTAAATATCATGGGTTGTCAGGCGGGTTTCCAGTTGATTTGCAACCACTTTCTCAATAACCTTTCCTAGGAAAGGAAGGTTTGATACCGGTCTGTAGTTGGTCATGCAGTCAGGATCTAAATTAGGTTTTTAAGAAGAGGTCTAACAATTGCTTCCTTTAGGGGTCCAGGAAAAATCCCTGTCTGTAAAGAGCATTGAACAATTTTTGCAAAGACAGGACCAATTATATCCATACGACCTATTAGAAGCTTGGTTGAGGCCGTGTCCAGATCACAGGTGGTGGGACACAAAATCCGAGTAATTTCAGCAGTGTCCTTCACATCCACTGGGTCAAAGCTGGTCCATGAAGGCAGGTGGCTTATATTGGCAGGCTTTGTAGTTTGGCACTCCTATGATGGTACTGTGGAGATTCCAGCCCGAATGGTTGATATTTTATCTGCAAAGAAGTTTGCAAACTCATTGCATTTTGCCTGGGAAAGGGTTTCATCAGTCTGCAGGCATGCTGGCTTGCAAAGCATCTCCACTGTGCGGAAAAGTTGAACTGGCCTATTGTTTGCTGCTGTGATCTCATTTGACAGGAACTGTGATTTCTTAAGAGTTATTGCCGATTAATATTCTTCTTATATAGTGCAGCAAATTCCGTTGCGCTTTACAACTGGACACAATTAGAAGACACAACTGGGTAAAAACAAAGAGTCATAGAGGGAGGAGGGCCCTGCTCGCAAGCTTACAATCTATGGGGAAATAGGCATTGATACACAAGGATAGGTGCTATCTATTGGATAGTTGTTCACCAGATTGTAAAGATTCTTGGTGGGCTGCATGATATCACATCACAGCAGTGATGAACCAGGTTCAGGGGAAAGGAGAGTGAAGAAAGGAAAATATGTGGGGGATGTGTGGACTATACTGTGAGGATATAAGGCCTAATTCAGAGTTGATCGCAGCAGCAAATTTGTTAGCAGATGGGCAAAACCATGTGCACTGCAGGGGGAGGGCAGATATAACATGTGCAGAGAGTGAGATTTGGGTGGGGTGTGTTCAAACTGAAATCTAAATTGCAGTGTAAACATAAAGCAGCCAGTATTTACCCTGCACAGAAACAAAATAACCCACCCAAATAACTCTCTGCAAATATTATATCTGCCCCACCTGCAGTGCACATGGGGGGTAATTCCAAGTTGATCACAGCAGGAAATTTTTTAGCAGTTGGGCAAAACCATGTGCACTGCAGGGGAGGCAGATATAACATGTACAGAGAGAGTTAGATTTGGGTGGGTTATTTTGTTTCTGTGCAGGGTAAATACTGTCTGCTTTATTTTTACACTGCAATTTAGATTGCAGATTGAACACACCACACCCAAATCTAACTCTCTCTGCACATGTTAAATCTGCCTCCCCTGCAGTGCACATGGTTTTGCCCAACTGCTAAAAAATTTCCTGCTGTGATCAACTTGGAATTTCCCCCATGGTTTTGCCCAATTGCTAGCATATTTGCTGCTGCAATCAACTCTGAATTACCCCCATAATTGGATAGGAGAGCTATGAAGGTAATGTGAGCGGTTCTGGAATTTGATAAGCTTGTCTGAATAGGTGAGTTTTCAGGGAACCCTTGAAGGTTTGAAGACTAGAGGAGAGTCTTATTGTACGTGGTAGGGCATTCCACAGAGTGGGTGCAGCCCGAAGAAAGTCCTGTAATCGTGCATGGGAGCAAGTAATGAGTGTGGATGAGAGAATCAGATCTTGTGAAGAGCGAAAGGGCCGGGTTGGGAGATATTTTGAGATAAGTGAAGAGATATATGTTGGTGTAGTATGGTTAATAGCCTTGTGTGTAAGTAACAGTATTTTATATTGAATACGGTAGAATACAGTTTGCCAATGGATGGACTGACAAAGTGGGTCTGCAGACGATGAACGTCTAACAAGGAATATTAACCTCGCAGCTGCATTCAGAATGGATTGTAATGGTGAGAGTCTCTTCTTAGTAAGACCAGTAAGAAGACTATTGCAATAATCAATGCGGGAGATAATGAGAGCATGGATTAGGGTTTTAGCAGTGTCTTGTGTACGATATGATCGTATTTTGGATATGTTTCTTAGATGCATGTAACATGATTTTGAGACAGATTGAATGTGGGGCGCAAAGGACAATTTTGATTCAAGTATGACACCTAGGCAGTGAGCTTGTCATGTAGGGCTGATTGTAGAGTTCTCAACAGTGATAGAAATATCAGGTTGGTAACTGCTATTGGCCGGTGGAAATATAATTAACTCTGTTTTGGAAATATTAAGTTTGAGGTGGCGAGATGACATCCAAGATGAAATGGCAGAGAGGCATTCAGTGACCCGGCCCAATACAGATAGAGACAAATCAGGGGAGGAGAGGTAGATTTGATCATCATCTGCGTACAGATGATACTGAAATCCAAAAGAGCTATTTAGTTTCCCAAGAGATGAGGTATAGATTGAGAAAAGCAGAGGACCGAAGACTGAGCCCTGCGGTGCTCCAACTGAAAGAGGTAGCGAAGAGGAGGTGGATTCAGAGAAACTGACACTGAAAGAGCGATTAGATAGGTAGGATAGGAACCAAGAGAGGGCTGTGTCCTGAAGACCTAGGGATTGCAGTGTTTGTATGAGAAGAGAGTGGCCAACAGTGTCAAAAGTAGCAGAGAGATCTAGAAGAATAAGTAGGGAGTAATGGCCTTTAGACTTCGCAGTGACCAGATCATTCACTACTTTAGTCAGTGCTGTCTCTGTGGAGTGTTGGGAGTGAAAGCCTGATTGATGTGGGTCCAATAAGTTATACGAGTTAGTGTGTGAGGCGAGTGTAGGCAAGTTTCTCAAGTAGCTTGGAGAGACATGGGAGAGCTGAGAGATGGGACGGTAGTTTGAGAGAGTGTTGGGGTCAGAATTTTGTTTTTTCAGAATGGGAGTAATCACTGCATCCTTGAACAGTGAAGGAAAGATACCAGTAGAGAGAGAGAAAGATTACAGATGTTAGTTAAGGTTGGGATGAGCACAGGAGACAAGGCTTTACTTATTTGTGAGGGTATAGGATCAAGAGGAGAGGTAGTAGAGTAGCAGGATTAGAAGAGTGTTGATACTTTCTCTTCATTTGATCCCACAAATGAAGTTAAAGTGCCAGAGGATTCGGGTAAGGAATTGAGTAGGTCACTGGTTGAGGAAGAGCATACCATTTCAGCTAGGTTAGTCTTCCTCCATCGTCTTTCCAGTCTACTCCCCCTTTTCTTGAGCTCACAAACACTGTTGTCAAACCAGGGAGCTCAACATTGTGGTTTACGAGGTCTTATACGCACAGCAGCGATAATATCAATTGCAGCCATAACATCCCTATTATAATAACGGACTAGGGAACAGGGATCTTCACAGGCACCTAGTATAGCAGAGAGATCCAGATTTTCTGCAAAAGCCTAGGGAGCCATAACCTCCTTGGACGATACCTGGTCAACTCCATGGGCAGAAATCTTATTTGAGGAGTTGTAACTGAGAACTAAAGGGAGTGGTGGCCTGACCAGATGACTGGGTTTATTTTTAGGTCAGTGACTTCTAATCCAGTCTGAAAGACAAGATCAAGAGTGTGACCACTTGTATGTGTGGCAGAAGGAATGACCTGTGTGAAGCCCAGAGCATTCAATGTGCACAGGAGGTCTTGGCCAAGGCGTGAGAGCTCATTATCCACCCATGCATTGAAATCCCAGAGGACGAGCCATCTTTGATGTTCCAGAACCAGGCCAGCAACAGTGTCTGCAATTTCTCGTAGAAATATCTTTCCATCTCCAGGGGGGCTGGTAAATGAGAAGTACTCTGAAACCTAATCCTGTCGAACTCTGGGCAGCAATGCACTCGAATGAGCGAGTCATTTCAATAGGGTGGACCCTAAGTTTAATTTCTTTTTGAAGCAGATCACCACCCCTGCGGTCCAGTCTTGGGTTGTGGATGACGGAGTAGTTTGTTGGGACCGCAGCCTCCAATATAGGTGCTGCATTTTCATCTAGCCAGGTCTCTGTAATACAGGCTAAATCTGCAGATTCAATAAGGTCAGTAATTGTTGCAGTCTTGTTTCTTATAGATCTGGCATTACAAAGGTCTGACCTGATTGGGCATACCAGAGGGCCTTCAGTTTTCTTTGTGAAGTGCAGGAGCTCTGGGTATGGGGGTCACAAAGCGAGAGTTGACAGTTCTGTTCTTCCAAACACAGGGCCGTCTTTTGGGTATCACTTCTATTTGATTGTTCTTTGAATCTGGGGATGAGCAGGTGGGCAAAGGTGCCAGCTCCTCACAGCGCTCTTTACACTGCATGTTTGTGGCAGCATCCCTCAGTTGGCTTAAGAGTAAAGGATTTAACGTTAAGTATCAAAAAACCTCTTTTCTCTGACGTCCTAAGTGGATGCTGGGGACTCCGTCAGGACCATGGGGAATAGCGGCTCCGCAGGAGACAGGGCACAAAAGTAAAAGCTTTAGGATCAGGTGGTGTGCACTGGCTCCTCCCCCTATGACCCTCCTCCAAGCCTCAGTTAGGTTTTTGTGCCCGGCCGAGAAGGGTGCAATCTAGGTGGCTCTCCTAAAGAGCTGCTTAGAGTAAAAGTTTTGTTAGGTTTTTTATTTTCAGTGAGTCCTGCTGGCAACAGGCTCACTGCAACGAGGGACTTAGGGGAGAAGAAGTGAACTCACCTGCGTGCAGGATGGATTGGCTTCTTAGGCTACTGGACACTAGCTCCAGAGGGACGATCACAGGTACAGCCTGGATGGGTCACCGGAGCCGCGCCGCCGACCCCCTTGCAGATGCTGAAGAGAGAAGAGGTCCAGAAATCGGCGGCTGAAGACTTCTCAGTCTTCATGAGGTAGCGCACAGCACTGCAGCTGTGCGCCATTGCTCTCAGCACACTTCACACCAACGGTCACTGAGGGTGCAGGGCGCTTGGGGGGGCGCCCTGGGTAGCAATGAAAGTACCTATGCTGGCTAAAAATACATCACATATAGCCCCTGGGGCTATATGGATGTATTTAACCCCTGCCAGGTTGTCAGAAAAACGGGAGAAGAAGCCCGCCGAAAAGGGGGCGGGGCCTATTCTCCTCAGCACACAGCACCATTTTCCTACACAGCTCCGCTGCTAGGAAGGCTCCCAGGCTCTCCCCTGCACTGCACTACAGAAACAGGGTTAAAACAGAGAGGGGGGGCACTTATTTGGCGATATTATTATATATTAAGATGCTATAAGGGAAAACACTTATATAAGGTTGTCCCTGTATAATATAGCGTTTTGGTGTGTGCTGGCAAACTCTCCCTCTGTCTCCCCAAAGGGCTAGTGGGGTCCTGTCCTCTATCAGAGCATTCCCTGTGTGTGTGCTGTGTGTCGGTACGTGTGTGTCGACATGTATGAGGACGATGTTGGTGAGGAGGCGGAGCAATTGCCTGTAATGGTGATGTCACTCTCTAGGGAGTCGACACCGGAATGGATGGCTTATTTAGGGAATTACGTGATAATGTCAACATGCTGCAAGGTCGGTTGACGACATGAGACGCAATTAGTACCTGTCCAGGCGTCTCAAACACCGTCAAGGGCTTTAAAACGCCCATTTACCTCAGTCGGTCGACACAGACACAGACACGGACACTGACTCCAGTGTCGACTGTGAAGAAACAAACGTATTTTCCATTTGGGCCACACGTTACATGTTAAGGGCAATGAAGGAGGTGTTACATATTTCTGATACTACAAGTACCACAAAAGAGGGTATTATGTGGGGTGTGAAAAAACTACCTGTAGTTTTTCCTGAATCAGATAAATTAAATGAAGTGTGTGATGATGCGTGGGTTCCCCCGATAGAAAATTATTGGCGTTATACCCTTTCCCGCCAGAAGTTAGGGCGCGTTGGGAAACACCCCTTAGGGTGGATAAGGCGCTCACACGCTTATCAAAACAAGTGGCGTTACCGTCTCCAGATACGGCCGCCCTCAAGGAGCCACCTGATAGGAGGCTGGAAAATATCCTAAAAAGTATATACACACATACTGGTGTTATACTGCGACCAGCGATCGCCTCAGCCTGGATGTGCAGCGCTGGGGTGGCTTGGTCGGATTCCCTGACTGAAAATATTGATACCCTTGACAGGGACAGTATTTTATTGACTATAGAGCATTTAAAGGATGCATTTCTATATATGCGAGATGCACAGAGGGATATTTGCACTCTGGCATCAAGAGTAAGTGCGATGTCCATATCTGCCAGAAGATGTTTATGGACACGACAGTGGTCAGGTGATGCAGATTCCAAACGGCACATGGAAGTATTGCCGTATAAAGGGGAGGAGTTATTTGGGGTCGGTCCATCGGACCTGGTGGCCACGGCAACAGCTGGAAAATCCACCTTTTTTACCCCAAGTCACATCTCAGCAGAAAAAGACACCGTCTTTTCAGCCTCAGTCCTTTCGTCCCCATAAGGGCAAGCAGGCAAAAGGCCAGTCATATCTGCCCAGGGATAGAGGAAAGGGAAGAAGACTGCAGCAGGCAGCCCATTCCCAGGAACAGAAGCCCTCCACCGCTTTTGCCAAGTCCTCAGCATGACGCTGGGGCCGTACAAGCGGACTCGGGTGCGGTGGGGGGTCGTCTCAAGAGTTTCAGCGCGCAGTGGTCTCACTCGCAAGTGGACCCCTGGATCCTACAAGTAGTATCCCAGGGGTACAGATTGGAGATTCGAGACGTCTCCCCCTCGCAGGTTCCTGAAGTCTGCTTTACCAACGTCTCCCTCCGACAGGGAGGCAGTATTGGAAACAATTCACAAGCTGTATTCCCAGCAGGTGATAATCAAAGTACCCCTCCTACAACAAGGAAAGGGGTATTATTCCACACTATATTGTGGTACTGAAGCCAGACGGCTCGGTGAGACCTATTCTAAATCTGAAATATTTGAACGGGTTCACTACGGCTGGCCGGCGGTCGGGCTCCCGGCGACCAGCATCCCGGCGCCGGGAGCCCGACCGCTGGCTTACCGACAGGTTGGCGAGCGCAAATGAGCCCCTTGCGGGCTCGCTGCGCTCGCCACGCTACGGGCACGGTGGCGCGCTACGCGCGCCACACTATTTTATTCTCCCTCTATGGGGGTCGTGGACCCCCACGAGGGAAAATAATTGTCGGTATTCCGGCTGTCGGGCTCCCGGCGCCGGTATACTGAGCGCCGGGAGCCCGACCGCCGGCAAACAGAAGACCACCCATTTGAACACTTACATACAAAGGTTCAAATCAAGATGGAGTCACTCAGAGTAGTGATAGCGAACCAGGAAGAAGGGGACTATATGGTGTCCCTGGACATCAAGGATGCTTACCTCCATGTCCCAATTTACCCTTCTCACCAAGGGTACCTCAGGTTCGTGGTACAAAACTGTCACTATCAGTTTCAGACGCTGCCGTTTGGATTGTCCACGGCACCCCGGGTCTTTACCAAGGTAATGGCCGAAATGATTCTTCTTCAAAGAAAAGGCGTCTTAATTATCCCTTACTTGGACGATCTCCTGATAAGGGCAAGGTCCAGAGAACAGTTGGAGGTCGGAGTAGCACTATCTCAAGTAGTTCTACGACAGCACGGGTGGATTCTAAATATTCCAAAATCGCAGCTGTCTCCGACGACACGTCTGCTGTTCCTAGTGATGATTCTGGACACAGTCCAGAAAAAGGTGTTTCTCCTGGAGGAGAAAGCCAGGGAGTTATCCGAGCTAGTCAGGAACCTCCTAAAACCAGGAAAAGTGTCAGTGCATCATTGCACAAGGGTCCTGGGAAAAATGGTGGCTTCTTACGAAGCGATTCCATTCGGCAGATTTCACGCAAGAACTTTTCAGTGGGATCTGCTGGAAAAATGGTCCAGATCGCATCTTCAGATGCATCAGCGGATAACCCTGTCTCCAAGGACAAGGGTGTCTCTTCTGTGGTGGCTGCAGAGTGCTCATCTACTAAAGGGCCACAGATTCGGCATTCAGGACTGGGTCCTGGTGACCACGGATGCCAGCCTAAAAGGCTGGGGAGCAGTCACACAAGGAAAAAATTTCCAGGGAGTGTGATCAAGTCTGGAGACTTCTCTCCACATAAATATACTGGAGCTAAGAGCAATTTACAATGTTCTAAGCTTAGCAAGACCTCTGCTTCAAGGTCAGCCGGTATTGATCCAGTGGGACAACATCACGGCAGTCTCCCACGTAAACAGACAGGGCGGCACAAGAAGCAGGAGGGCAATGGCAGAAACTGCAAGGATTCTTCGCTGGGCGGAAAATCATGTGATAGCACTGTCAGCAGTGTTCATTCCGGGAGTGGACAACTGGGAAGCAGACTTCCTCAGCACGACCTCCACCCGGGAGAGTGGGGACTTCATCGGGAAGTCTTCCACATGATTGTGAACCGTTGGGAAAGACCAAAGGTGGACATGATGGCGTCCCGCCTGAACAAAAAACTGGACAGGTATTGCGCCAGGTCAAGAGACCCTCAGGCAATAGCTGTGGAAGTTCTGGTAACACCGTGGGTGTACCAGTCGGTGTATGTGTTCCCTCCTCTGCTTCTCATACCTAAGGTACTGAGAATTAGAAGACGTAGAGGAGTAAGAACTATACTCGTGGCTCCGGATTGGCCAAGAAGGACTTGGTACCCGGAACTTCAAGAGATGCTCACAGAGGACTCATGGCCTCTGCCGCTAAGAAGGGACTTGCTTCAGCAAGTACCATGTCTGTTCCAAGACTTACCGCGGCTGCGTTTGACGGCATGGCGGTTGAACGCCGGATCCTAAGGGAAAAAGGCATTCCGGAAGAGGTCATTCCTACCCTGGTCAAAGTCAGGAAGGAGGTGACCGCACAACATTATCACCACATGTGGCGAAAATATGTTGCGTGGTGTGAGGCCAGGAAGGCCCCACAAAGAAATTTCAACTCGGTCGATTCCTGCATTTCCTGCAAACAGGAGTGTCTATGGGCCTCAAATTGGGGTCCATTAAGGTTCAAATTTCGGCCCTGTCGATTTTCTTCCAGAAAGAATTGGCTTCAGTTCCTGAAGTCCAGAAGTTTGTCAAGGGAGTACTGCATATACAACCCCCTTTTGTGCCTCCAGTGGCACTGTGGGATCTCAACGTAGTTCTGGGATTCCTCAAATCACATTGGTTTAAACCGCTCAAATCTGTGGATTTGAAATATCTCACATGGAAAGTGACCATGATGTTGGCCCTGGCCTCGGCCAGGCGAGTGTCAGAATTGGCGGCTTTGTCTCACAAAAGCCCATATCTGATTGTCCATTCGGACAGGGCAGAGCTGCGGACTCGTCCCCAGTTTCTCCCTAAGGTGGTGTCAGCGTTTCACCTGAACCAGCTTATTGTGGTACCTGCGGCTACTAGGGACTTGGAGGACTCCAAGTTGCTAGATGTTGTCAGGGCCCTGAAAATATAGGTTTCCAGGACGGCTGGAGTCAGGAAAACTGACTTGCTGTTATCCTGTATGCACCCAACAAACTGGGTGCTCTTGCTTCTAAGCAGACGATTGCTAGTTGGATGTGTAGTACAATTCAGCTTGCACATTCTGTGGCAGGCCTGCCACAGCCAAAATATGTAAATGCCCATTCCACAAGGAAGGTGGGCTCATCTTGGGCGGCTGCCCGAGGGGTCTCGGCTTTACAACTTTGCCGAGCTGCTACTTGGTCAGGGGCACACCCTGGCTGAGGAGGACCTGGAGTTCTCTCACTCGGTGCTGCAGAGTCATCCGCACTCTCCCGCCCGTTTGGGAGCTTTGGTATAATCCCCATGGTCCTGACGGAGTCCCCAGCATCCACTTAGGACGTCAGAGAAAATTAAAAATTTACTTACCGATAATTCTATTTCTCGTAGTCCGTAGTGGATGCTGGGCGCCCATCCCAAGTGCGGATTGTCTGCAATACTTGTACATAGTTATTGTTACAAAAATCGGGTTATTATTGTTGTGAGCCATCTTTTCAGAGGCTCCGCTGTTATCATGCTGTTAACTGGGTTCAGATCACAGGTTGTACAGTGTGATTGGTGTGGCTGGTATGAGTCTTACCCGGGATTCAAAATCCTTCCTTATTGTGTACGCTCGTCCGGGCACAGTATCCTAACTGAGGCTTGGAGGAGGGTCATAGGGGGAGGAGCCAGTGCACACCACCTGATCCTAAAGCTTTTACTTTTGTGCCCTGTCTCCTGCGGAGCCGCTATTCCCCATGGTCCTGACGGAGTCCCCAGCATCCACTACGGACTACGAGAAATAGAATTATCGGTAAGTAAATTCTTATTTTTCTCCTTGATATTTATACCCCTTTTTCCCTTCAATTTGATTGTATATTTTCACTATCTTAGACGACTGCATATTCAGGGATGGGAGCATAGGCGTGCGCACGGGGGTGCCTGGTGCGCACAGTCACCCCCTAATGTCCGGCACCCCCCGCACGCCACACCTGCTATAGCATAGTCTGTCACTGTGCCTCCGCTCCCCCCATGCAGCGCCCGCCTCCCGCAGCTGACAATGTATAGTATACTATGTGCAGCAAGTCTATGGCGGGCGCACAGAGGAAACTCACTTCAGGCTCCGCCTCTTGATGTGACGTATTGGTGTCACACGGCGCTCCCTCCCTCCCAGCGCCGCAGGCCCAGCTCAGGCAGCGTTCTTCTCAGGAGGACTCTGAGCCACTGCTGGAGTGGAGGACACAGCTGAGCCTGAGAGAATAGAGGGTGAGACTCTGTCATTCTTTTCTGTTATTCTTTTTACTTTGGTGATAGGTTTTTTTTATTTACACGTGTGTGTGTGTGTGTGTGTGTGTGTGTGTGTGTATGTATGTATGTATGTACATGTGTGTATATATATATATATTTCTCTGACGTCCTAGTGGATGCTGGGAACTCCGTAAGGACCATGGGGAATAGACGGGCTCCGCAGGAGACTGGGCACTCTAAAAGAAAGATTAGGTACTATCTGGTGTGCACTGGCTCCTCCCTCTATGCCCCTCCTCCAGACCTCCGTTAGAATCTGTGCCCGGCTCGAGCTGGTTGCACACTAGGGGCTCTCCTGAGCTCCTAGTAAAGAAAGTATTTATTAGGTTTTTTATTTTCAGTGAGATCTGCTGGCAACAGACTCGCTGCTACGAGGGACTTAGGGGAGAGAAGCGAACCTACCTGCTTGCAGCTAGCTTGGGCTTCTAGGCTACTGGACACCATTAGCTCCAGAGGGATCGAACACAGGCCCAGCTTCGGTCGTCCGGTCCCGGAGCCGCGCCGCCGTCCCCCTTGCAGAGCCAGAAGACGGAAGATTCCGAGGAGAAAATCAGCTGCTGAAGACTCCGGTCTTCATTAAGGTAGCGCACAGCACTGCAGCTGTGCGCCATTGCTCCCCATGCACACCACATACTCCGGTCACTGATGGGTGCAGGGGGGGGGGGGGGGGGGGGGGGCGCGCGCCCTGGGCTGCAATTAGAGTACCTTAACATGGCAAAAAAACACATAATATAGTCTAATAAACTATATATGTGTAAAAATCCCCTGCCATAATAATAAAAGAGCGGGATAAGCCCGCCGAGAAGGGGGCAGGGCTATCTCCCTCAGCACACTGGCGCCATTTTCTCTTCACAGTTCCGCTAGAAGACAGCTCCCCAGGCTCTCCCCTGCAGTTTCCAGGCTCAAAGGGTTAAAAAGAGAGGGGGGGCACTAAATTTAGGCGCAAACTATACATGTTAAGCAGCTATAGGGAAAAATCACTTTCTGTAATAGTGTAAATCCCTAATTATATAGCGCTGTGGTGTGTGCTGGCATACTCTCTGTCTCCCCAAAGGACTTTGTGGGGTCCTGTCCTCTGTCAGAGCATTCCCTGTGTGTGTGCGGTGTGTCGGTACGGCTGTATCGACATGTTTGATGAGGAGGCTTATGTGGAGGCGGAGCAGGTGCCGATAAATGTGATGTCACCCCCTGCGGGGTCGACACCAGTGTGGATGGATATGTGGAAGGTATTAACCGACAGTGTCAACTCCTTACATAAAAGGTTTGATGACATAACCACTGTGGGACAGCCGGCTTCTCAGCCTGTGCCTGCCCAGGCGTCTCAAAGGCCATCAGGGGCTCAAAAACGCCCGCTACCTCAGATGGCAGACACAGATGTCGACACGGAGTCTGACTCCAGTGTCGACGACGACGAGACAAATGTACATTCCACTAAGGCTATCCGTTGCATGATTACGGCACTGAAAAATGTGTTGCACATTTCTGACATTAACCCAGGTACCACTAAAAAGGGTATTATGTTCGGGGAGAAAAAGCAACCAGTGGTTTTTCCTCCTTCAGAGGAGTTAAATGAAGTGTGTGAAGAAGCGTGGGCATCCCCTGATAAAAAATTAGTGATTTCTAAAAAATTACTAATGGCGTACCCTTTCCCGCCAGAGGACAGGGTACGTTGGGAGACATACCCGAGGGTGGATAAAGCGCTCACACGCTTGTCAAAAAAGGTGGCACTACCGTCTCAGGATACGGCCGCCTTAAAGGAGCCTGCGGATAGAAAGCAGGAGGCTATCCTGAAGTCTGTGTATACACACTCGGGTACTATACTGAGACCTGCTATTGCTTCAGCATGGATGTGCAGTGCTGCAGCAGCGTGGTTTGATTCCCTGTCTGATAATATTGATTCCCTTGACAGGGACACTATATTGCTAACCATAGAGCACATTAAAGACGTAGTCTTATACATGAGAGATGCACAGAGGGATATTTGCCGGCTGGCATCTAGAATAAATGCAATGTCCATTTCTGCCAGGAGAGTATTATGGACTCGGCAGTGGACAGGTGATGCGAATTCTAAAAGGCACATGGAGGTTTTGCCTTACAAGGGTGAGGAATTGTTTGGGGATGGTCTCTCGGACCTCGTTTCCACAGCGACAGCTGGGAAGTCGACATTTTTACCCCAGGTTCCCTCACAGCCAAAGAAAGCACCGTATTATCAGGTACAGTCCTTTCGGCCCCAGAAAGGCAAGCGGGTTAAAGGCGTGTCCTTTCTGCCCAGAGGCAGGGGTAGAGGGAAAAAGCTGCACCATACAGCCAGTTCCCAAGAACAGAAATCCTCCCCTGCTTCCACTAAATCCACCGCATGACGCTGGGGCTCCACTGGTGGAGCCAGGTGCGGTGGGGGCCCGTCTCCGGAACTTCAGCGACCGGTGGGTTCGCTCACAGGTGGATCCCTGGGTTCTACAATCTCAGGGATACAAGCTGGAATTCGAGACGTCTCCCCCTCGCCGTTACCTCAAATCAGCCTTGCCAGCTACTCCCCCGGACAGGGAGGTAGTGTTGGCGGCAATTCACAAGCTGTTCCTCCAGCAGGTGATAATAAAAGTTCCCCTCCTTCAACAGGGACTGGGTTACTATTCCACAATGTTTGTGGTACCGAAACCAGACGGTTCGGTGAGACCCATTCTAAATTTAAAATCCTTGAACACTTCTATAAGAAGGTTCAAGTTCAAAATGGAATCGCTCAGGGCGGTTATTGCAAGCCTGGAAGAAGGGGATTACATGGTATCACTGGACATCAAGGATGCGTACCTGCATGTCCCCATTTACCCTCCTCACCAGGTGTACCTCCGTTTTGTGGTACAAGACTGCTATTACCAATTCCAGACGTTGCCGTTTGGTCTGTCCACGGCACCGAGGGTATTTACCAAGGTAATGGCCGAAATGATGATACTCCTTCGAAAGAAGGGAGTTATAATTATCCCATACTTGGACGATCTCCTTATAAAGGCGAGGTCCAGGGAGCAGTTGTTGGTCGGAGTAGCACTATCTCAGGAAGTGCTTCAACAGCACGGCTGGATTCTGAATGTTCCAAAGTCGCAGCTGGTTCCTACGACGCGTCTGCTGTTCCTGGGTATGGTTCTGGACACAGAACAGAAGAAGGTGTTTCTCCCGGAGGAGAAGGCCACGGAGCTGTTATCTCTGGTCAGAGACCTCCTGAAACCAAAACAGGTGTCGGTGCATCACGGCACGCGAGTCCTGGGAAAGATGGTAGCTTCTTACGAGGCAATTCCATTCGGCAGGTTCCATGCAAGGATCTTTCAGTGGGATCTGTTAGACAAGTAGTCCGGATCGCATCTTCAGATGCATCGGCTATCACCCTGTCCCCGAGGGCCAGGGTGTCTCTGCTGTGGTGGCTGCAGAGTGCTCATCTTCTAGAGGGCCGCAGATTCGGCATACAGGACTGGGTCCTGGTGACCACGGATGCAAGCCTCCGAGGTTGGGGGGCAGTCACTCGGGGAAGAAACTTCCAGGGACAATGGTCGAGTCAGGAGGCTTCCCTACACAAGACCCCTGCTTCAAAACCAGCCGGTGCTGATTCAGTCAGACAACATCACGGCGGTCGCCCATGTAAATCGACAGGGCGGCACAAGAAGCAGGATGGCGATGGCAGAAGCCACAAGGATTCTCCGATGGGCGGAAAATCACGTGATAGCACTGTCAGCAGTGTTCATTCCGGGAGTGGACAACTGGGAAGCAGACTTCCTCAGCAGGCACGACCTCCACCCGGGAGAGTGGGGACTTCATCCAGAAGTCTTTCAACTGATTGTAAACCGTTGGGAAAGGCCACAGGTGGACATGATGGCGTCCCGCCTAAACAAAAAGCTAAAAAGATATTGCGCCAGGTCAAGGGACCCTCAGGCGATAGCTGTGGACGTTCTAGTGACACCGTGGTTGTACCAGTCGGTTTATGTGTTCCCTCCTCTTCCTCTCATACCAAAGTTGCTGAGGATAATAAGAAAGAGAGGAGTTTCTCTTTGATGAAGTCCAGATAGGACCAAAAGCGTTGGGTGCTACCAGATCTAACCCATCCTCCCATGTTAAGCGATTTTATGCTGTTTATCTTGTTTTTACCATTATTTGTAGTAATGTGGATTTCATGGTCCTTTTACTATTTTTATTTTTTTAATGAATTTTTAGATTACTTTTTCTTTATATTTTTATCTAGCTCCAGAGATATTTTAGTCATTATTTATCTGTGGTTATGGTATTTCATTTTTTACTGGTGTGACTTGTATATGAATAAATTGTAAACTCTTTTTTTTTTTTTAAATAAAGAACCGTTTTCTCCCTAATTTTATGTGACACCATTGGTCGCTTATAAACACCTTATCCACTGTTCTTTTTACATAATTCATAAAGCACTTTACCAATGCTTTGTTCTTAAGGTGCAGCAGACGCCCTATTATCTTTAAGGGAGTGTCCTCATAGGGAGACTTTTAAACATTCGTATTTTTAATTGTGTTTTTGGGTCTAACTACTAGTGCTGATCGGTAATCGCATATTGGCGCTGTCCTCTGTCTCTCTGTCTCTCTGTCTCTCTATAAGCTGAGCCAAGCATTTAGTAGTTTCCTGAGTGCACCTATAGGGGGTAATTCCAAGTTGATCGCAGCAGGAATTTTGTTAGTAGTTGGGCAAAACCATGTGCACTGCAGGGGAGGCAGATATAACATGTGCAGAAAGAGTTCAATTTGGGTGGGTTATTTTGTTTCTGTGAAGGGTAAATACTGGCTGCTTTATATTTACACTGCAAATTAGATTGCAGATTGAACACACCACACCCAAATCTAACTCTCTCTGCACATGTTAAATCTGCCTTCCCTGCAGTGCACATGGTTTTGCCCAACTGCTAACAAAATTCCTGCTGCAATCAACTTGGAATTACCCCCATAGTGTATAGGTGCACTCAGGAAACTACTGAATGCTTGGCTCAGCTTCTATTTTATATATATATATATATATATATATATATATATAATCACGCTCTCCTGGTGCGTCACTCTTTGGTACAATGATCCACACTGTAGTCAGGCATGTTTCATTGTACCCAAGAGTGCCGCACCAGGAGAGTGTGATTTACATGTTATGTGAGGGGTGGTCTTCAGTATGCCGGCTGTCGGGATCCCGGCGCACAGTATACCGGCGCCGGAATCCCGACAGCCGGCATACGACACTTATTCTCCCTCGTGGTGGTCCACGACCCCCCTGGAGGGAGAATAAAATAACGTGGCGCGCCACCGTGCCTGCAAGGGGCTCATTTGCGCTCGCCACACTGTCGGTATGCTGGTCGCCGGGAGCCCGACCGCCGGCATACCAGACCACACCCTATGTGAGGGCATCTGGTCCAGTAATGAGGTACAAGGAGAGCAGGACTGCTCTGTCTGTCTGTCTGTCTGTCTGTCTGTCTGTCTCTATCCTGTTTTTCTTTTTTTCTTTTATGGAGTGCATTTTTTTTAGATCTCATTCTTTTCTCTTTTTTTTTTTTTTTTTTCTTACTGTATTTGGCCAGGCCAGCCAGGGGAAATAGCATGTATATACTATTACTATATATACATGAAGTGAGTTTCAGCTCATACTGTGTGGCGTAATATGAATTTCGGCTCTTGCTGTGTGGCGTAATGTGAATTTCGACTCGTACTGTGTGGCGCAATGTGAATTACGACTCTTATTGTGTGCTATAATGTGAATTTCGGCTCAAGCTGTGTGGCGTAATGTGAATTTCGGCTCATGCTGTGTGGCGTAATGTGAATTTCGACTCGTACTGTGTGGCGTAATGTGAATTTCGGCTCATGCTGTGTGGCGTAATGTGAATTTCGGCTCGTGCTGTGTGGCGAAATGTGAATTTCGGCTCATACTGTTTGGCGTAATGTGACTGTGTGGCGTAATGTGAATTTCGACTCGTACTGTGTGGAGTAATGTTAATTTCGTCTCATACTGTGTGGCGTAATTTAAATAAGTGGCACTACTGTCAGTAGCTGGTGAGCATGGGGACATGTGTGACAAATGCTGGCATCCTGCAGAGGAGGCTGATGGCATAGAAAGAGGCAGATGTGGCTCTAATGGCACATGTGTAAATTTTAAACTTTACTTGTGTTATATTAAAACTGAAATGTTCGGCCATCTAAATCTCTCGTACTTTTCAGAGTGGCCCACTCAAAATCGAGGGTGTAGGTGCAGGCGGGTGCAAAGGGTGGAGTGTGTGGGAATGCTATGCACCTATGCCCACCACTCTCTAGTTCCACCACTGGGTCAGGGATAGGTTGGGGAAGTGTAAACAGCGATAGGGTGCAGCGGCAGCTAGGGCTTAGGGTTAAGCCGTAGCGGACAGTCAGTACTGGGCGGTGGTCACACCATTATGTTTCATTTTATTTCTCTGGGGTGTATTATATCTACTTGTAGTATTAGGAACTAGGGAGAAATTAGACTAAGCCATGTGAATCTACTGAGAGAATGTAAACTAGTGCTAGACACGCCCCTCCTGCGGTGCACCCCCTAATAATAATAGCTGCGCACGCCTATGGATGGGAGGTGGGTGACGTCACTGAACTATATTATTCACTATATTGTTCAGTGTGTATGCACTTTATCGTTCATTCTGCAGCTGGGGACATTTGAAGGAAAATCTTTGTTTCAAAATCATCTAGTGTATGAGTAATTATTTGTTTGGCTCTACAACTTCCACAGCACCCTTCAGTCAAAGAAACAAGACGTGATACAGAATACCCCTAAGATAAAATTGCAGCATAAATTATAAAGACAAGTCGGGCAGACATGAGATGTAAGAGCAATACATACGATAACCCGGCAGACAGCAATGCCGTCTGTCACTATACCGAACGTGGCATCCTGGCAGCTGGTCTCTTCGAGGACTCTCTGCGCTCGTCACCCATTGTGCTCGGTGCCTCGCTTCGCTCACCACAGGTTCTATTTCCACTCGATTGGTGGAGTGGACCCACCAACCAAGTGGAAATACCAAGCATTTGTCGGGATTCCGGGTATCTGTATTTCACTGGCTGTCGGGATTCCGGCGTATGTTTCCTGAACGCCGGGTTCCCGACACCCAGTATATTGACTGCATTCCATGTAAGTAGTTAGGGCCCTTCTCATGAGAACTTACATTCTAAAGCTGTTTCCTAAAGTACTGTATATTGTAGTCATTCTATAAACCATTTCTGAACATTCTAACGGAAAGTATGTTTTACTGGAGCATATGTATGCCCTAGCTTTTGTCTGATAGATGCTTGACTTTAAAGATTGTCACCGATAAATACCAGATAAAGTATTTGATTATATAACTGGTCCTAGCTGCTTAACTCCCCCCCCCCCCCCCCCCCCCCTCTCCCCCCCACAAAACCGCTCAGAAATGGTCCTTTATTGTTAAAGTTAACAAAGTATTTTTAATATATATTTAAATATTTTATTAAAACAAAATATCTAGTTGGTGTTTTTTCACTTGTGCAGAACTTATTTGCCCCATACAGACTGGGGACGTAGCAGGGCTGCGTGGATATTTGGTCTACGACCTGGTCAGGTAATACCCTCCTTGCTGTGGTCGTATCCCATACGTTAGTGCCAGTTAAGTGGTTAATATTAATACCATACACTTCGTACCCCTTGCTCAGCCAATGACCCAGCATATCTGCAATGCTGGGTTATCGTTACAGTCTTTGATGATATTGAATAATTGTTTTAGCTAACACAGTTCAATTAAAGCTAAATCTGTACGAGTACGGCCAGTCCTGTTGTGTATGTGCATAAAACCCCTTTATGCAGGAAATGTCTTACTTAATTGTATGTTAAACAGATCAAAGAAGCAGTTATTGCAAAGACGATGGCGGCTCCTATGGATCCTGTGCCAAGACTCAGATCGCGCAAGAGTCGGGTTTTGTCCTCCATGCAAGGTACTATGTTGAGGTGGTCGCTGCTCCTGGTCCCAGTGTATAGAAAAGATGTTTCATATTTGCCTTCGCTGCAGTCCACTTGTGGAAATACCAGGCCTGGTGCCAATATCCGCTGCTCCTATGTTCTGGCTGTTTGTGCCCTTTCTGAAAATATCTGTTTTCTGTCATGTGGCATAAGAAGCCTGGAGTAATTTCCATGCGGCATCTTTCTTTCTTTCTTTCTTTCTTTCTTTCTTTCTTTCTTTCTTTCTTTCTTTCTTTCTTTCTTTCTTTCTTTCTTTCTTTCTTTCTTTCTTTCTTTCTTTCTTTCTTTCTTTCTTTCTTTTTCTTTTTTCTACAAGTTTGCTACTTTCTCTTCTTTTTTTATTTTATTTATTTTTCACAAAGGAATTAGAGTAAAGTTGCGGATTAAGCATAGCAATGCATAGTGAGGGTCGTGCCTATCAGATCGGTCTGTTACCTGCATACTTTTCCCTGCATTGTGCTGCTTTTCTTTTTTTTTTTTTTTGCATCTTCGCTTTCACATAGTGTACTAGGAACTTAGGGGGTCATTCCGAGTTGATCGCTAGCTGCCGTTCGCAGCACAGCGATCAGTGGAAAAAACAGTGAATCTGCGTATGCACCACAATGCGCACGCGCGACGTACGGGTATAAAGTCCTTTGTGGTTTTGCACAGGTTCTAGTGAAGCTTTCAGTTGCATGGTCGAACGCAGGAAGATTGACATGAAGTGGGTGTTTCTGGGTGGCAACTGACCGTTTTCAGGGAGTGCTTAGAAAAACGCAGGCGTGGCTTGGCGAACGCAGGCGTGGCTGGGCGAACGCTGGGCGGGTGTGTGACTTCAAAAGCCGTCCCTCCATCGTTAGAATCAATGCACACAGAGTAACTACAGGGCTGGTCTTATTTTGTACAAAATTATTTTGCAGGCGCTCTGCTGCACAAGCGTTCGCAATTCTGCAAAGCGAAAATACACTCCCTGGTGGGCGGCGACAATGCGTTTGCACGGTTGCTAAAAAAGTAGCTAGCGAGTGATCAACTCGGAATGACCCCCTTAGTTAGAAGTATATTTACCAATGTGCAGGTTTTTAGAAGTGGAGATGTTGCCCATAGCAACCAATCAGATTTTAGCGATTATCTTCTAGAAGGTGCTAAATAAATACAATCTGGTTGCCATGGGCAACATCTCTACTTCTAAAAACCTGCACTTTAGTTACTATACTCCTCAGTGTTTTAGTGCTGCTAAGTAGCACAGTCCATGGTGTGATAAATGGTGTGATTTCAGAATAGGTGCTGTATATGTGGACACATTTGTAAAAGCTTCATTTGGGAATACCTTTTGTTGGGAATTATTTACATATAATGTTAAAGTACAGCAGACTTACCTTTTACTACTTAATTTAATAATGGCTGGCTCTGATCGCCCACGTGCGTGTCTGGGTCTGATTTCAGAATCCCTGCAGGGTGGCTATGTCCCTAAACCTTCACAATGCTGAGTGAACCATAAAGAATTTGTGGTGACTAGAGGGTGCATTTACCTGTGGGCTTCCTCTTAACATAGAGCTGTGTGCCCTACAGACCACCTTGGAGGTGGCATACTGACTGACGTTGTTAGAGGGGAGGCGGGTGTTGGAGCGATCATTGATGGGAGTCATCTGACTGGATTTTGGGCACTGTCATTTCCAGGTTTCAGTCTATTGTGGTTGCCCACATGTGATATTATGCATATGGGAAGGCTGCAGTGTCCAAAAAATATCTCCCACTCTCTCCATAACAATATCTCTAATATCTATACTGTTTAACTATACTATTACATGGTATTAACATCTTTTATGTAAAACTTTTATAGTAGGTGGCTCTTTTTTTATTTTTTTTTTATTTTTTTTAAAGAACAAAATGAAAAGGCTGTTTTTTTTTGTTTGTTTCTGTTTGTTTTTTTTCCTTCATCCAGTCTGGGGTACCCTGCTACCAATGGGTTGTATGACTGGACACTGGTACTGCACACTTAAAATGCAAACTGAAATTGTAGCAGAAAAATATGTCCAAGGAGTGAAAAGATTTTAGGGCCTCTTAAACTTAACTTTTTTTCTTTTCTTCAGATTTTAAACGGGCTGCAGCTATTTGGCACATGTCACACACATGTGGGGAGCAGGCAGAGGTGGTTGCTGTTTGGTGACCACATCTTACATTGGCACTTTTGTGGGTACATTATCTCACTCCAGAAGCATTTTCCGCAGAGGTGGGGACTCTGTTCACCAGTGCTTTAAAGCTCTGGAATATTCTAAATGGCCAAGGTAAATTAAACATTCACCCTCCGCCCCTTTCCCCCAGTCCCTGAGAAGTACAGGGGAAGTAGCTGCTACTGTTATTTATGGACCAGGTGACACACCTCTCAAAGTTTGATGTAATTAGGGCAGGGAGCCAGCAGAACCTATCCTATTGAAAGCGCTGTAGTTGATGCTCTGGGCCAAGGAGAAGAACATCACCCCTTTGGCAAAACGTGCTTTAAGTTTACTCTCTATTAGAGCTGTTGTTTGACAGGCTTTGTCTGAGAGCTGCTTTCTTGAGCTGCTGTGGCAGAGAGTCTAGTACTGAAGCTCCTGGGGTTCTCAGCGGGCTCCGGCTGGACGCCTAGGGTGCCAAGTACATCTTTTTCTATATTCTATGTTTATGTACATCCCTAAATTTGTGGGTGTGCGTGTTGTAAGAGTGTTGGGTGGGTCTTAACCTGAATATTATAGCTTATTAAAGGTCGGTTTGTGTACTACAGTATATGATCTCCCCTTTGTTGTTTGTACCAGAATATTATAGCTTATTCTAGGTCAGATTCTATTGGTGTCTGTTTGGTCTACCATTTCTTCTCTGTCTTAGAAAGGGCATAGTTCCAAAGCTATAGCTGTAGGAGGGATGTTGTTACCGGTTGAACATTTAGGTTTGGGGCTGTAGCAACAGCGTCTAAAATTATTCCTCTATCCATCCGGGGAACACTGTGGGCCACAGCATGTGGGTTAGTGGTGTGGCTATAGGAGTTGGCACTAAATAATAAAAAAATAAAAAAGACACTCAGTCCCCCTCTAACCCATCCCACCTCCACCAATCCTCAGGTTTTATTTTGTGCCTTAGGAGTAAGGCACACTTTTTGTGTGGAATTCAAATGTATCTCTCCCGGCAGCCACTAGATGGCACGCAAACAGAGCTATTCAGGTGTAACTCCATTCAGGTGCGATGGCTGTCAACATCTGCGTTGTGATGTTAGTGTATTAGAATGCTTAATATTTGTAGACACTCCCTTACTAATCTGTGTAAGCCTGAATCTTCAGTGATGGTCCCTAGGACCAGGGGGATTCTGGGAAGTGGGTGGTCCAGTGTGCAGTGTGTCTGGAGTTGGTGATAGAATAAACAGCACAGCAGTGAACTCGCATGTCTGTGTCCAGATGACTGGATTTACAAACACATGAACAAAACATGGTGTCAGAAGAAGTTTAACTTGGACTGCTAGTGCTCTCAGAGTGTGAAAGAATCTTGCAGCAGTCTGTAAGGCTGTGATACTCAGTGTCTGCAAAACCTGCTGTGTGCTCCTCTCTTCAAACAGTGAGTAACCATGGATAACCTAGCTCCTCCAACCAGCATGCTGATGTCTGGTAACTTGTCTGAAAACTGGAAAAGATTTAAGCAAAGGTTTAATATATATCTTGCTGCATGTGGAGCTGATACAGAGGCTGACAAAACGAAGGCATCCATTTTTCTCCATGTGATGGGAGAGGATGTGCTGGACATTTATAATAGTTTTCAGTTTGATGAGGGGCAGAATATGGTGCTATCTTCTATAATGCAAAAGTTTGAAGATTACTTTGTGCCAAGGAAAAATGTGACATATGAAAGATATAAGTTTTTCTCATGTGATCAGAAGTCTGGAGATGGATTTGATCAGTATGTTACAGAGCTGCAATCACTCAGTAAAACCTGTGAGTTTGGTGATTTTAAAGGATTCACTGATTAGCGATCGTATTCTCTGTGGAATACCTGATAATGGACTCAGAGAGAGATTGCTGAGAGAGCAAGACCTACCACTAAAAAGGCAGTGACTATGTGCAGATTTGCAGAAATAACTAGATTTCAAGCCAAAAAGTTACACAAGGAGGTTGATGCTGCTGTCCATGTAGTGCAGAAAACAGAGCCAAGCAAACCTCCATTCTCAAGAATGAAGCAGTCTAAGCCACAGTCTAATAAGGAAATGTGTAGTAGATGTGGAAATGCTCACAATCCTAAAATGTGCCCTGCTTATGGTAAAACCTGCATGAAATGTGGTAGACTTAATCACTTTGCCAAATGCTGTAAAATGAAAAGGGAAACCACCAATGTGCATGCTGTTAAACAAACAGGAACTCTTTGTGGATTGCATTGAACTTTGCAGTGCAGATAAGAAAGAATGGATTGTCCCTTTAACTGTGATTGAGAGTGTCATTCCCTTTAAGCTTGATACTGGCGCGCAGGTGAATTTAATATCGTTTCAACACTATAAGACTTTTAGACTAAAACCTAAAATTCATCCAGCCAAAGTGAAAGTTACAGGGTACACTGGGGAGGAAATTCCTGTGAAAGGTACATGCTTAGTGACACTGAAATATAAGGGACAACAGTTTAAAACATCTCTACTGATTGCGGATAAAAATGTGCAACCGATTCTAGGATTAAGTTCCTGTGAGAAACTAAGCTTGCTAAAAGTTTTTATGGTGACATCACAAGTAGAAGATGACTGCAAATCGATGTTTACAGAATACAGAGACTTGTTTGAAGGTCTAGGTTGTTTGCCTGTAGAGCATAAAATAAATATAGACACGCAAGTTTCTTCAGTGATACACCCCTGTAGAAAAGTGCCGTTTGTGCTGAGAGAAAAACTGAAACGAGTTAAATCGCATGGAAGCCTTGGGTGTGATACAGAAAGTTGATGAGCCTACTGAATGGGTAAGCTCCTTAGTAATTGTTGAAAAGAAAAATGGACAACTCAGAATATGTCTAGACCCCAGAGATTTAAACAAAGCTATTAAACGAGAACATTTCAAACTACCAACCAGAGATGAAATCATGTCGCAATTTGTGGGAGCAAAATGGTTCAGTAAATTGGACGCATCTTCAGGATTCTGGCAAATTAAGCTAGATGAGGCCAGCTCAAAGCTTTGTACATTTAATACACCAGAAGGTTGATACAGATTTCTTCGACTACCATATGGAATATTGTCTGCTCCAGAAGTATATCACAAAAAGATGCACATGATTTTTGAACATATTCCAGGTGTTGAAACAATGATGGATGACATTATTGTCTGGGGATCTACAAAGGAAGAACATGATTCTAGATTGAGACAAGTAATGGAACTTGTCAAGAAATGTGAATTTGGCTTGAATACTTACCTTTATGGGCGACGTGGTCTCGGATCAAGGTGTAAAACCAGACCCAAGGAAAATATCAGCCATAGTGAACATGGAACGTCCTAACAACAAAGACGACATCAGAAGATTCCTAAGTAAGTAATCATTCCTAGGAAAGTTTATTTCTCAACTCTCTGAACGAACAGCCTCTCTTAGATGGTTGTTGGACAAAGATAACAAGTGGATGTGGTCACATGAACAAGAAGCAAGTTGGCAAAACTTGAAACAGATCATTACAGAGCAACCAGTGCTAAAATTCTTTGATCCTGCGAAAAGAATAAGAATTTCAGCAGATGCTTCGCAATTTGGCCTAGGCTCAGTGCTGTTACAAAAACATGAGGATACATGACAACCAATACTCTATGCATCAAGAGCACTGACAAGTGCTGAAACAAGGTATGCTCAGATAGAAAAAGAACTTCTAGCGATCACATATGCATGTGAGCGATTTCATCAGTTTGTGTATGGTCAAACATTTACAGTGGAAACTGACCACAAGCCATTGGTAGCTATCGTGACTAAATCATTACATGACTGTCCCATGAGAATTCAACAAATGCTTATCAGACTACAGAAATATGATGTACACTTGCTGTACTGTCTCGGCAAATACATGTACATTGCTGATACACTTTCTCATGCTGTGGACAAAAGTGAAGGTTCCAAAAGTCTGATGGATGAAGAGATAGAAGCCTATGTCAATTTGATCGTAGCTTCTCTACCAGTGTCTCTTGCAAGACAAGAACAGATTAAGAAAGAAACTGAGACAGATGACACAATGAAAGTGTTGAAAGATATCATTCTGAAAGGTTGGCCAGCAGAAAAACATGCGTGCCCGCTGTCTATCCATGATTATTGGATGTACCGCAGTGACTTTACAGTTGTCGATGGTATTATTTACAAAGGCAATAGGTTTGTCATACCTGCACGACTAAGAAAAACTATGCTGTGCAAGATACATGAAGGCCACTTGGGAGAAGAAAAATGTAAGCGGAGAGCGCGTGAATTTATGTATTGGCCAAGAATGAACCAAGACATAGCACAGACTACAGCTACATGTGAATTATGTCTTACGTATAGACCGAAACAACAAGTCGAGCCACTGAGTCCTCACGCAGTGCCAGAGAGACCGTACCAGGAAGTTGGCGCAGATTTGTTTGATTGTAATGGGAAAACGTACATTGTCGTGACTGATTATTACTCTAACTACCCTGAAGTGAAGACACTACATACAACTACTAGTATAGCCGTGATCAATTGCATGAAGTCAATCTTTGCAAGGCATGGTGTTCCTATGGAAGTGTTCACGGACAATGGTCCTCAGTTTTCCAGTGCTGAATTTAGACAATTTGCTGATGAGTGGGAATTTGTCCATACTACGTCAAGTCCCCACTATCCACGCTCAAATGGGTTGGTGGAAAGTTCAGTAAAAACTGTAAAGAGTCTCATGAAAAAAGCTCAAGAAGGTAAAGATTTCTACAAAAGTCTTTTAATCTACCGCAGTACACCTTCACAGAATGGACTTTCTCCTGCACAAATGCTGATGGGAAGGAGGATTAGAGCAAATCTCCCGATTACATGATGAACTGCTTAATACACATAACTCAGCGTTCGTCAGACTGAGTAAGGAACGTCAACAGGCGAAACAGAAACTGTTCCATGACAGACTAACAAAAAGCTTATCTGATCTAAAATCGGGTGACCAAGTCCGTCTCAGAGATCACGAGAAAGGTATTTGGGTGCAGAAAGGTATTGTGCAAGCACAAGTAGCACCAAGATCTTATACTATACGTACAGAGCGTGGAACGGAAGTAAGAAGAAATCGGGTGGATTTAAGATCTCAACCTAACCATAATGAAGACAACATGACTGAAGAATACCCTTCATCTGACATGTATGATGATCCTGATAATGGTGAACCAACCACGATTCTAGAAAGGTCCAACATGGTTGATGAAACACAGACTGTGTATGAAAGACCCAAAAGGGAAATATGCAGACCTGATAGATTCATTGAAACGTGTTAGATGTTCTTAATATGACGTTGTTAATTGTTGCATTGAAGCGTATAGGGCTTATCTTTAAAGAAAAGAGGATGTGATGTTAGTGTATTAGAATGCTTAATATTTGTACATACTCCCTTACTAATCTGTGTAAGCCAGAATCTTCAGTGATGGTCCCTAGGACCAGGGGGATGCTGGGAAGTGGGTGGTCCAGTGTGCAGTGTCTGGAGTTGGTGATGGAATAAACAGCACAGCAGTGAACTCACGTGTCTGTGTCCTGATGACTGGATTTACAAACATATGAACAAAACACCCACCCCCCAGGGGAGACTAGTTGAAATGCGCAAAAAGTGACCCATTTGGGCACTCAGATTGCACTTTTCATGATTGTTCCCAGCTCTTTGCTCGGGTTTAGCTAACCCCTGGGCGCGATCCGTACGAAAACCAGAAATCATTGAATATCACCCCCCCCCCCCTGCGATCCACCTTCACTTTAGGCTGGAGATGGGGCGTGAAAATCAATTGAATACTGGCCTTTGAGGCTAATTCAGGTTGGATCGCAGATCGCGATCTACCTGGAATTTTTACGATGGCCCAACGGGCGCATACGCAGCGCCTGTCCTGCACATGCGCCTGCACTTTCTACGGGGGGGGGGGGGCGCAGAAAAAGCGATCGCCTCTGCCTGTCAATCAGGCAAAAGCGGTCGTGGGGGGTGGCAACGCTCCGTTTCCAGGAAGGAGACGAGTGGCACGAACTGGGGCAATTTCTGCTTCATCAAGAAGGGGAGGAGCCGGTCAGCATGCTGGGCGGCCTTGCCCAGCGAGGGGCAGCCCCCAGCATGCGATCCAAATGATAGCAAATTCTGCTGATTAGCAGAATTTGCTATCCTTACTAAATTAGGCATTTTATTTCTAAAGGCTTTTTTAGGTTTGATTTTCTGAGTTTCTTTTTGCCTATGCACCTCAGCCCTGTTTGTAGGAGTCTGTGTGCTGGGGAAGCAGGGTTAGCTAGTATAGCCTGCTACCCACTTGCTTCTGGGAGGGGTCAGTGAACCGGAGTTACTGGTCTATGGGCTACCCTGTCCTGAGCTTACCAAGGAGGGACTGGGGCTCGTAAGTACAGTCACATGCTACTGTTGTAGCACTGGACCAATATCTCTGTGGAGCTGCTCTGTCAGCCTGTGCCCTGTGTAATAGTGCTGCTGGGACCCGGTCTCCAAGCATCCGCACCCACGGTTAGCTTCCCCTCTCCACAGCGCAACTTGTTTCACATACAGTAGCTCAACAGAAAGGAATGATGTACAGCGTGGAGTTTTGGGCATCCCTCCATTCTTAGTAGTGCATTGCGATTAGCCCTGCCCCTCACTCCTTCTTTGGCAGGTTTTTTCTAGCGTCTGCTCCATTTAACACAGAGTGGGGAGATAGCTGGCTGTTACTGGCAGGCATAAGCTGCATCCTAGTAAACTCTGGTACCCAAAACCTTGAATCCCTGTTAAGGACCGCGCTTAAGCACACGAAGACTGAGTGGCACAGAAAAATACTATAATAATTCCTGTATATCAGATGAGGCTGTAAAGGGAGATATTGCAGCTATACAGAAAGAGCACACTTGTGTTTCCTATTTATTAGCCCCAATACTCATAATCTGTAACTGAAGTATATCAGCCTCAGCTGCTGCGTACCACTCAACTGCTACTCCGTTTCTCTGCTAACATGCAACTAGGGGACTTTGCTATTCACTCCCTGCAATTTTCGTGTACTTAGACTTTAGGCAGGGGAGTTGCTATTTTCACGATACAACATGTCTGGTAAGCCAGATAGGACTTCTAAATCAAAGCAAGGCGCTGCCTTATACTGTATTGTGCATGCTCCTATTGCAGTAAAGAATGACTGAAGGGTTGTACGGAACCAGGGATCTGCTTCCTGGAGGCTCTGCGAGGTGCTGTCGATCCCGGCGTGAGCTTGATACATGCGGATGCTATCGCAGAACTCCAACATTCACAAATAAGTGATGATGGTCCTTCTCAGTCAGCCCTGGTGTCCTTAGAGGAACCAATATGGGCCTGGGATATGGCAAAATGCCTTCCGAGGTGGCTTCATCTCTTAACAAGATGGTCCCCTCCTTTGGGGCAGTAACTACTAAGAAACTGCAGCTACCATCTTCTGTCACATTCCTTGGGGTTTCGGACCCGGCAGACTCCTCTCCTGAGAAAGGGGAATTAGACACCGAGTGGGAGGATACCTCAGGTTGGGAAGAGGATTCCCCTGCTTCTTCATGCGTTCACTATTTAATTGAGGCTGTCCGTCCAGATTCTTCAGATTCAACACTCTAAATCTGCAGACTCTTCTCATACTTCTTTTTTTAAATGTTCAGCTTTTTTCTCATTTTGGGGAAACATTAAGAGGCTTGGCTTCTTAAACTGGACTGAAAATTCCAAACTCATAAGAAGTTCTGGTACCTGTATCCCTTTGAAGATGATGACACAAAGACTTGGGATAACCCTCCTATGGTAGATGTTCACATCGATCATTTGGCGAAAGCAACGGTTATACCCATGGTACACTTGGTCACATCAAAGGACCATAGCACTAGGAAAACTGATGCAGTTTTAAAGTCTATTTACTCTCACAGGCACTTCATCCTGTGTTGCCAGCACCTGGGTTATTAGAACAGCCGAGTTCTGGATAGTTCAGATGTTATCTAACTTTCCATCTGAGGATCCTAATGCTGACTTCTGTACCCTTGCTGAGCAGGTGCAAAAAGCCTTGGTTTACATCGGTAGTGCCTTATTGGACACAGTGTCCGTACAATCCAGGGTTTCTGCATTAGCCATTTTGGACCGACGTTCCTTCTGGTTGCGTACTTAAAATGCCGATCAGGATCTAAGCGTACCTTGGAAGTGGTCCCTTTTGAGGGTGCTTTTTATTTTTTACTCTGAGCTTACAAAAATCATTTCTCGGGCTACAGGAGGAAAAAAACTGTATCTTCGGGTTCTACTCCCAAATCAAAGTCCCCTAACTTTTGTTTCTTTCGACCATAAGGACGTGGATCTTTTCAGTCATTTCAAGGAATGTCCACCTACTCCTGCAGAGGAAACTTTAACGCTCTGTCAAGCAGGGAGGCATGCAGCGTCCCAGCAATGAGGGGATTGTCCTATATCTTCCACTGGGTGGAACGTCGGGTATCCGTCATCTCAGCGTTCAACATTCCCGGAGTAGAAAGCTGTCAGGCGGATTTTCTGAGCAGTCACACAGTTCATCCCGGAGAGTGGGAGTTGCACCAGGTAGTGTTCCTGACAATAGGGGATCGGTGGGGTCATCTCGACATAGTCCTCATGGCCTCCCAGATGAACAAGAAGCTACCTCAGTACAGTTTAAGATCCAGAGACACGTAGCCATGGTGGGCGCAGTGACTGCCCTGTGGCTCTACAGCCTAGGGTATCTAGGTATCTAATTACAGGTAGGCCTCTTGCCATGAGGCCTACCTGTAATTCTCATGGTAACTTACTCTGTTTTTGGTTGTCCCATCACTTATCCTTCTTTCAAGATGGTTTGTCTCAGGGTCTCCTTTTGCCTTCCCTCAAGGGACATGTTTCGGCTATTTCCATCCTGTTTCAGTGGAGCTTGGCTTCGATTTTGGCAGTACCGAAGCTCTTGCAAGGTGTTCTTTACGTTCACCTGCCATATGTGCCTCCGGGTGATTTTGCGCACAAAGGGAAACACGATGCTACTGCATTTTTATTTTTAGTTTTTTTTTTTAGATCAGCCCGCTGTGCGCATGCGCAGGTCCCGTCTTGCGTGTGCAGTTAATACGATTGGGCTGCTTTAACTGCGAGCACCTCTGCCTGATTAACAGGCGGAGAAGGACGAGGGGCAGTGCAGAGGAAATGGGGGCATGTCAGGGGTGGCTTCTTGTCATCCCACGCAGATGCTTCGATTGGCACCGAGACTCCTGCCGTCGCAGCCAGGCTGCACCGGCAGAAGGCTTCCATAGTTTCTGCGACCACGCTATAATTGCAACGCGACCGCAATTACAGCGTGATAGCAGTTGGTGGGCAGTGGCTAGCATGCTGGGTGGCATTGCCCTGCGACAGGCGACACCCAGCACGCGATTGCCGGAGTAGCAGATTCTGTTAAATAGCAGAATCTACTACTCTTACTGAATAAGGTCCATAACCCTCTTCTCTAACTAAAGTGGTCTCGAAGTTTCATCTCAGTCAAGATATTGTTCTTCCGGCTTTCTACGTCATATCCAGACGTCTCCTCTTCGCTGCACATTTTGGATGTGGTCCGAGCACTTCAGATCTATTTAGAATGTACATCCGCCATTTGGCATACTGATTCACTTTTAGGGTTGGTTGATGGGGTTGGCCTGCTTCTAAGGGCACCATTGTTCGATGGGTCACAGACACCATTCGGCAGCCCTATATGTCTTCCTAGGTCCCAGGTCCAAGCATTCTCCGGTCTCATTCGACACATGCTGTTGCGTTCTAGTCTGTGTGCCATGGGGCCTCGGTGGAGCAGTATTGCAGAGTGGCAACCTGGTCCTCCGTGCATAGCTTCACAAAATTCTACTGTTTTCATACCTTTTGTATGAGGGACACTAGCTTTGGCAGAAAAGTTACTCATGCGGCCTTACTGACCGATTTCTCTCATTTTGTAAGCTTCCTTTGGGAAGTCCCGCATGTTATAGCTAATGCAGTTTTACCAAGAAGGACGATAGAGGAAACTGGATTTTTGTACTCGCCGTAAAATCCCTTCCTTGAAGGCCATATGGGGAACACCGCAATCCCTCCCTGATCTTTTCTTTTTGGAGAGTTTAATGTTTTATTGTTGGGCTGTTGCCCTTTGTCTTTTTCCTTTCTCCATGCGGCTTTGCTAAATGTGCGAACTGAGGATTGATGGAGGGGTAAGGGGCTAGAGGGGGACGGAGTGTCTTTTGTGCTTGTTTAGTGCCAACTCCTATAGCCACACCTCTAACCCACATGTTATGGTTAAGGCAGTGTTCCCCAGATGGCCTTTGAGGATGGGATTTTACGGTGAATACAAAAATCCAATTTTTATTACTGTACTTAGCTTAGATTTTGTGATTTTTGTAATTGTATGTGAACTATAATCAGGAACAGCACATCACATCCAGGTGTATCACCCTACTTGGTGGATTAAATGGTACCTCGGCCCAGCACTTTCTGCAGTCAGTCTGTTCTCGGGGTTTAGGCTGAATGAGGGAGAACGTTGCAAATGCTCCCTCTGCCAAGGTTGCCAACTTCGGCATTTCACAAAATTTATATGGCTCTTATCATAAGGTCAGATGCTATATGCCTTATACGGTTAATAAATATGAAATAAACAAAATCAATCATGAATGTCTTTCTGCACATTCTCCAATTATTATTCGGAGTATAATATGGGTATTGGCAAAGTTATATAATTGGCAATGACATTCAAACAGAGCTTGGATACAATATTATGTCCACGGCTGCTTACTAAAAACAAACACT
Organism: Pseudophryne corroboree; assembly: GCF_028390025.1. Taxonomy (NCBI): domain Eukaryota; kingdom Metazoa; phylum Chordata; class Amphibia; order Anura; family Myobatrachidae; genus Pseudophryne; species Pseudophryne corroboree. Next base: position 182,044,216 of record NC_086450.1, on the reverse strand, counting down.
TTCTTGAATACAGCTAGTCAAAATACACTGCTCAAAAAAATAAAGGGAACACTTAAACAACACAATGTAACTCCAAGTCAATCACACTTCTGTGAAATCAAACGGTCCACTTAGGAAGCAACACTGACAATCAATTTCACATGCTGTTGTGCAAATGGAATAGACAACCGGTGGAAATTATAGGCAATTAGCAAGACACCCCCAATAAAGGAGTTGTTCTGCAGGTGGTGACCACAGACCACTTCTCAGCTCCTATGCTTTCTGGCTGATGTTTTGGTCACTTTTGAAAGCTGGCGGTGCTTTCACTCTAGTGGTAGCATGAGACGAAGTCTACAACCCACACAAGTGGCTCACATAGTGCAGCTCATCCAGGATGGCACATCAATGCGAGCTGTGGCAAGAAGGTTTGCTGTGTCTGTCAGCGTAGTGTCCAGAGCATGGAGGCGCTACCAGAAGACAGGCCAGTACATCAGGAGATGTGGAGGAGGCCGTAGGAGGGCAACAACCCAGCAGCAGGACCGCTACCTCCTCCTTTGTGCAAAAAGGAACAGGAGGAGCACTGCCAGAGCCCTGCAAAATGACCTCCAGCAAGCCACAAATGTGCATGTGTCTACTCAAACGATCAGAAACAGACTCCATGAGGGTGGTATGAGGGCCCGACGTCCACAGGTGGGGGTTGTGCTTACAGCCCAACACCGTGCAGGACATTTGGCATTTGCCAGAGAACACCAAGATTGGCAAATTCGCCACTGGCGCCCTGTGCTCTTCACAGATGAAAGCAGGTTCTCACTGAGCACATGTGACAGATGTGACAGACGTGACAGAGTCTGGAGACGCCAAGGAGAACGTTCTGCTGCCTGCAATATCCTACAGCATGACTGGTTTGGCAGTGGGTCAGTAATGGTGTGGGGTGGCATTTCTTTGGGGGGCCGCACAGCCCTCCATGTGCTCGCCAGAGGTAGCCTGACTGCCATTAGGTACTGAGATGAGATCATCAGACCCCTTGTGAGACCATATGCTGGTGCAGTTGGCCCTGGGTTCCTCCTAATGCAAGACAATTCTAGACCTCATGTGGCTAAAGTGTTTCAGCAGTTTCTGCAAGACAAAGGCATTGATGCTATGGACTGGCCCGCCCATTCCCCAGACCTGAATCCAATTGAGCACATCTGGGACATCATGTCTCGCTCCATCCACCAACGCCACGTTGCACCACAGACTGTCCAGGAGTTTGGCGGATGCTTTAGTCCAGGTCTGGGAGGAGATCCCTGAGGAGACCATCCACCACCTCATCAGGAGCATGCCCGTGCATTGTAGGGAGGTCATACAGGCACGTGGAGGCCACACACACACACACACACACACACACACACACACACACACACACACACACACACACACACACACACACACACACACACTACTGAGCCTCATTTTGACTTGTTTTAAAGGACATTACATCAAAGTTGGATCAGCCTGCAGTGTTTTTCCACTTTAATTTTGAGTGTGACTCCAAATCCAAACCTCCATGGGTTAATAAATTTGATTTCCATTGATAATTTTTGTGTGATTTTGTTGTCAGCACATTCAACTATGTAAAGAACAAAGTATTTAAGAATATTTCATTCATTCAGATCTAGGATGTGTTATTTTAGTGTTCCCTTTATTTTTTTGAGCAGTGTATAACTAAAGAATACTCCTTTTGAGAATCAACTCAAAGAGCACCTTCAAGTAACATAATGGCAACAAGCTGTGCTAAATAATATATAAACGCTGTAATGACTAACTTAAACGTTTCATTATATAATTAGCATTATGAAGCAGCTTGGCTAAATTAAAAAGTAATGAATAAACGTACACAATCCCTATTACAGACTTCTAAAAGTACTCGAAACAGTTAAATAATAAAATGGTGTCGCAGTCATTTTCTATCCCTTGTCAAAAATGTCCGTTTTGTATTATGCCTACTCCAGGTGTCAAAGGTGGTATCTGCAGGACCCTGCATTTTGGGCAAGATCCCTAGCACAGTCCATTGCTGAGCTGACTAGGCATGCCGAAGCAAAAGAGGTATCGCCCTGTGGACACAATCGCTTCAGGTTCCTTGGCTGTGGCCCAGGATAAACCGGTATAGACGAAGATATTATACAGATGTGTCTTCAGATTGGCATGCCAACATCGCTCATTGGGGTAGTTCCTAGTTAAAGGTACACAATATTCCAAAAATGTTGGCTCAGGTTGACATTGCTAAGAACCCTATGTTGTCCTTACAGAAAGAAGGGGGAATTTTAGATTTAGATTTGGTAGACTAGGATGACTTGGCTTCAGCAGTATATCGTCAATAAGATAGTTCAGTTTACTAGATTTCCCATTCTGTGAACAGCTTTTCTCAAGGATGGAATAAGGTGAAAATGTGGAAAATATTTAAAGTCATTTATGTTGCTGGAGGGGCAGCCTTCAGGTCTATGCTCCATTCACATGGGTGTCCAAGGGAAAAATGTCAGACCTTTTCCTTCTAGAAGGCTTGCGGTAATTCTTGATTAGGGTGCTTTGTCCTAGCTCCTCAGGTGAAGAAGACCAAAATACTTTTATAGACTCATCTTTAGAATAGATATGGTTTGGGAATAGTTACAAGGTGTGCACTTTGGCTCTGCTCTTGAACCCCAGATGGGAAACCTTTTGGGCTCCACATTTGATCTAGAAGTTTTGTTTGGACTTGAGCTTGGCAGTATTGTTTGTTAGGCACCTTGAGAGTTTCTTCCAGTTATAGCATCTAAGGCTTAGGTATTGCTGTATTGTCCTTTTTCTGCCCCTTTTTGTCAGCACCTGTTGGTATGTGAATGGATGGATAGATAGGTATGTGGAGGGTATGTTTTGTAGCTGTTCCCAAGCTCGCCAACAGAATTCCTAATGGTTTCCTCACCAGTTTCAGCTGTGGTGGAATCCCATGTTCTAGTGTGGGACAACTGTAGACTGATGGCCGGTATCATGGAGGCCAACCCATTTTCATCATCCCCAGAATCAACAATGCCTATCTTCATATTCTTTTCTTGGAACAACAGAACTGCCTACTCATATCTGCAGTACAGGATTCTCTTACAGTTTGGTGCTTTATCCTTCAGCCTATCCACGGTGCCAAGAGTCTTATTAAAGATTATCGCAGCCCTGCTGAAATTTCAGGTCTTATCTTGGTGCTTCCTTACTGCAGTCGAACCAGCTAAGAATTGCCAGAGTTTGCCTATCACATGAATAGATTCTGAACGACCAACCTGGTCTCTGGTTTAAGGATGGAGTTTTGTCTGATTTTCCATACCAGGCTGTAGAAAAGGGTCTTCTATCCAGACTACAAAATCTGGACCCTTCAACAGTTGGTAAGAAGGGTGCTTGGATCTCCAGAATACATATAGTCTTCTCTGTGTGAAGTTGATGGGGATGTTCATCTTCTACTTAAAAAAAAATTAATTGCATTATGTTTCACTCTCTGAGATTACAGTTAGCTAAAGAAACTACAGTAGAACGAGGTTGACTGCTCAGTATCACCTTTACCAAGTCTGTTTTACTCAATTGGTTGAGGATGGAAGTGTTGTGCAAAGGCTGTCTTTTTTTTCTTTCTTAACCTCGATTGGATCATTTTAACAATGAACGCAAGTCTCCAAGGCAGAGGAGTGGTGACCTTGCACCTTTGTCTCCAGAGCCTTTTGTCCAGAGGTCAAGTGAGTGGTTCAATCAATATAATTGAGCTCAGTGCTGCTCTGAATAGAGCACTCGGAACAGTGGCCCCAGTTTGTTTTACAGGGCTGGCTCTTCCATTTCTAATCTGAAAATGCACATCCATATATAAAAATAATCAGTAGGGCACAAGATATTTCTTGGTGTGTGAGTTATTCCAGATTCTGACATGGGCAGTCCTTCTTTTTTTTTTTTTTTTTTTTTTTTATATTTGCTGGCGATATCTACAGTGTACCTTCCAGGTATGGATAGTTGAGATGCAGATTTTTTTTTTTTGTGGGGGAGGAGACACTGCATTCTTCCTGAAGAATGGTCTTTCCATCTGGAGGAGTTCAGTCTGCTGGTGGACTGTTGGTATCATATGGCAGATGTATTAAGCCTGGAGAAGTGATAAGTGGAAGGTGATAATGCTCCAGCCAATCAGTTCCTAACTGTCAAGTTACAGGCTGGATTTGAAAAATATATAGTTAAGAGCTGATTGGACGGTGCTTTATCACTTCTCCAGGCTTAATACATCTGCCCCGGTGTCTCTTCCAAGCAACTATCTCAGACACCAACAGGGTTCTCAATCCACATGTTTACCAAATTTTTACTGTTTTCGTGTCAAAGCATTCTAGCTTTGGGCACACAGTTTTCTGCTCAGCCAAGTGTGAGAATTCCCTCCCATAGGGGCAGCTTTGGGACATCCTCATGGTAGCAGTTACCCCAAATTGGATGAACGAGAAAAGAGTACTTTTGAACTCGCCATTAACTCAGTTTCTCAGAGTCCATCTGGGGGACAGTGCATTCCTACCCATGCTCTTCTTTTTGAGATGTTTTTGTATATTCATTGTTTATCCTGTTCCTTGATGCTTAGTAATGTATAAATATGATGAGGAGTGGGTGTAAAGGGGAGGAGCTTCAGCCTCAAAATAGAAGTTGACTTTTTTATTTTTTGTACTTGCCCAGCTCCTGTGTTCTCAACATAAGCCCATGGTAGCAGTGTCCCCCAGATGGACTCTGAGAAATAGATTAACGGTATATACCAAAAATTCTGTCTTCACATGAAAAAGAAGGTTTTTTTTTTCTGTTTGGGTTGCTATAAATGGTTTATTAACTCTGACAGCTTTCTTCTTCCCAGTTTGTAGCATTGTGACCTAGTATTTTACCTTTTCAGACCAAACTTCTATATTGCCCCAAATTAATGAGGCTGAACAGGAGCTCGAACCAGAAGTTGCTCCACCAAAGTCTGCACCAGCTCATGTGTTCCTTTCCAAAACGGTGAGAGAAAAGGTCCTGAAGAACTGGAAACATTGTAGTGCTGCACATAAATAATATAATGTTTGAAGGTGAAACGTCAGTCTAATCCAGGATTGCCCAGGCTTTAAGCCATGGTATCCGTTGCAGCTGTCTAGACAAGCCATAGGCAGCCAGACAATCCAGTCTCACTCACACTGCATTACTCAAAAAATGTTGGCCAAGTTATAGGTTCTTTTAATGTTAACTAAACTGTAGTTAACTAAACTGTAGACCAAAAATTAGTTTGGAAACAGCACAAGCGTAGTTCACTACTTCTATTAAAGGAACAATATACTGGAATATTACTGCTTTTACATAACTATTCTGTGCAGCTATTTTTGCTTTCTAAAGCCAAGGTGCATCCATGTATCAGAGATGCTGCTACTGTGGTAAAATCAAGCTGATCTGCCAGTTACTGTAATGCGATTATTTTGTCATTTGGTTTCAAAGTTCTACATTTTAACTCTGCAATGTAAAAAACATCTATTCATGTATGTAAAAGTGCATGTGTTAATATTTGAGGTCTATGCCATGTGACATAGGTCCATATAGTTACTGGTTAATTATGGAAAGGTAATGTGCAGTAAAGTTTTTAGGTAGTGTAAACTAGGAGAACATTACATGCTCTATGACCACCTACACACTGAAGGCATCAGTTTCTGGGCTGAATTTGACAGGCTGCCACAATACTGTATGATTGTATGCACTGTACCCCAGTGACAGAGCCACCTCTCTAACTCCAAGACCTTACACGTCCATGATGAATTCTCTATGCAGATGATCCGTGCTGAGCAGTGTTATGTGTGTGGGCAAAAGACCCGTTTTGGGAAGATGTCTTTGAAGTGCCGGAACTGTCGGATTCTGATACATCCAGAGTGCAGGAACTTTTGCTCCAAGCAATGTGTTTCCACGATGTTGCCCCCCCAGGAAACGGGAAGCAAAAGGGGACAGGTAATTTTCGCCTATCATTTTGCCCTCCCCATCCCCTTACTCCTGCATACACTTAAGTGTTCCCCATTGTGTTCTGTGAACAGGGGTTGCTGGCTGACTATGCTCCTGCTACGCCTCCAATAGTACCCAGCCTGGTGGTTCAATGTGTCAATGAAATTGAGAAGAGGGGGATGAGTGAGGTACGGAAATCCTGCAGTGACTAAATCTTTCTTTACAGTATTATATCTGGGAAAAGTTGAAAATATACATTTATCCAATATGTAAAGGTATAAATGAACGCATTTGTAACATTTTGCACAACATGACAGGTGGAACTACTACCATTGCTTGTGGTGGAGCTGTTAAGGGCACATGGGTGACGGATCTATCTTGTGAAGCTCCTGCTCTGCTGTTTTGAGCATGCACAAGGGCCAGAGTACAGATGTGACCCCATACACTATTGCTGCAGTTGCAACAAACATCTTCTTTATGCTTCAGTTTCCATGCATCTTGGCTTGCACTGATATATCTTTTTCACGTGAATGTGAACCTTAATCGCAATGCGATAAAACTGCTTATCCAGACTGCACTGATTAAATTGATGTGATGCGCGACACTTGTATATTTGTGGGACAGAGTCTGAATCTGTATATGAAGTGCTATGATGCAGAAGCTGTTTTTCCACGCCAAGTTCCATTGTTCCGCAGACATACAAATGTTTCATATAAAATTAATCGGTGCATTATCGGAGTGTGCTTTTGTTGCACACATTGTGAATAAAATGCATATTCATGCTAAAAATACTCTGCACCGTTCACTTGTGTAAGGCTCCTGTGCCGAATGGCGCATTGAGGCTAGGTGCATGTGCACACATCTGTATGTACAGCAAAACACCAATCTGTGACCTTCTACACTACAGCGTGACTCAAAATCGCCGCGCTCTTCCCCAAATTTTGCCATGCGGCTTGGCAATGCTTTGTTTTGCCACTCTGCAATTTTATGAGAATTTTTTTTAAAGGGTCCATTATAATCCATAGGATATCCTAAGTTCTCTATCATCCGTATAACCACAAGCCGGATTTAGTAACTTAATACCCTGTCTGTTCCCAGAGGGGCATCTATCGCATTCCTGGCTGTGAGCGGCTGGTGAAGGAGATGAAACAGAAGCTTCTGTTTGGTAAAGGGAAGTCTCTGTATCTAGGGAAGGAAGATATTCATGCAGTTTGTGGAGTTCTGAAAGATTTTCTACGGAACCTGAAGGAGCCACTCCTGACCTTCTCTCTGCATAATCAGTTCCTAGATGCAGCTGGTACGTTTTGGGGTTGGAGTTGGGGAGTACTCTTGGGGGATCATGTAACCCAGGGTGCAGCAAAGTTGGGAAGGGGTGGGGGCAACAGATCAATATTTCAATTTGTTTTGTTTTATTGGTGGTCAGTCTCCACTTCAGGGCACACCTCTGTTTACTCACTAACTGCTGCAGGTGCTGCACTTGTACTTACAGCATAAGCTGCAGCTATTAGCAGGTAAGTATAAAATCAATGTACACTCTCAAGTAATGGGAGGGCAGGATACATTTTCATTGTAAGGTGTGCATTTCTTCAGGGCAACTTTCTTGAAGTTGAGTAGCTCAAGAGCAAATTAAATTACCAACCACATGCAGGTCTTATTGTTACTGCTGGTACAGACACTGTTATCAGAATAGTAGTACTACTGTAACAAGTCTGCTTTCATTCTAGTGAAGGTGCTTTTCACAAGGGTCTGAGCACATTGTATACAATTTTCATCTCCTAGTTATTTGGAATGTCTGCGTTTGAAGTGGGTGGTATAGAACAATCTTGGCCAATCGGATCATCAGAATAGTCACAGCAGCAGGATTTGAGCGAGCTGATCTTGTGGAAGGCAGTGACCTGTTACATAGTGTTTGTTGGTCATGACAGGGCTTCCCATGACATGGGCTCTGTTAGACTGATGTCCTGACATTTTTTTTTTTTAATCATTTTTAGATATTCTTAATGAGAGTGATTGTAAATCTGAGATCTGTCAAATTATTCAGGAGCTTCCTCCCGCCAACAGAGACACTTTGGCCTTCCTCATCCTGCATCTGTACAGGTAATACTGGCCCTAAATTGTTGACCATGAAATAACACCCTATAATGGTTGTGTGTGTTCTTTCTATGGATACTGCCTCCTTCTGTACTGTGGGGCAGATGTATTAACCTGGAGAAAGCATAAGGAAGTGATAAACCAGTGATACGTGCAAGGTGATAAAGGCACCAGCCAATCAGCTACAATATGTAAATTAACAGTTAGGATCTGATTGGCTGCTACCTTTATCACCTTGCACATATCACTGGTTTATCACTTCCTTATGCCTTCTCCAGGTTAATACATCTGCCCCTATAAATCATGCTTTCTCCTTAATCATCATACCAAGACTCTGTGGCACGAAGTCCCACTTCTAGGAGACCTGGTACTTGAAAACTAGACCTCCTCCTGAATGACGTTAGAATTACCCATCACCTTCCATTTTTTTTTTATTTTTTTTTTTAGAGCCTTGCTCTGAATGTCGCATCACAATTTAGCGGTCTTCCAAATGAACACAACCCCAATGGCTGGCAGTCGTGGACATCCTAGGTTATACGTTCAACCTTGCTAAGTTGCTGGCTTGTCTACTGACTGTTACCAGAACCTTTGTGCACTACTGGGTTTATGGAAATCATGGTGCTTACAGCAGAAGCAGAGGTTTCATCTAAGAACTGAAAAAGGGACTTTCTGCAGCAAGGTACATTGGTTTCCACAGGGAAACATTGGGGTGTAGAGATGGCTCTTGATCCAGGCACCAACAGGCTAAAGTGTCCCAGGATGCATTGGGTCCTCTATAACCCTACCTCCAGGCACTGTGAGCTCAGTTTCGAGTTGGTTCCCTGCAGAGCAGGTAACTTAACAGGGAAGCTGCACTGAGCAGCCCTTAAAAAGCTTTTACTTGAAGACTTCAAGGGCCGCAGCACTTACATGTTAGGGTGACATTCTGTCCGTCGCCTCCCCAGCAGCGTCGCATACTCCCGCTGGCTCAGTTGTTGCCAGGTACTTGCGGCGGGGATGCTCCAGCATTGGGCACACAGTCGCAGCGCTCCCCTGGTTCGCGTGGCTGCTACGAAGGGAGGAGGTAAGATGGTCCCCCAGGTGGGATCTGCCATTAAATTGCATTCCGATCGCAGTCTAGGGATACGGACTGCGACACTGGCGTGGACAGTGTCACCGAGCAGGGACCCCACTATATCCACCAGTGCATAGGAGTACAGGTTGGGTGTACGAATGCCCACTTTAATAATAATCCATAGTACCCGGTGGTGAGGACCAGCATAGGGGAGACGGCACTTGACCTGTAGCCCCTCCCCCGGCCCAGGGCACCATCTACTGCTGGTGATCCCGCCCTGGAGCTGCCGCACACTCTCCCTCACTCCCTGACTGAGACGCTGGGCACAATCTCTTAAGCATAGCTGCGACTGGTCTCAGGGACTGCAGGACAAGGTCTCTCTTGTAAATCCACCTGTACATCAGCACTGTGATTTTACAAACACTTAAGTATTTCACATGTCAATATAAAGACTAGTAGTGTAAATATAAAGTTAGTTAAGAATAAGTGTACCTGTGCCAGAATATACTGTAAGAGTATTCTGATAGATACGTCCGGTCTGAGACCACACATATATATATATATATATATATATATATATATATATATATATATATATATATATATATATATATATATATATATATATATATATATATATATATTAGTCCAGTGCAGTTTTATTGTCTGACTAAAATAACTATCTGCATTGTCACTGTGACTGTGTGTGCCTGTATCTGCTGTGTGTATTTCACTATTATCCCAGCTTTGTCTATCACTGTATTCTGTACCTTAAAGGACTAGGTGCGTCTGGGTCACATATATAGTGCTTCACAGTATTTACCGATTAAGGGGGTAATTCTGAGTTGATCGCAGCTGCAAGTTTGTTAGCAATTGGGCAAAACCATGTGTACTGCAGGTGGGGCAGATATAACATTTGCAGAGGGAGTTAGATTTGGGTGGGTTATATTGTTTCTGTGCAGGGTAAATACTGGCTGCTTTTTTTACACTGCTATTTAGATTTCAGTTTGAACACACCCCACCCAAATCTAACTCTCTCTGCACATGTTATATCTGTCCCCCCTGCAGTGCACATGGTTTTGCTCAACTGCTAACAAATTTGTTGCTGCGATCAACTCCGAATTGGGCCCTAAGTGTGTTCTACTGTGTCCTCGTCACATAATACCGGATTTATTTCTCTGGTGTTTTGTACTGGGGACTCAGTCACATACTAGGGAATTTATTCACAGGTATTGTACTCTGTCTGGCTGCATCGTACTAATACACTCTGTTGTTGCATCACTGAAAATGTCTAACACAAAGGGCGGGAAATCCGGGAACGCTCCTGCATCATGCAGCGCATGCGCCAAGGCTTTGCCTGAGGGGGAAGTTTTGTATGATGGTATGTGTACTATGTGCCATACATCTCCCAGTCAGTCCACAGCTCCTGAAACTGATCAGGAGCCACCTTGGGAGGCGTTCTCAACTATGCTAAATACGCTTGTGACACACCTTACGCCCCCTATGGGACCTCCTGTTCCGTTACAGTCACATCTTGTTCCTATGGTAAATCCGCCTTTGGTGGATAATTTGGGTGGATACCCAGTTGCAGCAATTGAGTCAATCTTTGGTTACACATAAGACTGCCCCAAGCCACTCTCGTGTCACGGGGTAATCTAAGCGGGCTACTTTCTCCTCGCAATCCACTAAACTCTCAGAAGATTCTTCTGAAGAGGATGGGGAGCATACTGTCCTGTCAGACACTGACACAGCTGCTTCTGACGAGGAATATACAACACAGGTTGATGTCCCTGACCTAGTGATTGCTATCAAGCAGATCCTGCAAATATCAGATGATGATGAGGCTTCCATTACGGTGTCTAAGAAACCTGATAAGTTTAAACGTCAGGAGGTAACAAAAACATTTTTACCACATTCTGACCATTTAGTGGGCATACGACAAGAACCCTGGACTACTCCAGGGAAGAAATTCTCCCTCTGTAAGCGGATGGTAGCTCGCAATCCTCTCCCTACAGAGTTGTGTAACAAGTGGGAAAATTCAGCGCCGGTGGATTCCCATGTCACCCGTCTAGTGGTGTCATCTACTCCGCCTGTCGCCACTGTCACTTCACTGAAGGAACCGACATAAGCATGTGGAGGGATGCCTGAAGTCTATTTACTCCCTTACAGGTGCTGTACATAGACCCACTATAGCAGCCTCCTGGGCTGCAAAAGGAATTGAAGCATGGGTTCAGGCATTAGAGGAAGGGCTGCCTCAGGATACCTCTGACATTGCCAGACAGTACCTGTCTCGTATTACCACCGCCGCCTTATTACATTCAGGAGGTGTCCTCTGAGGCGGGTGTGTTGGCGGTCAAGGCATAGACTACGTACAACCTGGCTCGCCATAGTCTGTGCTTGAGGTCATGGAAGGTGGACCTGGACTCCAGAAAGACTTTGGAGGTAGTCCCTTTTAAGGAACATACTATTTGGGGAAGATCTCAATAAAATTGTGACTGACTATTTTCTCCCAAATATTAATCCTTCTGCACAGAAGCTAAAAGGTACCACTTTTGTTTTCCCTTGAGGCCAAAAGGAGCGAAAAGGGTAGGCATACTAGAGAAAATCTCGTGCTCCCAAAACCACTAAGCCAAAACAATCCTGGGCAGTCCGTCAGCCTGCTTCTAAACACGACAAGCCTGCTGCTTGATGGGGCGGGCCTCCCCCTGGGCGACTCCAGGGTGGGAGACCGACTTCTGCGATTCACCCATGTCTAGTTGAAGACCACTTCAGATGCATGGGTGCGAGAAGTTGTTTCTCACGGGTACGCAGTCTTTCAAGAGACGTCCCCCTCGCCAGTCCTGCACAACGGTTATCCCTTTGGATCCGTTGAAGGCGCAAGCTGGTTGTGCATTCTCTGGTTGTGCGTTCTCTCCTGGATACAGGAGTGGTGGTGGATACTACTCGACCCTGTTTCTAGTCCCGAAACCCAGTGGGTCTTTCCGGCCTATACTCAAGCTCAAATTACTGAACAAGTTTGTGAGAGTGTCCAAGTTCCGTATGGAAGCACTGCGCTCAATTGTACTGGCCATGGAACCTGGAGATTATATGGTATCACTGGATATACAAGATGCTTACCTGCATATACCTATTGCCATATCGCATCAGCAATATCTGCAGTTTGCTATTGGCAACCTTCACTATCAATTCCAGGCTCTGCCGTTTGGACTGGCCACGGCCCCTCAGATCTTCACCAAGATTATGGTCGTGATGACTGCTCATCTCCGTCGCCATGGAGTAAGGATCCTGACGTATCTGGACGACTTGCTGATCCTGGCAAACTCCCACGATGTCCTCCTCAGTCATCTACAACTGACTGTAAACTTCCTACAAGTCCACGGGTGGCTCATCAACTGGAAGAAGTCCTCGCCGGTCCCTGCTCGGAGCATTGTGCACCTAGGGGCACTGCTGGACACACATAGTCAACAGCTGTTTCGGTCTCCAGAGAAGGTCCTGAAACTTCAGGACAGGATCAGATACTTCCTCTCTCGCCCATGAGTGTCAATACAATCAGCGATGCAAGCACTAGGCCTCATTGTGTCTGCGTTCGACATGGTAGAGTACTCTTAATTTCATTCCCGCCCTCTGCAGAGGTTTATCCTCTCCAAGTGGGATGGCCTACCTCATCGGATCAGGTCTCACATGATCTCCTTGACTCCGGAGGTACATCTGTCGCTGACCTGGTGGCTACAGGACCAGCAGTTGAGCAGGGGCTGTCCCTTCTGGATACCCATCTGGGTCCTACTGACTACAGATGCCAGTCTAAGGGGTTGGGGTGCAGTGTTGGAGCAACACTCTTTCTAGGGTCGGTGGACCATGGAGGAATCACTTCTCGCGATAAACATTCTGGAATTGCGGACAGTGTTCAATGCTTTGTCTCTCGCCCTGCCTCTGATACAGAACAGGCCTGTTCAAATACGGTCAGACAACGCCACCACGGTGGCATACATAAACCATCAAGGTGGCACGCGAAGCCACATGGCAATGATGGAAGTGTCAAAAAATCCTTTGTTTGCCGAAACACCATCTGCCAGCAATATCGGCATTGTTTATTTCGGGAGCCCTCAATGGGGAAGCGGATTTCCTTGTTATCCGGACGTACACACTGGAGAGTGGAGTCTTCATCAGGAAGTCTTTCAACTCCTATAGTGGACAAATGGGGCCTACCAGATGTAGACCTGATGGTGTCTCGACACAGTCACAAAGTTCCGGTCTTCGGATCAAGAACCAGGGATACTCGAGCAGCGTTCGTGGACGCACTGGCAATTCCATTGAACTTTCGGCTGCCATACGTGTTCCCTCCAGTGTCACTACTGCCCAGGGTACTGCGGAAGTTCAAACAAGAAGGAGAAATACTGCTTCTAGTCGCTCCAGCGTGGCCAAGACGGCATTGGTTCTCAGACCTGCGGGGTCTATCGATAGAGCATCCTTTTCTACTTCCTCAATGCCCAGAACTCCTCTTTCAGGGCCCTTGTGTCTAGCCGGACCTGGCCAGACTGGCTTTGATGGCGTGGCTCTTGAAGCTTCACTCCTGAGGACCAAAGGATTCTCTGAGGCGGTTATCCACACTATGCTGAACAAACTGGCATCTGCGCGGATTTATTACATGGTCTGGAATTCTTACTTCACCTGGTGTGCTGCTAAGAATTACGATGCTTACAAATTCAGTACTTCCAGACTTATGGCTTTTCTACAACAAGGCCTGGATTTAGGCCTTCGTCTGGCTTTCCTCAAGGTTCATATCTCTGCCTTGTCAGTGTGGTTTCAGAGAAAAATTGTGTCTATTCGTGACGTTCATACCAGTCTATTAACCATGGTACTAAATGGATTCCCAGTATCCCCTACAGACTACAAGAGAAGGATTTACCGGTAGGTAATTAAAATCCTATTTTTACAGCCCCAATTTCAGTAAATCCTCTCTTCCACAGGGTTATGCGGAGCCCGGAGTGTCAGATGGACCAGATTAATCTGTCCCGGGTGTTTGGTCCTACCATTGTTGGGCATTCTGTGCCTGAACCCAGCCCTCTAATAATCATGCAGGATACCCCCAGACAAGCCAAGGTAAGGTGCCTGATTCTGGTGGAAGTTGTTGAATGCTGTTCTCTAATTTTCATACTTACCACAGCTCTCTGGGATTGTCTTTAGGTAATGTTTCTGCTCCTCTCACTGCCCTCCGGGTTCTGGAACCAGTTTCTTTCCAACAATCAAGAGAATCAAAACTGTGACTCTGTGACGCAAGGTGGGACTAACGAGTGCTTATAATGTCTTGTGTGTATCTAAAGCTAGTTACTGAGCTAGCTGCTAATGCAAGTATTACTACTCTTAAATGGTCCAAATTTCCAAGATCCTTTTATCCAATAAGAAATGTGCAGTTGCACAAAATATTTTGGACTGAATATTATGGTGGTTTAGAATACAGAGTTTTCAAGTTTAATGAGCATCTGAAGTATGGCTCACTAATCATCAATGGAAACAAGGCTAAGTAATAATAATAGAGCCATTCTAACGTAAACTAGGCTTAATATCTTGTTCTTTATTTCCATGCTTTTGTTGGGAAGTATAGATATCTCGCAAATCAACAGTCCCCCTTCTTTTAAAGCATGTCCTACATGGTTACATATAAATGTTCTAGTTATACACAACTGTCCCTGCCAAATATTCCATCATACACAATCACAGCCATAACACTGTAGGATGACAGCCTACATTATGACATACTTGATACAGGTGCAAGGACATCATGGGAGATGCAATAAAATGAGGCATGCCACACCAGGAGAGACCGCTGGTAAGAAAAGACAATCATTATTTTAAAACCATTACATATTATCTTAATATAGGATTATAGAGAAATATGATCAGGCACATAAACATTAGTCTAGTTGGGATGGGTATCCTGGCGTATATCGACCGCAGCATCCCGTACTGGGGGTAGGGAAGGGGGTAAGGGTAGATAGCAGCTGGGGCAGTACCGAGTGCAAGGAGGGGGTTAGGGGTAGGAAGGGGGTGATTAGGTTTATATCATCCGGCCATGATCGGAACAGCGTGCTGTAACCTATTTCTACAATACAGCAGACTGATCCTGCAAGGATATACAAAGCCCAGTTAATACCTTCTCTATAAACCCTTCTGCATTGCAAACACATAGGGAAAACGCACGCTGCTGAACGGGGAGGCGGTCACACACTTCTACACACAATGATTTTAGTAGTAGGCCAGGCTGCATGGAAATGGTGGGAGGTTACTCGCTGTGGGCACTAATACCCTTCCTAAGTGGCCATACCCCTCCCTCCACAGCGCAGGTGACTGCGGAGCATATACAATACTATGCTCTGTACACATCATGCATCCTTACGTGCAGGGTCACAGTCTATACATGAGACTCTCTCGTGCACAGATTCCGGCCAGTGCAGTGCAGGGGCCCCGGGTATCACTGTCCCGCAGCCCAGACACAGAGCACAGTATGGAAGCAGTGACAGAGCGGCAATCACTGTAGCGGAGGAGGAGGGTGCTGGTGGGGCTGTGTTGGGAGAGTGGGGCCAGTCTCTGCTTGTACTGCTGAACAGATGCATGATGCCTGCGGCGGTTCCCAGGGTCACATCGCTACTGCGAGGATTCAAATAGCAGGGCACTGTGCTGCACTGGCGGGGGAGGGAGACATTGCATGCTGCGAATGGCTGGGAACAACAGTACGTGACTGGCTGGGGAATGAGCCAGTCAACTCCTGCATGCTGTTGATTGGCTAGGGCGCTGGCACACAGAGCCAGATGAGCGTGTCTTGTGGAACCCACTCATCTTCTAAAAGTGGGTCCTAGGTAGCTGTTTCAGGGTATAGCCCATGTTTACTGGTGGGCATCTGACTGCATCACTCACACTTGCTCATTCCTGAATTTGGCGCGAGCTCAATGTGAACGCACACAACATACAGTATGCTCTATAAACAGGCATATAGGCCTAATCCAGAGAGTGTTGTTAATGCAGCTGTGACCGCAGCCGCACTATCAATAGCTGTTGCAGAACTATGGAAATGCTAATATCACCCTTTTCTTTGTGCTCCACTGTGCGATCGAGTGTACGAGTACAGAGATGCCCACTTTCATGCTCCATGGGTCTGTGCAATGGCAACGGAGATTATAAACACACACCAACATCCGAATAGAGAAACAAAAAAAGGAATAAATAATTCACCTATGGCGCTGGGTAAAGGGGAAATTTTATACTAAATGAAAAAATTACTTCCCTTTACTGATTAACTCTAAACAGATAAAGATTTTGCTGTATAGTGTACCCCCACTCACGTAGATAGGGAGTGGGATATGCACATAAAGGTTTCTTTAGCCGTCTTAGCTGAAAAACACTTAAAGTTCCATCGACCAGGTATAAAAAAATTGATCCAAAGACTGGGTGTCGTACCCCAACTCACACGGTGTCAGTGATGTTGACTCTCATCAAGGTATCTTATCAGTTTTGGAAGTGTCCTGCGTAGATCTTAATATACTTCTCAGACATCGTGGTCAACTAGTACAACAAATGGAAATGAAGAAAGACAGCAGATGTGTAGTAATGCTTTCAGAGGTCAAACCAAAAAGTACTAATTATTTTAAACTAGTACATGCGTACCTCACTCACACAAAATTAGAGTATCACACACATATCAAGGTATCTTTACAGGGTGATCTTGCCCCAGAAGGACTTTAGTATCCCATTAAATTCCAAGAGTGGTAGCGTACCCCGACTACCACAATCATCAAATGGATAACTTATATCACAATATCTTTCCTAAAAATTAGAAGATTTGTGGGCGTACCCCAACTCACAGCTATGGGGGTCAGATGAATCCTATCACTGTTTCTTTACTGCACTTCCACTGGTCAGTCAGAAAAGGTTAGTTGATCTCAGAAGTTAAAAACAATACTTTTTTATTTATCCAAAAAAGGAATGTCCAAAAAAGTCCATCATGAGAAAATTTCATATACATAAACAAATTCTCCACCAAAATATTTACTAGAAAATAAAAAAATAAAAAATCCGTACAAATCGCAATAAAAAAGTCCAAATAGAGCTTTCCAATTGAAAGAAAGGTTTGGTGGCTACTCACACAGCAGTCTGTCGACGCGTTTCCGTCCTTGGACCTTTGTCAAGACATGACCTGCTGTGTGGGAAGCCATGTACTTATAGTACTAGTAGCCAATAGTATCCAAACAGGAAATCACCAAACAGGAAGGGACATCTTTCATTACACGGCAGTGTTCTAAATCTTTACTGTGTCATCATGAAATCCACATAAAAATAAAGGCACTCCATACAACTAAGGTTATACTCAATACAGCACAGAGCCTGTCCTTATTTTAAGGCTAAATAGACGTTTTACTCTATTTGATATAGATTTCCGGTTTCACAGGAATTCTGGGAGATGTAGTTTTCCCTGTGAATTAGGAATCAAGTATTAATTTCTTAAACAGTCGTGAGGTTTTACAATCAAGACACAGGTCTCTCCCTACCAATTTAGCAACTCTTAGCATGTCAGGGGTTCCAGTCCTAATCAAAAACCTAAATACGCTTTTTTTTCTGTCCGATGTAAACTTCCTCTTTCCCATGAATTCTGGGAAATGTAGTTTTTTTTTTTTTAGGTGCCAAAACAAAATGTGATTTTTATTTAACCGGAGGGATGTCCATATTGAAAATCACCTCCCTTGAGCAACATATATATATTATATCCCTTATATTAAGATATCGTATATAGTCTCTTTATTCTAGTGCCCATTACACTCTTGTTTCGAAATGCCGTTCCCGCTAGGCATTATGGGGCGTGTAGTTCAGATACACTCTGACTTTTTCATTGCGCATGTGTCCTGTCCAGTATTGCAGCCACAGTGATATAAAAACCGTGGATTGTATAAAGTCCATCCTTCTTTACACCGCATCGTGATACATGTAGTCTTAAGTTATTCCACATCATGTATTCTCTGCGCCGTTGTTGTCCATTCTTAAAGGTTATAAGAGGTTGTCAATCATAGTGTAGATGGATCGGTTCACGGAGTTATTAACCGGGTATTTAAGCAGTCATATATTCAGCCAAATTCCCACCAGTGATAAAAAAAATTAAAATAAAAAATGGTTACTCACAAAAGATACTATATAAAACATTATGACAAATGCAGAAAATATTTTTAAACCTTTAAGAATGGACAACAACAGCATCGACATCGGACAGAAGAAAAGGTGTGTTTTTAGGTTTTAGGTTTCTGATTAGGACTGGAACCCTTGACATGCTAAGAGTTGCTAAATTGGTAGGGAGAGACCTGTCTTTATTGTAAAACCTCATGACTGTTTAAGAAATTAATACTCGATTCCGAATTCACAGGGAAAACTACATCTCCCAGAATTCCTGTGAAACCGGAAATCTATATCGAATAGAGTAAAACTTCTATTTAACCTTATAATAAGGACAGGATCTGTGCTGTATTGAGTATAACCTTAGATGTATGGAGTGTCTTTTTTTTTTTTTTTTAATGTGGATTTCATGATGACACCGTAAAGATTTATAACACTGCCGGGTAATGAAAGAGATGTCACTTCCTGTTTGGTGATTTCCTGTTTGGATACGATTGGCTACTAGTACTATAAGCACATGGCTTTCCACAAAGCAGGTCATGTCTTGACAAAGGTCCAAGGATCGAAACGCGTCGACAGACTGCTTTGTGAGTAGCCACCAAATCTTTTTTTCAATTGTAAAGCTCTATTTGGACTTTTTTATTGTGATTTGTACGGATTTTTTTATTTTTTTATTCTTGTAAATATTTTGGTGGAGAACTGGTTTATGTATATGAAATTTTCTCATGATGGACTTTTTGGACATTCCTTTTTTGGATAAATAAAAGTATTGTTTTTAACTTCTGAGATCAACTAACCTTTTCTGACTGACCAGTGGAAGCGCAGTAAAGAAACAGTGATAGGATTCATATGACCCCCATATCTGTGAGTTGGGGTACACCCACAAATCTTTTAATTATTAGGAAAGATATTGTGATAGAAGTTATCCATTTGATTGTGGCAGTCGGGGTACGCTACCACTCTTGGAAGTTACTGGGATACTAAAGTCCTTCTGGGGCAAGATCATCCTGTAAAGATACCTTGATATATGTGTGATACTCTAATTTTGTGAGAGTGAGGTACGCATGTACTAGTTTTAAAATAATTAGTACTTTTTGGTTTGACCTCTGAAAGTATTACTACACATCTGCTGTCTTTCTTCATTTCCGTTTGTTGTACGAGTTGACCAGGATGTCTGAGAAATATATCAAGATCTACGCAGGACATTTCCGAAACTGATCAGATACCTTGATGAGAGTCAACATCACTGACACCGTGTGAGTTGGGGTACGACGCCCAGTCTTTGGTTCATTTTTTTATACCTGGTCGATGGAACATTTAGCTGGAAAACACTTAGACAGCTAAAGAAACCTTTATGCGCATATCCCACTCCCTATCTACGTGAGTGGGGGTGCGTTATACAGCAAAATCTTTATCTGTTTAGAATTAAACAGTAAAAGGAAGTAATTTATTCATTTAGTATAAAAATTTCTCCAGCGCCATAGGTGGTTTCTTTATTCCCTTTTTTTATTTCTCTATTCGAATTTTGGATTTTGGTGAATCCAATTGAATAAATTACCCCACAGGCTGCTTTCCCTTGCGTCAAGTTGTGTTTTCTTAACTTACCACAAAATCTTTTTTTACACACCAACATCCATTATACCATCAATATTTGCGGTAGCCTAGGGTTTACTCTAGCTACTTTCCTCAAATCCGACTAAACATGGTTCCCAATGCAGCAGCGTGGATTTGGGATTAGGTCACCACCAAATCTTAACCCTTAAACACCCAGGGATTAGAAACTCATTCTCAGGTGTTAGCTATGCTGTACGCAATTGTGAATGCCATCGGACACTTGAATTTCACATACGCTGTAAGTGTTTCGAGGACTGTTTGGGTATGTACAGTTGCAAATTATCGCTCGACTGCAGGAACATTGACACTACATCTGTCTCTAAAGCAGGCCCTATGTTCTTATATATGGAAGCAGCTGACACTGTGCTGGATTAGTTGTGCAAAGAAAAACCATAGGACATGACAATGTTATTGGGGGTGGTGGAGACAAAGTGGGCTGTTGCGGACAGAGGCAAATTCTGCCTTGTGTAGCGGACTTCCCTGCGCTATGTTTAACAATCAAATTAGTGAGCACTAAGGTTGCATGAAATGGTCAGACTGCGCTGAAAGCATGGGCTTCTAAACACAAGGACAGAATTATCAGAGCTTTCATGAAGACATCTAATACAATTAATCCCACTCTATACAACAATTGATGAAGTTGATTGAAGGACCAAACTGACTGAACAAAGTCACAAAGTTTGTGGGCAGGTTACAGTGATATGACGCATCTTGAACACTCTCCATAACTTGTTTTCTCTGACGTCCTAGTGGATGCTGGGGACTCCGTAAGGACCATGGGGGGGAATAGCGGCTCCGCAGGAGACTGGGCACAAAAGTAAAGCTTTAGAACTACCTGGTGTGCACTGGCTCCTCCCCCTATGACCCTCCTCCAAGCCTCAGTTAGATTTTTGTGCCCGAACGAGAAGGGTGCACACTAGGTGGCTCTCCTGAGCTGCTTAGTGAAAAGTTTAGTTTTAGGTTTTTTAGGTTCAGTGACACCTGCTGGCAACAGGCTCACTGCATCGAGGGACTAAGGGGAGAAGAAGCGAACTCACCTGCGTGCAGAGTGGATTGGGCTTCTTAGGCTACTGGACATTAGCTCCAGAGGGACCGATCACAGGCCCAGCCATGGATAGGTCCCAGAGCCGCGCCGCCGGCCCCCTTACAGAGCCAGAAGACAGAAGAGGTCCGGAAAATCGGCGGCATAAGACGTCCTGTCTTCAACAAGGTAGCGCACAGCACTGCAGCTGTGCGCCATTGCTCTCGGCACACTTCACACTCCGGTCACTGAGGGTGCAGGGCGCTGGGGGGGGCGCCTAGAGACGCAATAAAAACACCTTGGATGGAAAAAAAAATGCATCACATATAGCTCCTGGGCTATATGGATGAATTTAACCCCTGCCAGAATACACATCTCGGCGGCCTTATCTCCTCAGCACACTGGCGCCATTTTCCCTCACAGCTCCGTTGGAGGGAAGCTCCCTGGCTCTCCCCTGCAGTCACTACACTACAGAAAGGGTTAAAAAAGAGAGGGGGGCACTAATTACGCGCAGTATTAAAAATACAGCAGCTATAAGGGGAAAAACACTTATATAAGGTTATCCCTGTATATATATATATATATATATATATATAGCGCTCTGGTGTGTGCTGGCAAACTCTCCCTCTGTCTCCCCAAAGGGCTAGTGGAGTCCTGTCCTCTAGCAGAGCATTCCCTGTGTGTTTGCTGTGTGTCGGTACGTTTGTGTCGACATGTATGAGGAGAAAAATGATGTGGAGACGGAGCAGATTGCCTGTAATAGTGATGTCACCCCCTAGGGGGTCGACACCTGAGTGGATGAACTGTTGGAAGGAATTACGTGACAGTGTCAGCTCTGTATAAAAGACAGTGGTTGACATGAGACAGCCGGCTACTCAGCTTGTGCCTGTCCAGACGTCTCATAGGCCGTCAGGGGCTCTAAAGCGCCCGTTACCTCAGATGGCAGATATAGACGCCGACACGGATACTGACTCCAGTGTCGACTGTGAAGAGACAAATGTGACTTCCAGTAGGGCCACACGTTACATGATTGAGGCAATGAAAAATGATTTACACATTTCTGATAATACGAGTACCACCAAAAAGGGGTATTATGTTCGGTGAGGAAAAACTACCTGTAGTTTTCCTGAATCTGAGAAATTAAATGAGGTGTGTGATGATGCGTGGGTTTCCCCCGATAACAACTGATAATTGCTAAAATGTTATTGGCATTATATCCTTTCCCGCCAGAGGTTAGGGTGCGTTGGGAAACACCCCCTAGGGTGGATAAAGCGCTCACACGTTTGTAAGAACAAGGGCTCTACCCTCTCCTGAGATGGCCGCCCTTAAGGATCCTGCTGATAGAAAGCAGGAGGGTATCCTAAAATGTATTTACACACATACTGGTGTTATACTGCGACCAGCAATCGCCTCAGCCTGGATGTGCAGTGCTGGGTTGGCGTGGTCGGATTCCCTGACTGAAAATATTGATACCTTAGATAGGGACAGTATATTATTGCCTATAGAGCATTTAAAAGATGCATTTCTATATATGCGTGATGCACAGCGGAATATTTGCCGACTGGCATCAAGTCTAAGTGCGTTGTCCATTTCTGCCAGTAGAGGGTTATGGACACGACAGTGGTCAGGTGATGCGGATTCCAAACGGCATTTGGAAGTATTGCCTTATTAAGGGAGTTATTTGGGGTCGGTCTTTCAGACCTGGTGGCCACGGCAACAGCTGGGAAATCCACGTTTGTACCCCAGGTCGCCTCTCAACATAAGAAGACGCCGTATTATCAGGCGCAGTCTTTTCGTGGGCAAGCGGGCAAAAGGTTCCTCATTTCTGCCCCGTGACAGAGGGAGAGGAAAAAGGCTGCAGAAATCAGCCAGTTCCCAGGAACAGAAGCCCTCTCCTGCCTCTGCCAAGCCCTCAGTATGACGCTGGGGTTTTACAAGCAGAATCAGGCACGGTGGGGGCCCGTCTCAATGAATTTCAGCGCGCAGTGGGCTCACTCGCAAGTAGACCCCTGAATCCTTCAGGTGATATCTCAGGGGTACAAATTGGAATTCGAGACGTCTCCCCCTCGCCGTTTCCTAAAGTCTGCTTTACCGATGTCTCCTTCTGACAGGGAGGCAGTTTTGGAAGCCATTCACAAGCTGTATTCCCAGCAGGTGATAATCAAGGTACCCCTCCTGCAACAGGGAACGGGGTATTATTCCACACTGTTGTGGTACCGAAGCCGGACGGCTCGGTGAGACCGATTCTAAATCTAAAATCTTGAACACTTACATACGGAGGTTCAAATTCAAGATTGAGTCACTCAGAGCAGTGATTGCGAACCTGGAAGAAGGGGACTACATAATGTCTCGGGACATCAAGGATGCTTACCTTCATGTCCCAATTTACCCTTCTCACCAAGGGTACCTCAGGTTTATGGTACAGAACTGTCACTATCAGTTTCAGATGCTGCCGTATGGATGGTCCACGGCACCCCGGGTCTTTACCAAGGTAATGGCCGAAATGATGATACTCCTTCGAAGGAAGGGAATTTTAGTTATCCCTTACTTGGACGATTCCCTGATAAGGGTAAGATCCAGGGAACAGTTGGAGGTCGGTGTAGCACTATCTCAGGTAGTGTTGCGGCAGCGCGATGGGATTCTCAATATTCCAAAATCGCAGCTGATTCCGACGACTCGTCTTCTGTTCCTAGGGATGATCCTGGACACAGTCCAGAAAAAGGTGTTTCTCCCGGAGGAGAAAGTCAGGGAGTTATCCGAGCTAGTCAGGAACCTTCTATAACCGAGCCAAGTCTCAGTACATCAATGAAATGGTTCTGGGAAAAATGGTGGCTTCCTACGAAGCAATCTCATTCGGCAGATTCCACGCAAGAACTTTCCAGTGGGACCTGCTGGACAAATGGTCCGGGTCGCATCTTCAGATGCATCAGCGGATAACCCTGTCACCAAGCACAAGGGTGTCTCTCCTGTGGTGGTTGCAGAGTGCTCATCTTCTAGAGGGCCGCACATTCAGGACTGGGTCCTGGTGACCACGGACATAAATATCCTGAAGCTAAGGGCCATTTACAATGCTCTAGGCTCAGCAAGACCTCTGCTTCAAGGTCACCCGGAGTTGATCCATTGGGACAACATCACGGCAGTCACCCACGTAAACAGACAGGGTGACACAAGAAGCAGGAGGGCAATGGCAGAAGCTGCAAGGATTCTTCGCTGGGCAGAAAATCATGTGATAGCACTGTCAGCAGTATTCATTCCGGGAGTGGACAACTGGGAAGCAGACTTCCTCAGCAGACACGACCTCCACCCGGGAGAGTGGGGACTTCACCCAGAAGTCTTCCACATGTTTATAAAACTCGACAAGTATTGCGCCAGGTCAAGGGACCCTCAGGCAATAGCTGTAGACGCTCTGGTAACACAGTGGGTGTACCAGTCAGTGTATGTGTTCCCTCCTCTGCCTCTCATACCCAAGGTACTGAGAATTATAAGATGGAGAGGAGTAAGCACTATATTCGTGGCTCCGGATTGGCCAAGAAGGACTTGGTAACCGGAACTTCAAGAGATGCTCACGGAGGATCCGTGGCCTCTACCTCTAAGAAGGGACCCGCTCCAGCAAGGACCCTGTCTGTTCCAAGACTTACCGCGGCTGCGTTTGACGGCATGGCGGTTGAACGCCGGATCCTGAAGGAGAAAGGCATTCCGGATGAAGTCATTCCTATCCTGATCAAAGCCAGGAAAGATATAACCGCAAAACATTATCACCGCATTTGGCGAAAATATGTTGCGTGGTGCGAGGCCAGTAAGGCCCCGACGGAGGAATTTTCAACTAGGTCGATTCCTACATTTCCTGCAAACAGGAGTGTCTATGGGCCTGAAATGGGGGTCCATTAAGGTTCAAATTTCGGCCCTGTCAATTTTCTTCCAAAAAGAACTAGCTTCAGTCCCTGAAGTTCAGACGTTTGTAAAAGGGGTACTGTATATACAGCCTCCTTTTGTGCCTCCAGTGGCACCTTGGGATCTAAATGTAGTTTTTGGGTTCCAAAAGTCACATTGGTTTGAACCACTTAAATATGTGGAGTTAAAATATCTCACATGGAAAGTGGTCATGCTGTTGGCCCTGGCCTGGGCCAGGTGCGTGTCAGAATTGGCGGCTTTATCCTGTAAAAGCCCTCATCTGATTTTCCATTCGGACAGGGCGGAATTGAGGACTCGTCCTCAGTTTCTCCCTAAGGTGGTTTTCAGCGTTTCACCTGAATCAACCTATTGTGGTGCCTGCGGCTTCTAGGGACTTGGAGGACTCCAAGTTGCTAGACGTTGTCAGAGCCCTGGAAATATAGGTTTCCAGGACGGCTGGAGTCAGAAAATCTGACTCGTTGTTTATTCTGTATGCACCCAACAAGCTGGGTGCTCCTGCTTCTAAGCAGACTATTGCTCGTTGGATTTGTAGTACAATTCAGCTTGCACATTCTGTGGCAGGCCTGCCACAGCCAAAATCTGTAAAAGCCCATTCCACAAGGAAGGTGGGCTCATCTTGGGCGGCTGCCCGAGGGGTCTCGGCTTTACAACTTTGCCGAGCAACTACTTGGTCAGGAGCAAATACGTTTGTAAAATTCTACAAATTTGATACCCTGGCTGAGGAGGACCTGGAGTTCTCTCATTTGGTGCTGCAGAGTCATCCGCACTCTCCCGCCCGTTTGGGAGCTTTGGTATTGAAAGGATATGCCCCTATATTCTTTAACCCTCGATGTGATGGCCTCTCAGACGTCTGTGAGTGTAAACCTTTAGCCACAAGGAACATGCACAACACAAGCAGTAAAGATTCACACCGTTTATTGTTCGTTTAACAAAAGTATATAAAAGAAAGGATTTAGGGCGTGTATATCCCAAGTCAATAACTAATTGGACAGAACACAAAAAGGGGCTAACATAACATGATTGGCTAGGAACTGCCGCAGTGGAAGGATATGCATATATGGGCAAGTTTGTATTTCAAATAGGGAGGTTGTTCACACGGTATAAGAAAAAGATAAGAGACAAGGACAGTAGCAAGGAATGTGCTGGAACATTAAGTTCTATAACACAAGCAATTCTATGACATTGAAGCAGAGACGAGCTTTAACCCTTTCAATCCCCTCTTAGAATCATTATTGTTATACTATATGATTCTTGCAAAGCTTACGTCTTTCTGCACACCAATGGCGCAATTTTTAGCCTGAGCGGGAGTTGCAGTAATTGTTGGGCATTTTAAGAAGGGTTAATCGTTGGGTTAATGATGTTCCGTGTTTATCCTTTTCATCTAAGGCTTCAGCGGGCTTATAGCCCCATGGGGTACCTGTGTTCCAGGCAGCCGCGGACCATGAGCTGCAATCATTTCCCCAGTTATGGCCTGTAACGCAAATATAGGGTACCTCGGGGCTTAGGTTGTCTGTGGTGTCAGCGCGGATCTGGTAGTCAACAGACTTTTGGACAGCAGCTAGTTGGGGGAATTGGAAATAATCTAGTATGTAGGTTGCGGTGTATGTGGTGGAAGAGTTATACCATAGTGTCAGTTTCCCTTATTCTGAGTTATATCAACCTCAGTCATTGAGAGGGGAAAATGGGCCAGTAGGGCTATCAAGATAGTCCCCAGGGTAAAGATAGGGGGCAGGTTCTTCATCGTTTTCTGTTCTTCTGTCTTCGCTAGGTGGGAGGTCGGGGCTGTCTGCCCCGGTTCGTACCTCACTGGAATCACTTGCTTCCCTCTCTAGGTCTGGTCTAGGAACCTTTTTTACTCGGGATGCATGGATCCAGGTAGGACTTTCCTCTGTCAGGACTGCTGTTCGGGTAACTGCTACGACTTCTGTCTCTGGACCATAGGTGAAGTCTCCTGGGCTCTTGTTCCTGGGGAGCACCTTCACCACGACTCTGTCTCTGACTTTAAAGGGGTGTGTAGGTTCCTGTGGATTCAAAGGGTTTTTACAAACAACCTCATGTTCAATTTCATTCAGTTTTGTTATCAGGGACCTGACATACTCTTCTCTTATAAATTCTAGATCTCCTTCCTGTATTACTAGTGGTTTCTTAGCCCAGGGTGTAGGAAAAGGGTCTACCCATTAGTATTTCAAAGGGTGAGTATCCTAGAGTTTTCTGTGGGGTCATTCTGATTTCTGCTAGGACAATGGGAAGGACCTGCTTCCATTTGTGGAAGGTACCTCCTGTGGCCTTCCTTAGTTTGTCTTTGAGGGTCCTATTCATTCTTCCTACGACCCCTGAACTCTGCAGGTGGTACGGGATGTGAAACTTCCACTCCACCTGCAGAGCTTTTACTAAGGCCTGTGTGATTTTGGCTGTAAAGGCTGAGCCTTTATCACTATTTATTTGCAGGGGGCACCCCCATCTAGGGATGATTTTCTGTGTTAGGATTCTTGCTACTGTCTTGGCATCCTCTGACTTAGTTAGGAATACTTCTGGCCAGCGAGAGAACATATCTACAATGACCAGGGCATATTCTTGTTTACCTGTACTAGGGATATGGGTAAAATCAATTTGTAAGTGTGTAAAAGGGGTGGTGGGGTATTCAAGATGCTGGTGTTTAGCTTTATTAGGGTTGTTCCTGAGGCAAGTGATGCATCTGCTAACATACTGGTCCACAAGTGATTCGGCATTAGTAACATAAAAATCATTGGTTAGTAGGAGGAGTGTTGTGGCTTCACCACGGTGACCAACACCACGGCAATGGGCAACGAGCAAAGGGGCACTGGACTGGGGTATACAGGGTTTCCCCTCTTTGCAGATTAATCCTGATTTAGGATTTTTTCTGCAGAATTGGGTAAGTCCAGTCGGAGAGATCAGTATTAGTCGCAGCAGCTTGAAGTTGAGTGAGCAGATGGACGCTGTCAAGGGAGGGACATGCTCTAGTGAGTGCAATGAGTTCTGCAGCTTGCGCGGACTGATAAGGTATTGGCAGGGTTTCCAACACAGTGTCAGGGAGGGTGACAATGGCATAGCCAGCCTGGTATGTATTGTCATTGGGCCTACTACAGGAGCCGTCAACAAAAACTATGTCTGCGCCTGGTATGGGAACGGGAGACATGTCAAGTCTGGGAGAAGTTTCAGCTTCAATGGAAGCAGCACAGCCATGTAGGTCGGGTGATTCATCCTCGGGACCTTTCAAGCCTAAAAGGGCATTGAGAATGGGTGCAGGGCCAGAAGAACTAGCAGTGTACTTGATGGTAAGGGTAGGGTTACTCAAAAGGAGTACTTCATATCCACTAAGGCGTTGTGCTGACATGTGCTGTGTGTGCAAGCCTTTAAGTATTGCCAGGACATCATGTGTGGTGTGGAGTACTGTGATGTGGCCTAAAGTGAGGGTAGTGGCCATTTCTGCAACCATTGCACAGGCTGCCAAAGCCCTGAGGCAGGCAGGCATACCTTGCACAGACACTGGCATGACTTTGGAAAAACAATGCCACGGGGCGCAACTTCCCTCCATGAAACTGTGTGAGCACCCCCGCCATGGTTTTACAATTGTCCCTTGCATATAGATGGAAAGGTAGTACATAATTGGGGAGGCCAAGTGCCGGACTTTTCATCAACATACATTTTAAACTTTCATATGCAGTTAACATTTCTTGTGACCATTGTACAGTTTTAGGTTTGTCCTTCAGTGTGGCTTGTCTCAAAATGTTATCATAATAAGAGCAATCAGAAATCCACTGTCTGCAGTAATTTACCATACCCAGGAAGGACAGTAGTTCCTTCTGGGTAGTTGGGGTGACCAGGCCCAATACAGACTGTATGCGTTGTGGACTGACTTTCCTCTCTCCCTGAGTGAGCACAAAACCCAAGCAATCAACATGCTTTTTACACCATTGCATTTTTGTTTTGGACACCTTGTGTCCACATTCACAAAGCCAGTTTAGTAATGAAACACCATCCTCTCGGCAGGCCTCCTCAGTTTGACTACAGAGCAGCAGATCATCTGCATACTGTAGCAGGACTGAACCATGGTGAGGTTGCCAGGGCCCCAATGTGGCCTGGAGACAACAGGTGCGTCAATAATCTGCACCAGGTAAGTTGTTTACCCTTAAAAGAAAAGGCAAAAAGTAATTGTGTCTGTGAATCTACAGGTATGCTGAAAAAAGGCATTCTTCAAATCAATTACAGAGAAGAACGCAGCATCTGCAGGGATTGCAGAAATGAGTGAGTTTACATCTGGAACAATTGGTGCAATTGGGACAATTAACTGATTGATCGCTCTGAGATCCTGTACAAATCTTATACTGCCATCAGCTTTGGCAACAGGGTTCACAGGAGTACAGTATGGTGATACAATATGTCTGAGAATACCCTGTTGTAAGAATTGCTGTATCATGGGGCGGAGACCTTCTATCTTTTCTGGTGAGAGGGGATACTGCATAGGTCAGAACACAAAACACTGGTTGTTGCACCGCTGTCCACTAAAAAGGGAATTTTACTTCCATTTATAATAAGTGGCAGCAGAGGTGAATCTTTACTATGACGGGTGAGTTGAATAAAGGCTGGGATACCCTCCTCCGGGCCCCGTCAGTGCGCGGGGTCTTTGGAATGTAAGGGGGAGGGAGAGGGTTTTCAAAGACTTAGTTTCTCACTGCTTCGCTTCTGTGCTGTTGGGAACTGACATTTTTGTAATCCTCCATATAGAAAGGGTAATTACTGCCTTCCCGTAGGAATGGGTCCTGTCCTGCTTTCTCTGTCCATCCCGCTAAATTATCCACCCATGGGTTAACTAAGTAATACTCTGAGGTAGAGTTGCGGGCGACATACATCTTGCATGTCTCACCAGGGAGGGGCGGGGGATATGTAGTTTTTTTTACTCTGACTAGAGCCCATTGTCAGACAGTAATATAAATCAACAGTACAACTTTAAAAGAAAATATCTAAAATTTACAACACTCTACTTACTATATGCATCAGCTAACCAGTTAATTAGTCATTGACAATATCACAATATTATCTGTATAGTGAGAACATGAAATCTTTTGACGTGTACGATACTTACCATTCGTACAAGATGTCAGAAAAATACAGCGTTTTAAACAGGAAGCAGGAAAAGTGTTTGAGTAAAGATATCTGGCAGACGAAAACTTACCAGCCGTCTGGACCAAATATAAGAACTTATCTCACTACAAACATACAAGAATATATAGACGATCAAATCGAGGTATTCTCTACGTTACGTATAGACCCCAGGTCTATTTTTAAGTATCCCAGATACTAACGTCACGTTATGTATAGACTCCCAGGTCTATTTTAAGTATCCCAGATACTAACGTCTTTGGAGAATTGCGCTTGGACCCCTGGTCCCTTCTCAGACGTATCTTTAAGTCCCAGACATTAAAGATGTTTGGTCACGTGTTCCCAGAACACTGACACGGATTCAGCTTCAGTGTATGACCGCAATCCCGTATGGCAAAGACAGACAATAAATTCTCTATCTTTACCATCCAGGGACGATCACTGAATCGCGGACGTAGCCCCCACTTGAAAGGATATGCCCCTATATTCTTTAACCCTCGATGTGATGGCCTCTCAGACGTCTGTGAGTGTAAACCTTTAGCCACAAGGAACATGCACAACACAAGCAGTAAAGATTCACACTGTTTATTGTTCGTTTAACAAAAGTATATAAAAGAAAGGATTTAGGGCGTGTATATCCCAAGTCAATAACTAATTGGACAGAACACAAAAAGGGGCTAACATAACATGATTGGCTAGGAACTGCCGCAGTGGAAGGATATGCATATATGGGCAAGTTTGTATTTCAAATAGGGAGGTTGTTCACACGGTATAAGAAAAAGATAAGAGACAAGGACAGTAGCAAGGAATGTGCTGGAACATTAAGTTCTATAACACAAGCAATTCTATGACATTGAAGCAGAGACGAGCTTTAACCCTTTCAGGTATAATCCCCATGGTCCTTACGGAGTCCCCAGCATCCACTAGGACGTCAGAGAAAATAAGAATTTACTTACCGATAATTATATTTCTCGTAGTCCGTAGTGGATGCTGGGCGCCCATCCCAAGTGCGGATTGTCTGCAATACTGGTACATAGTTATTGTTACCAAAAAATCGGGTTATTGCTGTAGTGAGCCATCTTTTCTAGAGGCTCCTCTGTTATCATGCTGTTAACTGGGTTTAGATCACAAGTTATATGGTGTGATTGGTGTGGCTGGTATGAGTCTTACCCGGGATTCAAAATCCTTCCTTATTGTGTACGCTCGTCCGGGCACAGTATCCTAACTGAGGCTTGGAGGAGGGTCATAGGGGGAGGAGCCAGTGCACACCAGGTAGTTCTAAAGCTTTACTTTTGTGCCCAGTCTCCTGCGGAGCCGCTATTCCCCCCCATGGTCCTTACGGAGTCCCCAGCATCCACTACGGACTACGAGAAATAGAATTATCGGTAAGTAAATTCTTATTATTCCCTATACAATTGGGGTCCCTCCTTTTTGGCTCCTACTATTTTAAAATATCTGCAGATCCCCCGATATCTCTATTGGGGTCTGAATCATAAGGGAGCTATAAAGGGCCCTACACATTTAAAGATCCGCCGCCAAGCTGCCTGACGGCAGATACGGCCGACGGGCGACCCGGCGGCGGGGGGGGAGCAGTGACTGCTCCATAGAAGTGCAGGCAAATATGGACGAGATCGTCCATATTGGCCTGAATGCACAGCCGACGGGGCACCAGCGATGAACGAGCGCGGGGCTGCGCATTGTTCATCGCTGGTGACTCCACACTCAAAGATATGAATGTTGGGGGTAATTCTGAGTTGATCGCAGCAGGAACTTTGTTAGCAGTTGGGCAAAACCATGTGCACTGCAGGGGAGGTAGATATAACATGTGCAGAGAGAGAGAGATTTGGGTGTGGTGAGTTCAATCTGCAATCTAATTTGCAGTGTAAAAATAAAGCAACCAGTATTTACCCTGCACAGAAACAAAATAACCCACCCAAATCTAACTCTCTGCAAATGTTATATCTGCCCCCCCTGCAGTGCACATGGTTTTGCCCAACTGTTAAAAAATGTCCTGCTGCGATCAACTTGGAATTACCGCCGTAATCTCGTTCAATAATGAACAAGATCGTTCATATCTTTGAGGATTATCGCCCAGTGTGTAGGGCCTGTTACTCTCTCTCTCGTGCCATTCCATTGTTGCCACTTGTAATTGGTGATTGCAGTGAGCTGTGGCTGGAGCTGCAGGCACCCCTTCAATTATTTCAGCGCTCATAATACGACTGCAGAGAGGTTCCTTAATTGGTGATCCAATGTAACATTGACCGAGTAGTAGCAGTTAATATAACTGTCAGATATTTGGATTATTTTTACTTGAATTATATCAATGCTGTCTGAGCTATGAGTCTTCCCTGTTTTTTTTTTTTAAATAAATAAAAGTGGGTACACACCACGCGATATAGTGAAATATATTGCTTATTTTTCTCTTCCTACACAGTGTGTATGCCCGCCATCGGGCGGTCCGACCCAGGATGGGTTACACTAGGCGATGTCGCTCACCGAGCACATCGCCTAGCGTGTACCCACCTTAAGTGAAATCTTACTTTTGTTTATGTATAACTGTGTAAAGTCCATGATTCTTCAGGTGTGTTTTATGTAGATATCGAGAGTTCAGCCTAATATAGGAATAATGTATAAAACGAAGTACCTTTTTGGGCTAGATGTTGTTCAATTCTTCTGTCTGGTTTTCATAGTTCTATTGGAGAATCCCTTCATCAGATGTTGACTTGTCTATTGGTGATCTCAAATCTCTGTAATCTCCTTTCTTTTAGAGCGTCTTTTCCATCCATTGACTTCTCCTGAGATTAATTCTGGTCATGCTCTTCCTCTAAAACCTGCTCTGTAAGTATTCCTGCTCATACACCCTTCTCTTATAGCGTTACAGGGATCCGGTCTCTAGGTCGACCACTAGTGGTCGACAGTAACTAGGTCGACAGGATTTCTAGGTCGACATGTCAAAAGGTCGACATGGGTTTTTCACAAATTTATTCTTGTTTTGAACCTTTTCATACTTAACGATCCACGTGGACTACGATTGGAATGGTAATCTGTGCCGAGCGAAGCAGTAGCAGAGCGAGGCACCTTGCCCGAAGCAAGGGGACACGGTGCACTAATTGGGGTTCCCGGTCACTCTATGAAGAAAACGACACAAAAAAACCCATAAACTCATGTCGACCTTTTGACCTGTCGACCTAGAAACCCTGTCGACCTAGTTACTATCGACCAATAGTGGTCGACCTAGTTACTATCTACCTTCCATACCACACCCAGCATTACACATGATCATCACTTCACTTATAGTGTGTGTGCTTTATCAGTCAGTAACCTTTTGGTTAGACATGCTGGATGGTGGACGGAGTAATGTGATAAGGCATTGTATTTGATGCACTGGTTCTTCCCATTTGACTTTCTCTAATTTAAAGTCGGTCCCTCTTCCATGTTCTGTATTAACAAGGAAAAACATTAAGCATACATAATGTAATCAAATTAATATTGTATTTCTGCAGCGGGGTTCACTGTGTTCCACAGGGAATACATTGGGGGGTGTAGAGATGGATCTTCATCCAGGCGCCAACAGGCTAATGCTGTAGACTGTCCCAGGATGCATTGGGGCCTCTATAACCCTGCCTCCAGGCACTGTGAGCTCAGTTTTGAGTTGGTGCCCTGCAGAGCAGGTCACTTAACAGGGGGCTGCACTGGGCAGCCCTGAAAAAGCGTTTAGAAGACTTCAAGGGCAACAGCACTTACATGTCAGGGTGACATTCTGTGCTGCAGCTCCATCACCTCCCCAGCGGCGTCGCATACTCCTGCTGGCTCTGTTCCCGGGTACTTGCGGCGGGGATGCTCCGGCGTTGGACACACGGTCGCAGTGCTCTCCTGTTTCGCGTGGCTGTTACAGAAGGGAGGAGGTAAGAGGGTCCCCCAGGCGGGACCCGCCATTAAATCGCGTTCCGATCGCAGTCTAGGGAGACTGACTGCGACGCTGGCGTGGACACTGTAAACGAGCAGGGACTATATCCACCAGGGCATAGGAGTACAGGTTGCATATACTAATATCCACTTTAATAAGACTCCATAGTACCAGGTGGTGAAGTCCAGCATAGGGGAGCCGGTGCTTAACCTGCAGCCCCTCCCCCGGCCCAGGCGCCACCTACTGCTGGTGTTACCGCCCTGGAGCTGCCTCACTCTTTCTCCCTCACTCCCTGACTTAGACGCTGGGCGCCATTTTCTAAAATGGATGCGACTGGTCCGGGACTGCAGGGCAACGTCTCCTTTGTAAACCTGCCTGTACATCAGCGCCGTGGTTTTACAAGCACTTAAGTATTCTACATGTCAATATTAAGACAGCGTTGGTTAAGAACAAGTGTACCTGTGCCAGAATATATTGTACGAGTATTCTGATATATGCATCCGGTCTCAGACCGTGCATTGTTATATATAATATACAAATACTAGTCCAGTGCAGTTTTATTGTGCTACTAAAATAATTATCTGCATTGTGACTGTGTATGCCTGTATCTGCTGTGTGGATTTCACTTTCAGTGTATCCCAGCTATATCGATCACTGTATTCTGTACCCTGGGGGACTAGGTGCATCAGGCTCCATATATAGTGCTTCACAGTATTTACCGTTAAGTGTATTCTACTGTGTACTCAGTCACATAATACCGGATTTATTCGCGTGTGTGTGTGTGTGTGTGTGTGTGTGTGTGTGTGTGTGTGTGTGTGCGCGCGCAGTCGCATACTAGGGAATTTATTCACAGGTATTGTACTCTGTCTGGTTGTATCGTACTAATACGCTCCGCGGTTGCATTTACTAATCATGTCTAACACAATGGGTGGGAAATCCGAGGATGCTCCTGCATCATGCAGCGCACGGGCCAAGGATTTGCCTGAGGGGGAAGTTTTGTGTGATGGTCTGTGTACTATGTGCCATACATCTCCCAGTCAGTCCGCAGTGCCTGTAACCAATCAGGAGCCACCTTGGGCGGCGTTCTCAGCTATGCTAAATACATTTGTGACACGCCTTGCATCCCCTATGGGACCTCCAGTGCCATTACAGTCTTATATTGTCCCTATGGTAAATCCGCCTTGGGCGGATAATTTGTCTACCTAGTTGCAGTACTTAAGTCAATCCTTTGTTAGACATAAAACTGCCCCAAGTCACTGTTGTGCCACGGGGTCAGCTAAACGGGCTACTTCCTCCTCACAATACAGTAATCTCTCAGAAGATTCTTCTGATGAGGATGGGGAGTATACGGTCCCGTCGGACACTAATACAGCTGCTTCTGATGAGGAATCTACTACTCGGGTTAATGTCTCTGACTTAGTGGTTGCTATTAAGCAGATCCTACAAATCACTGATGTTAATGAGGATTCCACTACGGTGAAACCTGATAAGTTTAAACATCAGAAGGTAACTAAAACGTTATTACCGCATTCTGACCATCTAGTGGACATTCAACAAGAACCCTGGTCTTCTCCAGGAAATAAATTTTTCCTGTATAAAAGGATGGTAGCTCGCTATCCTCTTCCTACAGAGTTGTGTAAGAAGTGGGAAAATTCACCAGCGGTGGATTCTCACGGCACCCGTCTAGTGGTGTCGTCTACTCTGCCTGTCACCACTATCACCTCACTAAAGGAACCGAGGTGCTATACATAGACCCACTATAGCAGCCTCTTGGGCTGCAAAAGGAATTGAAGCATGGGTTTAGGCATTAGAGGAAGAGCTGCCTTAGGATATATCTGACATTGCCAGACAGTACCTGTCTCCCATTACCACCGCCGCCTATTACATTCAGGAGGCGCCCTCTGAGGCAGGTGTGTTGGCGGTCAAGGCTACGACTACGTCCATCCTGGCTCACCAGATCCTGTGGGTTGAGGTCATGGAAGGTGGACCTGGACTCCAAAAAGACCATGGAGGTACTCCCTTTTCAGGGAAAACCTCAATAAAATTGTGGCTGACTTGGCGGCTGCTAAGACTGCCTTTCTCCCTAACACTACTACTCCTGCACAGAAGGCAAAAGGAACCTCTCTTCGTTCCTTTCAGCCTCGAAGGAAAGCAAAATTTCAGGCATACCCGAGACAATCTCGTGCTTCCAAAACCGCAAAGCCCAAGGCTAAACAATCCTGGGCAGCCCGTCAGCCTGCTTCTAATTATGACAAGCCTGCTGCATGATGGGACAGGCCTCCACCTAGGGGATCCTAGGGTGGGAGGCCGACTTCTGCAATTCACCCAGGTCTGCTTAAAGACCACTTCAGACGCATGGGTGCGAGAAGTTGTCTCTCACAGGTACAGAGTTTCTTTCAAGAGGCATCCCACTCGCCAGTTCTGCACAACGGTTATCTTTTCAGATCCTTTAAAGGCACAACTTCTGCAAATGGTTGAGATGTCCCTCCTGGATACAGGAGTGGTGGTGCCGGTACCTCTATCACAGAGAGGCAGAGGCTACTACTCGACCCTGTTTCTAGTACCGAAACCCAATGGGTCTTTCCGGCCTATATTCAACCTCAAATCACTGAACAAGTTTGTGAGAGTATCCAAGTTCCGTATGGAAACATTGCGCTCAATTGTACTGGCCATGGAACCCGGAGACTATATGGTATTCCTAGATATACAAGATGCTTGCCTGCATATTCCTATTGCCATATCGCATCCGCATTATCTGTGGTTTGCTATTGGCAACCTTCACTATCAATTCCAGGCTCTGCCGTTTGGACTGGCAACGGCCCCTCGGGTCTTCACCAAGGTTATGGTCGTGATGACTGCTCATCTCCGTCGCCAGGGCGTAAGGATCCTGCCATATCTGAACGACTTGCTGATCCTGGCAAACTCCCACGATGTCCTCCTCCAGTCATCTACAGCCGACTATAAACTTCCTACATCCCCACGGATCGCTCATCAACTGGAAGAAGTCCTCGCTGGTCCCTACTCGGAGCATGGTGCACCTGGGAACACTGCTGGACACACACAGTCAACGGCTGTTTCTGTTTCCAGAGTAGGTCCTGAAGCTTCGGGACAGGATAGGATACTTCCTCTCTCGCCCAAGAGTGTCTATACACTCGGCGATGCAAGTACTAGGCCTCATGGTGTCTGCTTTCGACATGGTAGAGTACGTTCAATTTAATTCCCACCCTCTGCAGAGGTTAATCTATTCCGAGTGGGCCGGCCTACCTCATCGGATCAGGTCTCGCATGATCTCCTTGACTCCGGAGGTTCGTCTGTCGCTGACCTGGTGGCTACAGGACCAGCAGTTGATCAGGGACCGTCCCTTCTGGATCCCCAACTGGGTCCTACTACTATGGGTGCCAGTCTGAAGGGCTGGGGCGCGGTGTTGGAGCAACACTCTTTTTCCAGGGTCGGTGGACCAAGGAGGAATCGCTCCTCACGATAAACATTCTGGATTTGCGGGCAGTGTTGAATGCTTTCTCTCTCGCCCTGCCTCTGTTAAAAAAACAAAAACAAAAAAAACAGGCCTGTTCAAGTACCGTCAGACAACACCACCACAGTGGCATGCATAAACCATCAAGGAGGCAATCGAAGCAGCTTGGCAATGATGGAAGTGTCAAAAATCCTTTGTTGGGCGGAACGCCATCTGTCAGCAATATCTCGACACAATAACAAAGTTCCGGTCTTCGGATCAAGAACCAGGGATCCTCAAGCAGTGTTCGTGGACGCACTGGCAATTCCATGGAACTTTCGGCTGCCATACGTGGTCCCTCCAGTGTCACTACTGCCCAGGGTACTGCGGAAGTTCAAACAAGAAGGAGGAATACTACTTCTAGTCGCTCCAGTGTGGTCCAGGCGGCACTGGTTCTCAGACCTGCAGGGTCTGTCGATGGAGCATCTTCTTCTTCCTCAATGCCCAGACCACCCCGTTCAGGGCCCTTGTGTCTACCCCGGACCTGGCCAGACTGGCTTTGACGGTGTGGCTCTTGAAGCATCACTCCTGAGGGCCGAAGGATTCTCTGAGGCGGTTATCCAAACTATGCTAAAGGCCCGAATACCTGCGTCTGCATGGATATGTTACAGGGTCTGGAATTCTTACTTCAACTAGTGTGCTGCGAAGAATTACGATGCATACAAATTCAGAACTTCCAGACTTCTGGCTTTTCTGCAACTGGACTTAGGCCTTCGTCTGGCCTCCCTCAAGGTTCATATATCTGCCTTGTCGGTGTGGTTTCAGAGAAAAATTGCGTCTATTACTGACGTTCATACTTTCACTCAAGGTGTTTTACGGATTCAGCCTCCCTATGTCCCTCCTGTGGCTCCACTGGATCTGTCTGTTGTCCTGAATGCCCTGCAAGAGTCTCCATTTGAATCTCTTTAGTCAGTGGACCTTAAATGGCTCACCGTCTAGGTCCTGTTCCTACTAGCTATTGCCTCTGCTAGGAGGGTGTCAGACCTAGGCGCTTTGTTCTGCCATCCACCCTTCCTGATATTTCACCATGACCGGGCAGTTCTTCAACTCGCCCTGGTTATTTACCTAAGGTGGTGTCATCTTTTCACCTTAACCAAGAGATTGTGGTTCCGGCCTTCATCTCTATTGGGTTGTCCTCCAAAGAGCGGTCTTTGGATGTGTACTGGCTCTCCGTATGTACGTGGAGAGAACTGCCTCTATCAGGAGGTCTGATTCCCTTTTTGTACTTTTTGGTTTTCACAAATGACTGGCCTGCGAATTAGCAAACCTTGTCCAGATGGATTAGAATGGTGATTGCCCAAGCTTATGCACAGGCTGGACCTCCAGCTCCTGCTGCTATTAACGCCCATTCTACTCGGTCTGTTGGCCCCTCTTGGGCGGCCCGCCGTGGCGCATCCGCAGAACAATTGTGCAAGGCCTCAGTGAACATGTTTATTAGGTTCTATGCCTTTGATACTTCCGCCTCCCAGGTTGCTTCCTTTGGACGCCGGGTTCTCATATTCGCTAAGGCGCGTCCCCTACCTTGAGGAACTGCTTTAGGACATCCTCGATGTATTCCCTGTGGAACACAGTGTACGCCGCTGCATAAAAGGAGATTTATGGTAGACTTACCATGGTTAAATCTTTCTGCGAGGTACACTGGGTTCCACAGGGCGCCCGCCCTGATGCACCTAGCTTCTATGGGTTTGTATGGCATTAGCCGCTGGTCCCTTCTCCTGTTGTGAGAATGTGGCTCTATGTGACTAACATCTGCCTTCTCTTTAGCCTGCTCCTGCATTGGACTGGTTAACGAAACTGAGCTCACAGTGCCTGGAGGCTGGTTATAGAGGAGTTCCCAATGCATCCTGGGACAGCTAAAGCTTTAACCTGTTGGTGCCTGGATTAAGATCCATCTCTACACCCCCCAGTGTATTCCCTGTGGAACCCAATCTACCTCGCAGAAAGATTTAACAATGTTAAGTCTACCATATATCTCCTTTTCTACTCCATAGGAATCTTTATGCCTAATCCTACACACTGCCTTATTGAGCCTTTGCCACAATAATATTGCGTGTCACCCCAAAATGAGTGTTAGACTATAATCTTATAAATGTAAATACAGTAATTTGCACCATGTTCACATAAATAGTCGTAAGATGAGCGCCATCAGTCTGTGTGCATGCATTCATCTTCTGACCATATTAGCAAGCCCCAGTATAGCTGGCAATGGTTCTGCTGTCCAAGGTAATTGAACAGCCAGGACACCAAGTGATATTTATTATGTCCCTATTAATGAAAAAATAAGAAAAGATAAACTAAAGGCCCATAGTCACATATAAAGTGAGTATAGCTTATACGAAGTCCCCAAACTTTCAATTAAGCCTACAAGGCTGCTGTAGTGCATCCATTGGTGTGTTGCCCTGTGTTCATTTTTACTCTGTTAAAAATTCTCAGAATGATCAGTTAAACACTGAGATTAATCCTCCCAGTACTTGCTGACCTGGTTCAGTAGGCTCAGATTTACTGTGCTCCAAATACAGGGTGCTTATTCATTTGCAGTGGGTCTATAAGTCCTTCACAGTTATGGTTCTGGAAGAGACAGCTACATTTTTACTGTGCTCCAAATACAGGGTGCTTATTAATTTACAGTGGGTCTATAAGACCTTTACAGTTATGGTTCAGGTAGAGACAGCTGAATTTCAATCTACACAGACAATGCCAGCAGCTCCTGCTTCTCTGTGCCCACTGGGGTTACATTGAATAAAGCAGGCCTGGCTGACCTGTTGCTTTCCAGCTGTTGTAAAACTTTACATCCCAGCATTCCTTGCCACAATTTTAGCATTCCCTAATGTCAAAACTGTAGCAGGGCATGCTGGGACTTGTTGGCTAGGACTGGTACTGAAGGTTTGTGTGGTTATAGTCTGCATTTTCTGCTTGATTTTATGTTTTTTGGGGGATTTGTACTTAGTTCAGTTCTTATTTGTGTCCCCTGTATCTACCCCCTTACCATTTTCCATATTTGGGGGGAAAAAGGAGTTATTCTCTGTTTAGGACTACTGAGGTGTTCTGTGGCTTTTTGCACTTGTGATCTGGTAGAACCAACCTGCCCTAAATGCTTAGCACAGTTATTTCATATTTCCCATGGTTGTAGGCGAAATAAATAATCCCTTGACCTCCACAGAGACTTCTATGCGTGAGTTTTTATGTGTTCAGTCGGGAGATAATAGGCTCCATAGCTGCGCCATAAGAGGAATTGTGTTGTATAATACTTGGTCAAATCGGTACAAAAGCTTGTCGGTTTCCTCTTCCAGGTAAGAAGTCTCTAGAGTCCTCTAAGTTCTGCCTAGTTGAATTGGAACACGTATATCTTTTTCAGTGGTCTTGGCTCGTCAAGCACTTTGGCTCAAAATAGTAGTCCCTACTTTTTCATCCCTTAGTGGGATAAGATTAGCCATATAACTGGTGCAGAGAGTTCTTTACTACCAGTTAATTTGCCAAAGCACGTGGTTGTCGTTTATCTTTATGCATTGTGTTGCATGTTAAAAAAAAAAAGAGTGGT
The DNA here is from genome assembly GCF_028390025.1 of Pseudophryne corroboree. Classification (NCBI taxonomy): domain Eukaryota; kingdom Metazoa; phylum Chordata; class Amphibia; order Anura; family Myobatrachidae; genus Pseudophryne; species Pseudophryne corroboree. The sequence continues at coordinate 182,003,351 of NC_086450.1, read as the reverse complement.
TGAGACAACATTTCTTAACTCCGCATGGCGTAAAGCAGAGAGACAGATGGGCTTGGTTGCACAGAGACCACCACTCAAGCCCACAGTCACATCATCTGGATGACGGGGGATCTAAGAAATAAGAGGATATTCTGATGCAGGATTTTCCCCAATATCGAATGAAAGTTCAACTTAGTAATGTGCTGTGATCATCAGCTGGCTCATGGATGAGCCCAAAAAATAAGAGAAATATACTGTATAGTAGTTTTTCTTTGGTGCATTACGTCTTTTGAACTATTATTTTGCTCTAAACCACACTCTTTACAGTATCTTGCCAATGTTCCTTGGTGATTGTACATAGGGCCTAATTCAGACCTGATAGCAGCCGCAAATTTGTTCTCTAATGGGCAAAACCATGTGCACTGCAGGAAGGGGGGGAGGGCAGATATAACATGTGCAGAGAGAGTTAGATTTGGGTGGGGTATGTTCCAACTGAAATTTAAATTGCAGTGTAAAAATAAAGCAGCCAGTATTTACCCTGCACAGGAACAATAGAACCCACCCAGATCGCACTCTCTCTGCACATGTTATATCTGCCCCACCTACTTAATTGAGAACTACTGGTTTAGATAAGGGGTTAAAATTGTGTTCCATACTGGGTTAAGTTTTCTGCTCTGTTTTCTGTCAGAAACAGGCTAGCACTTATTTTGCAGTATGTATGTATGTGTGTGTATATGTGTGTGTATGTGTATATATGTATGTGTGTGTATATATATATATATATATATATATATATATATATATATATATATATATATATATTTACACAGTGTGTGTGTGTGTGTGTGTGTGTGTGTGTGTGTGTATATATCCCATATCCAAATATTCCGAAATACGGAATATTCTGAAATGCAGACTTTTTTGAGTGATAGTGAAACCTTTGTTTTTTGATGGCTCAGTGTACACAAACTTAGTTCAATACACAAAGTTATTAAAAATATTGTATAAAATGACCTTCAGGCTGTGTGTATAAGGTGTATATGAAACATAAATGAATTGTGTGAATGTAGACACACTTTGTTTAATGCACAAAGTTATAAAAAATATTGGCTAAAATGACCTTCAGGCTGTGTATAAGGTCTATATGTAACATAAATGCATTCTGTGCTTAGATTTAGGTCCCATCACCATGATATCTCATTATGGTATGCAATTATTCAAAAATACGGAAAAATCCGATATCCAAAATACCTCTGGTCCCAAGCATTTTGGATAAGGGATACTCAACCTGTGTATGTATATATGTGTGTGTATATGTGTATATATATGTATATATATATATATATATGTGTGTGTATATATGTGTGTGTGTGTGTGTGTATATATATATATATATATATATATATGTATCTTTTTACAGGGTGTGGTGCATTTGTGACCAACATTCAGTCTTCCATCCACTATGCCTATGGGACTTCAGTTTAATGTTAAATTTACTAAATCTCAAGATTAACTATCTCCTTTTGAACCACTTGAATCAGTAACTTGGAAAACATACCTTTTCTTGCTATTTACATCGCCCAAAGGATGTGAGAGCTGGGAGTTCTATCTTGCAGATGCACATTCTTCATCTTTCATGAAGATATAACTGTTCTTTGTACAAAGCCATCGTTGCCAAGTCCCAATTAGATTAAGATATTTTAATTCCAGCACAAGGAAGAGTCTCTACAGAGGCAGAAAGCTCTTTAAGGCCCTGAAGATATCCAAGGATTAAGATCTATGCTGCAAGGACGCTTGATGTCAGAAATTGGATGATATTCTATGAAGCGTATAAACGATTGGTAGAGCAATCTCTGCTGTGATTTACCAGGCTAAAGTTGCTGTAGGAAAACCTACAGTATTCCCAATTCTGGCTGTAGACTGTGATACTCACTGTCAGACCAACTGATCCAACAGTTATCTGACATTGCCATACACTGTCTGATAATTGGCCTTTCTGATTGAGTATGTAAACTATCAGATCTTGGCACCAATTAGCACATCAGTCAGCCATACACTGTGCTATTATCAGCCCAATCAGCCTATAGTTTGCTGATAATTGTACAGTTATGAGTTCTGTGCTTCAGCTGAGCAGCTGTGTTGAGTAGACATGTGGTGTTTGGGCAAAAAGTGTTGTGCACTAGATCTCCGAGAGTACCGTGGCACTTTCCTGGGATTTTTATACTTGCACGAAATCCTTTTGTCTGAATCCAATGGAGGACTTATGCTTTAGTTCTCCTGTTTAAAGTTTACCCAGGTTAAATGTTTGTCATGGTGAAGTAATTTTTCAATTATTGGTTCTAACTCTCTCACAGGGCTGGGTTGTAAAAACAGCGAATTATCAAGCTGGATGGCCTATAGAAGAGGTTATCTCTTCTCTGCTTTTACCACAAATAAGTGGGAGGAATAGAGCAGACTGCAAGGGTAGCAACATGAGAACTAAAAAGGGTTTTAGAATAACAGTAACCAATGACGATTACGGGTCATCTTTGCTGCATAAGAAGTATGATGTCCCTACCATAAGGGGAAATGCATATCTCAATTGTATGTATGTATGTAAATGCTAGAAGCCTTACAGGTAAAAAGGGGGAACTAGAAATCCTTGCAGCAAGCATGGAATATGATATTATAGGCATTACTGAAACTTGGTGGGACGAATCTCACAATTGGACAGTCAATCTAGAGAGTTATACGCTGTACAGGAGAGACAGACTAAATAAACACGGTGGAGGGGTATGTATTTACGTAAAGCCCTTTCTAAAACCTGTTATACGTGAAGATATTCAAGAAGGGACTGTAAATACTATTGAGACATTATCTATCGGTAGAAATTGCATGCGGGGGTAAAGGAATAAATAAGTTATTGGGGTTATGCTACAGGCCACCTGGTATTAATGTGTCTGATGAGAAATTGTTACTGAATCAAATAGAAAGAGTAGCAGGAGTAGGAGACATAGTAGTGATGGGAGACTTTAACTATCCTGAGATAAACTGGAAAATCAATTCATGTGATGCGGCTAGGGGCAATATGTTTTTAAACACGCTAAATGATAATTACTTCGTTCAATTAATCGAGGAACCAACTAGGTACAATGCAATCTTAGACCTGGTATTAACTAACAATGGGGATTTGGTATCAAATATTGAAATAGGGGAGCCCATAGGAAACAGCAACCACAATATGGTCACATTCAATATCAGTTTTCATAAGCAGTCCTATACTGGCTCAACTAGGACTCTAAACTTTAGCAAAGCCAACTTTGACATGATGAAGGTAGCGTTAAGGGACATTGAATGGGAAATTCTGTTTCAAGAAAAAAATACAACAGAGAAATGGGATGTATTAAATCACTGCTAATTAAAAATACTTGTAAATGTATTCCCACCAGCAGCAAAAAAAGGAATAAAAATCCCAAACATATGTGGATATGGGTGGGCAAACCTGGGCATGCAGCTGCAGGATGATGACTGGAAGATTCATTTCCTTAATGCAGAGTTTCCCAATAGCCACTATTACAGTCCAGGTTTTAAGGATATTCATGCTGGAGTCCAGATGGTTAAATCAAATTGACTGAGATACTAATTATCCTTTAAATCCTGTACTCTATTGTTGGAGTTTGGGAAACTCTGCCTTAATGGTTTTAAAAATGTCTAAATGTATCAATCATATTGAGATGTTTATTAAGATTCTTCATAGAGTATAGTTGGCTCCATATAGATAAAATAACATTTTGCCTTCTCGGCCGAGACTTTGTTGGCGAGGCTGTGACCAAATGATCAATGTCCTCCATGTATTTCGGAGTTGCCCAAATCTTCTCCATTGCCTGACTCTTTGGATCTTACCCCTGCCTTGGCACTCTCTTGCAGTCCTACACATCTGATGTCTCTTTATACCATAGATATTTACTTGGGCATATATTGATAGTGGCTAAGGCCACTATCGCCCAGTTTTTGAAAACTACTTTGGCTCCCCATTTATATCCAGTCATTGATCAGGGTCAGCGTAGCTTCGTCATGAAAACTTTGGTTTGTCCTTGTTCTACCTCTGCTTCTTTCTCACTCAATTAAGTTGTTCAGTTGCCATGAATTTCTCTCTGAAATAAGTACAGGCCTTCTCCATGATTTCATGTACTACTCCTGCTTCTAAATTATGACCCATATTTCTAAATTACGTTGTATGACTCTAAAGTTTTGTGTGCATTACCGATTATCTATTGGGTTAGTACTAGTGTTACCACTTTTTCATTTTCATATTTCCAGACAGGGTGTTTGGCCAAAACTACACTACAGTATATATATCAGATCCCTGTCATGTCCTTATGTACAAGCCCATAGCCCCCTTATGTACAAGCCCAGAGCCCTGTCATGTCCTTATGTACAAGCCCAGAGCCCCCTCATATCCTTATGTACAAGCCCAGAGCCCCCTCATGCACCTTTTAATGCCTCCCCCTCATCTGTATTTGCTTTACTGAGCTCTCTCCACATTATCCCCATTTGCCTTTTTGAGACTTATCATAGTGAAATAATTGCAAGGTCCGAGCAGATTACTTGGAGTTCCAAAGTTCAAAAGCTTTATTCACACAAACAAATACAAAGAGTACTGCCAGTACAGTATAATACATGCTTTTTGGCACCAACACATGGCTTCAATTCTGAATGCACGGACTTCCAAGGGTCAGTGTGGTATAATTTTTATATAGGGAAGGGGCCCTAGACTGCACACCCTAACTACAAGTAATGAGAGGTGCTACCTTGCTGAGACCTGTAGTGCCACACACACAGAGAGAGAATGCAGGTGCACTATTCAAACATTACTAATTAGAATTGTAATACATTTTGCAATCAAATAGGTTTAATCTTGGCAAAATTACGGACTTACTCGAATATGAGTTAACCGTGACATGGTAAGTCCCTAACATTCTAAGGGTTCAAGTCTAGAGCGTGGGACACCCACAAACCAGCCCAGTCAGAACTACCCCAGGGTGTCACTAGTGAGAAAAGTGAAGTGTGTAAGGGGGTAATTCAGACCTGATCGTAGCAGCAAATTTGTTAGCAGTTGGGCAAAACCATGTGCACTGCATGTGTGGCAGGTTATTTTGTTTCTGTGCAGGGTAAATACTGGCTGCTTTATTTTTACACTGCAATTTAGATTTCAGTTTGAACACACCCCACCCAAATCTAACGCGCTCTGCACATGTTATTTCTCTTACGTCCTAGAGGATGCTGGGGTCCAATTTAGTACCATGGGGTATAGACGTGTCCTTCGGGAGCCACTGGCACTTCAAGAGTTTAATAGTGTGGGCTGGCTCCTCCCTCTATGCCTCTCCTACCAGACTCAGTTTATAATATGTGCCCGGAGGAGCCGGTCACCGCTAGGGAAACTCCTATGCGTTTTTCTGGTTTTGTTGTTTTCTAGAGTTTGGTACAGGAAGGCTGCTGGCAACAGCCTCCCTGCTTCGTGGGACTTAGGAAGGAGGGGGGGGGGGGGGGGATAGGAACCAACTTCCTGAAGAGTTAATGGTTCTCTACTTCGCTGACAGGACATTGAGCTCCTGAGGGTGCTGATCGCAAGCCCACGAGGCGACCGCTCACTCCCGCAGCACGGCCGCCACCCCCTGACGGAGCCAGAAGAAAGAAGAGTGGTGAGTGCAGTGCCGGCATCCCAGTTAGCAGGTCGCTGGCAGGTATGGCGGCACAAGTGTGGGAGTGCGGCTCTGACAGCCTTCGCACCGGGAAGCTCAGCAACACACTGTGTAGGTGCTTTGAGGGGCGTCCTGAGCCAACGCGGACCCTACACTGGTCATGCAGCTAACAGGGGCTAATCCCGCTGTTAGCACAAAAAAACCTGAGGCCAGTATAAACAGTGCGGGAAGCCGTGCGCCATTACAAGGGGTGGGGCTTCCTCTCAGAGCGGATCCAGCACTCACCAGCGCCATTTTCTCCCTGCAGATCATAGGAAAGAGATGCTGACAGGGAGCGCTGCCCTCCACATAACTCCAGCTATCTTCTGCAGTACCAAGGTGTGTGATAGTAGTACTAATTAACCTATTAAGGTTAGTTAGTCAGCGCCGGGCTTTTATCATAATAATTGCCTACAGGGGCACTGTGTGGCTAGCTCCTTATACTCTGACTCTCTGAAGGTGCTCTGGGGGAAACTGTGTCTGACATTTTCCTGTGTGTGTAAGTGTATATCCACATTACCATGTCTAAGGACTCTGTGTCCTGTGCTGTAGAGTGTTTATCTTCTCCAGAAGAGTCTATTCCATGCACTCAGGAATGCAACATACTGTCTTAGCCGTCTGAATACGAACCCCCATGGGTGGATTCTTTAAAGGGAATGATATCCCAGATTGCAACTAGGATGTCACATACTGGGAATGAGACGCAGTTTTTGAGAAAATCTGTGGAGGGTTTGAAGTGTTCAGCTCCCACGACTTCGTCTAAACCTCCACCTACATACCCACAAAAGCGTACACTTGCCCAGATAATGCAAGCTGACACTGATACCGACTCTGATACAGGGGACGGTGGTGGGGATATGCAGGGGGTAGATGCATCCCTTGCTACAGGGGTGCTACTGATGATTGAAGCCGTTAGGGATGTTTTGCATATATCTGAGAAGGTACCGGAGCAGGAAGAGGAATCTTATTTCACAGTAAATAATAAATCCTCGCTTACCTTCCCTGCTTCTAAGGAGTTTAATTCCTTGTTTGAAAAATCCTGGGAAAACCCAGAGAAAAAATTCCAGATCCCTAAAAGAATTCTCATTGCTTTCCCTTTCCCTGAAGAGGATAGAAAGAAGTTGGAAAACCCTCCTATAGTAGACGCTTCTGTATCTGGGTTGTCTAAAAAGGTGGTTTTACCTGTCCCTGGTTCAACCGCCTTAAAGGAGCCGGCTGACCGCAAGATTGAGACTACACTCAAATCACCTTACACTGCTACAGGCGTGGCTTTAAGACCCACTATTGCTTGTGCGTGGATTTTTAAAGCCATAGTAAAGTGGTCAGGCACATTACTAGAGGAATTAGATACTATGGATAGGGGTGACATTGATTTGCTTTCACGTCACATACAGGATTCTGCAGGTGTCATGGTGGAGGCCATGAAGGACATTGGCCTGCTTAATGCAAGGGCCACTTCCATGGCAGTATCTGCATGCAGAGGACACTGGCTGCGCCAATGGACTGCGGATGCAGAATCCAAGAAAAGTGTGGAGAATCTGCCCATCACAGGTCAGGCTCTATTTGGGGACGCATTGGATGCATGGATTTCCATGGTGACTGCGGGTAAGTCGACATTTCTTCCCTCCGCAGCAGCACCGGCTAGGAAATCTTATCCTACGCCTACACTGCAGTCCTTTCATACCGCAAAATTTAAGAAAGAAAAACAAACAAACACTTTCTTTAGAGGAGGTTGGGGAAAATCTAGAAAACCTGCACCAACAGGTACCCAGGAACAGAAACCGGGTTCTGCTTCCTCCAAATCTTCAGCATGACGGTGGACCTACCGGCCTGGAGATCGGGCAGGTGGGAGCGAGACTAAAAGATTTCAGTCACGTCTGGGCATCATCATGCCTAAACCCCTGGGTGACAGACATTGTTACCCAGGGCTACAGACTGGAGTTTTAGGAACTCCCTCCTCATAGATTATTCAAATCAGGCTTACCAGTTTCGCTGACAGTGCTATCCCGCAGGAAGCCATTCAAAAATTGGTACGAACAAATGTCATTGTTCCAGTTCCACCTCACCTAAAAACCAAGGATAATTTCTCAAACCTACTAAACAAGGGTAGAGGGGTGACAGTGCGCTACTCACAGCTGCTATTTGGTAAACTACAAGAGGGTTTCTCCACCCTCCACTTCCAAATAGACAAAAACAAGCATATAGGATACCACTGAACAAAGCGCTGTGTAGAGGTCAATACATTCGTATTCTTGCAGTTCCCTTCTTTTGACTCAATGGACCCAAAAAAGAGGAAATATATAGAAGAACATAGTGCAGTACCTTCTATTAAAACAAATTTAATAACACAGATTCCACAGAACACTTAAAAAGTACAATAAAATAGTGGTTAACTGAATTAAACCACTTTCTATCACTGTAATTACACAGCAGTTGTTACAATGGCATTCAATGGTGGACTGAATCCTGTATAAGTAGGGCAATGGGTAATTACCAAATGCAGGTAGAAACTGGCATGAAACAGTTCCACAAGCGTGTAGACATCAGGCTTTCCAGCTGCAGCAGGAGAGTTAATCTGGTGTCCGTCCGCCTCCCTTGTTTGGCATCGATCGTACCACGTCCTCCTTTAACAGGTAAGTCCACCGGGGCACCCACGCGTTCCGACCCTGCCTGGGTCTTTTTCAAGGTCAGCTCCCTTTGTGAATCGCAAAGGGAGCTGACCTTGAAAAAGACCCCATTGGGTCCATTGAGTCAAAAGAAGGGAACTGCAAGAATACGAATGTATTGACCTCTACACAGTGCTGGTTCAGTGGTATCCTATATGTTTGTTTTTGTCTATTTCTCAAACCTGTTTGTGGTTCCGAAACCGGACGGTTCGGTTAGGCCTATCTTGAGCCTGAAGTCATTGAACCCCTACTTGAGGATTTTCCAATTCAAGAAGGAGTCTCTGAGAGCGGTATTCTCAGGTCTGGAGGAGGGGGAATTCCTAGTATCCCTGGATATCAAGGATGCATACCTTCACATTCCGATCTGGCCGCCTCACCAGGCTTATCTACGGTTTGCACTACAGGACTGTCTCACTATCAGTTCCAGACATTGCCATTTGGCCTCTCCACGGCACCGAGGGTGTTCACCAAGGAGATGATGCTTCTCCGAAGAAAACAGGGAGTGAACATAATTCCATATCTGGACAATCTGCTGATAAAGGCATCTTCCAAAGAGAAGCTGTTGCAGAATATTGCACTCTCAATTCAACTGCTCTGGGATCATGGATGGATCCTGAACCTTCCAAAGTCACATTTGGAACAGACACGGAGGCTGTCCTTCCTGGGGATGATACTCGACACGGAAGTGCAGAGGGTGTTTCTACCACTGGAGAAAGCGTTGGTGGTCCAATCAATGGTCCGGGATGTTTTGAAGTCAGCCCGGGTATCGGTTCATCAGTGCATTTGCCTTCTGGGAAAGATGGTAGCCTCCTACAAGGCTCTACAGTACAGAAGATTCCATACACGGTTCTTCCAGCTGGATCTCCTGGACAAGTGGTCGGGATCACATCTTCACATGCACCAGCAGGTACGCCTGTTGCCGAAAGCCAGAATTTCGCTCCTCTGGTGACTGCAAACTTCTCACCTACTCGAGGGCCGCGGGTTCGGGATTCAGAATTGAATTCTTCTAACCACGGATGCAAGTCTCAGAGGTTGGGGAGCAGTCACCCAGGGGGTAAACTTCCAAGGAAAGTGGTCCAGTCAGGAATCTGTCCTTCCAATAAACCAACTTGAACTAAGTGCCATATACAACTGCCTTCTACAAGCGGCGCATCTTCGTATCTTCTTCGTGCCATTCAGGTTCAGTCGGACAATGTCACAGCGGTGTCCTACATAAACAGGCAGGGCGGAACGAAGAGCAGAGCTGCGATGTCAGAGGTAACAAGAATCCTCCTCTGGGCAGAAAGGCACGCTCTGTCGGAAATCTTCATTCCGGTAGTGGACAACTCGGAAGCAGACTACCTCAGCAGACACTATCTCCATCCAGGAGAATGGGGCCTCCACCCGGAGGTATTTGCAGAGGTAACAAGCCGTTGGGGTGTACCTCAGACTTGATGGCCTCTCGCCTCAACAATAAGAATCGGAGGTACTGTTCCAGGTCACGAGACCCACAAGCAGTGGCAGTGGATGCCTTGGTAAAACTCCGTGGGTGTTCCAGTCAGTGTATGTGTTCCCTCCACTTCCACTCATCCCCCAAGGATTCTCCAACTTCTAAAAAGAACAAGGGTTCCGGCGATCCTCATTGCTCTGGACTGGCCAAGAAGGGCTTGGTACGCGGATCTTCTGGCATTACTGCTGGAGGATCCGAGGCCTCTTCCTCTTCGCGAGGACCTTCTACTACAGGGGCTGTTCGCCTATCAAGACTTACCGCGGCTACGTTTGACGGCATGGATGTTGAACGCCAGATCTTAGCTCGGAAGGGCATTCCGACCAAGGTCATTCCTACTCTGATCCAAGCTAGGAAGGGGGTAACGTCTAAGCATTACCATCGGATTTGTAAAAAGTATGTCTCTTGGTGTGAATCCAGGAAGTTTCCTACGGTGGAGTTTCAACTGGGACGTTTTCTCCTCTTTCTGCAAGCTGGTGTGGATGTGGGCCTACGCTTGGGCTCCATCAAGGTCCAGATTTCGGCCTTATACATTTTTCTCCAGAAACAATTGGCTGCTCTCCCTGAGGTTCAGATATCCTTGAAAGGAGTTCTGCACATCCAACCACCTTTTGTGCCTCCTACGGCACCTTGGGATCTTAATGTGATGCTGCTGTTCCTACAATCGGATTGGTTCGAACCTTTACAGGAGGTGGACGTAAAGAAGTTTCTTACTTGGAAGGCAGTCACACTGTTGGCCAGTGGCGTAACTAGAACATTTTCTCCCCCAAGCCAAAAAATTCTCTGTCCCCCCCCCCCCCCCCCCACCCATAATTGGCACTAGCAAAGCGATGAATCTGCGCTGTGCCGGGCACTTCATTTAACAGACGCCGCTGCCGCCGGAGACCCAGGAGGTACACACAGGAGAGGTGCGCGCTGTGCCCTCCGTGTCCCTTCTTCCCAGCAGAAATCAGTGGCGACGTTTAGGGTGCATCGCAGCCCTGCGCGCCCCCAAGCGCTTGCAGGGGCTGCGGGCCCCTAGTTACGCCACTGCTGTTGGCATTGTCATCTGCAAGACGTGTGTCTGAATTAGGGGCATTGTTGCACAAGAGCCCCTATTGGATCTTCCATTAAGATAGAGCTGAACTCAGAACGCGTCAGCAATTTCTTCCAAAGGTTGTGTCGGCTTTTCATATCAACCAACCGATTGTGGTGCCAGTGGCTACTGACACCTCGATTACCTCAAAGTCCTTGGATGTTGTGCGGGCTTTGAAGATATATGTAAAGAGAACTGCTCGTCACAGGAAGTCGGATGCGCTATTTTTCCTTTGATCCCAACAAGATTGGGTGTCCTGCTTCTATGCAGACAATTTCTCGCTGGATCAGGCTTACTATCCAGCATGCTTATTCTACAACTGGATTGCCAATTCCAAAATCGGTTCAGGCCCACTCTACCTGTAAAGTGGGTTCTTCCTGGGCGGCTGCCCGTGGTGTCTCGGCTATTCAGCTTTGCCGAGCGGCTACTTGTTCAGGGTCGAACACGTTTGCAAAGTTCTACAAGTTCGATACTTTGGCCTCTGAGGACCTAAAGTTTGGTTAATCAGTACTGCAGGAACCTCGGCACTCTCCCTCCCATACTGGGTGCTTTGGTACATCCCCATGGTACTAAATTGGACCCCAGCATCCTCTAGGACGTAAGAGAAAATAGGATTTTAATTACCTACCGGTAAATCCTTTTCTCGTAGTCCGTAGAGGATGCTGGGCGCTTGCCCAGTGCTTCGTATTCCTACATTGTTACTTGGTTCAGCCGTTGCTGGATCGTTCCAAGTTGGTTAGCTTGGCTTTCCTTTTTGTTATGTGTGAGCTGGTGTGAATCTCTTCACTATCTGTGTATTTCCTTCTCTGAAAGTATGTTTGTCTCCTCGGGCATAGTTTCTACACTGAGTCTGGTAGGAGGGGCATAGAGGGAGGAGCCAGCCCACACTATTAAACTCTTAAAGTGCCCATGGCTTCCAAAGGACCCATCTATACCCCATGGTACTAAATTGGCCCCCACATCCTCTACGGACTATGAGAAAAGGATTTACCGGTAGGTAATTAAAATCCTATTATTTGGCGCCCCCCTGCAGTGCACATGGTTTTGAACAACTGCTAACAATTTGCTGCTATGATCAGGTCTGAATTACCCCCCAAGTAAGTTAGGTAAGAGCAGCCACAGGAGTGTTAGGGGTGAAAAATAAATGTGTGAAAAATGTTACATGTATAAAAAATAAACCAATAAAAGTGCTGTAGAGTGCTAAACTAAGTATTATATTGTGATGCCCTGGAGCAGCCCAGTTAAAGCAGTTCAGGTGGCCCCACACACCAAAACTCACCCCACAACCGAAATATTATATACAATTTATAGTTCTCACCTTAATTGTGTCTTGTTCAAAATGTGCAGTCAGATAATGCTAGATTCCCTACTTTAAATGAATCCTTGACAGCTAGGGAGGGGTGCAACTCTAGTCTGAAGGGACTTCCAACCTTCAAGTGTGTACATAGAAATGCACAATATAGGGAAGGGGACCCCTGACTACACACCCTAACTCGGGTAATGAGGGGATACCTTGCTGAGACCTGTAGTGCCACACACAAAGAATACAGGTGCACTATTCAAACATTACTAATTAGAATGTAATAGTTTTTTTTTGCATAAATAAATTAAATTATTTATTTTAGCACTCTAGCACTTTTATTTACCCATTTTACACGGTTCCGAGGCAGACTCGGATCCTCCCGCCTTGCTCGGTTAACCCGAACGCGCCCGAACGTCATCATCCCGCTGTCGGATTCTCGCGAGATTTGTATTCTATATAAGGAGCCGCGCGTCGCCGCCGCCGCCATTTTCACTCGTGCATTGGAGATGATAGGGAGAGGACGTGCAGTGTCCTCTCAGTTTCTGTGTTCAGTGTGCTGCAAATATCTGTGCTCAGTGTGCTGAAAATATCTACGTTCTCTGCCTGAAAAACGCTCTGCCTGAAAAACGCTCCATATCTGTGCTGCATTGTAGTATAGGAGGACAGTGCAGAATTTCGCTGACCAGTGACCACTAGTATTATATAGCAGTACGGTACAGTAGTCCACTGCTCTACCTACCTCTGTGTCGTCAGGTAAACTATCCATCCATACCTGTGGTTCATTTTAGTTGTGCACAGTATTATATAGTAGGAGGACAGTGCAGCATTTGGCTGACCACCAGTATATAATATATAGCAGTACGGTACAGTAGGCCACTGCTCTACCTACCTCTGTGTTGTCAAGTATACTATCCATCCATACCTGTGGTGCATTTTAGTTGTGCACATTATTATATAGTAGGAGGACAGTGCAGAATTTTGCTGACCACCAGTATATAATATATAGCAGTACGGTACAGTAGGCCACTGCTCTACCTCTGTGTCGTCAAGTATACTATGCATCCATACCTGTGCTGCATTGTAGTTGTGCGCAGTATATAGTAGGAGGACAGTGCAGAATTTTGCTGACCACCAGTGTATAGATATAGATATAGATATATATATATAGCAGTACGGTACAGTAGTCCATTGCTCTACCTTTGTGTCGTCAAGTATACTACAAAAGTTCAGTAAAATGACCCAAAAATCAAAATTAAAAGCGTCTGATGAGAAGTGTAAACTTGCCAATATGCCATTTACGACACGGAGTGGCAAGGAATGGCTGAGGCCCTGGCCTATGTTCATGGCTAGTGGTTCAGATTCACATGAGGGATGGAAGCACTCATCCTCTCGCTAGAAAACTGCAGTGCCACTCCTAGATGGGCCAGGTGTTTGTGTCGGCCACTTGGGTCGCTTAGCTTAGCCATCCAGCGACCTCGGTGCAATTTTTAGGACTATAAAAATAATATTGTGAGGTGTTCAGAATAGACTGGAAATGAGTGGAAATTATTAGTGATGAGCGGGTTCGGTTCCTCGGAAACCGAACCCCCCCGAACTTCACCCATTTTACACGGGTCCGAGGCATACTCGGATTCTCCCGTATGGCTCGGTTAATCCGAGCGCGCCCGAACGTCATCATCCTGCTGTCGGATTCTCGCGAGATTCGGATTCTATATAAGGAGCCGTGCGTTGCCGCCATTTTCACTCGTGCATTGGAAATGTTAGGGAGAGGACGTGGCTGGCGTCCTCTCAGTTTGTGCTTATTGCTTAATTGTGGGGACTGGGGAGCAGCTGTATTATATAGGAGGAGTACAGTGCAGAGTTTTGCTGATCAGGGAGCAGCTGTATTATACGTTCTCTGCCTGAAAAACGCTCCATATCTGTGCTCAGTGTGCTGCATATATCTGTGCTCACACTGCTTTATTGTGGGGACTGGGGACCAGCAGTATTATATAGGAGGAGTACAGTGCAGAGTTTTGCTGACCAGTGACCACCAGTATACGTTCTCTGCCTGAAAAACGCTCCATATTTGTGCTCAGTGTGCTGCATATATCTGTGCTCACACTGCTTTATTGTGGGTACTGGGGACCACCAGTATATTATATAGGAGGAGTACAGTGCAGAGTTTTGCTGACCAGTGACCACCAGTATATATAGCAGTACGGTACGGAAGGCCACTGCTCTACCTACCTCTGTGTCGTCAAGTATACTATCCATCTAGATTCTATACCTGTGGTCCATTTTAGTTTTGCAGTTTGCTGACAGTGACCACCAGTATATTATAGCAGTACGGTACGGAAGGCCACTGCTCTCTACCTACCTCTGTGTCGTCAAGTATAGTATCCATCTAGATTCTATACCTGTGGTGCATTTCAGTTGTGCGCAGTATATATAGTAGTAGGCCATTGCTATTGATACTGGCATATAATTCCACACATTAAAAAATGGAGAACAAAAATGTGGAGGTTAAAATAGGGAAAGATCAAGATCCACTTCCACCTCGTGCTGAGGCTGCTGCCACTAGTCATGGCCGAGACAATGAAATGCCATCAACGTCGTCTGCCAAGGCCAATGCCCAATGTCATAGTAGAGAGCATGTAAAATCCAAAAAACAAAAGTTCAGTTAACTGACCCAAAAAAATCAAAATTAAAAGCGTCTGATGAGAAGCGTAAACTTGCCAATATGCCATTTACGACACGGAGTGGCAAGGAACGGCTGAGGCCTTGGCCTATGTTCATGGCTAGTGGTTCAGATTCACATGAGGATGGAAGCACTCATCCTCTCGCTAGAAAACTGCAGTGCCACTCCTAGATGGGCCAGGTGTTTGTGTCAGCCACTTGGGTCGCTTAGCTTAGTCACACAGCTACCTCATTGCACCTCTTTTTTTTCTTTGCATCATGTGCTGTTTGGGGACTATTTTTGAAATCTGCCATCCTGTCTGACGCTGCAGTGCCACTCCTAGATGGGCCAGGTGTTTGTGTCGGCCACTTGTGTCTCTTAGCTTAGCCATCCAGCGACCTCGGTGCAAATTTTAGGACTAAAAATAATATTGAGGTGTGAGGTGTTCAGAATAGACTAAAAATTAGTGTAAATTATGGTTATTGAGGTTAATAATACTATGGGATCAAAATGACCCCCAAATTCTATGATTTAAGCTGTTTTTGAGGGTTTTTTATTAAAAAAACACCCGAATCCGACAAAAAAATTTCAGCGAGGTTTTGCCAAAACGCGTCCGAATCCAAAACCCGAAAAATTTCCGGTGCACATCACTACTTTTATTATTATTATTATTATTATTATTATTATTATTATTATTATTATTATTTTTATATGTAGTATATGTGTGTGTGTGTGTGTGTGTGTCTATATATATATATATATATATATATATATATATATATATATATATAATGTATTCGGCGGCACTCAGGAAATAAATCACACAGACGCAGCCACTTGAAGCAAGCCAACGTTTCAATGCTGTCGCATTTTCGTCATGCCCTGACGAAAATGCGACAGCATTGAAACGTTGGCTTGCTTCAGTGGCTGCGTCTGTGTGATTTATTTCCTGAGTGCCGCCGAATACCTACATATGTCTGGCAGCTTTGCTGCGTTTATCGGAAGGCAACAGGGACAGTAAAGTTTCTATTAGTGAGTGCCGGATCCCATAGGAATTATATATATATATATATATATATATATATATATATATATATATATATATATATATATATATGGATTGGAAGACCAGGATTAATATTGCGCCACTTGTGATGTACACAGATATGTTGAAATACTGAATTTTTGGCAATTTTTAGACACTCCCCTCTATATTTAATGGGGCGTCAAGCTGGTTCCTTCAAATAAATACAGGGATGGTGATTCCCTGTTTAAGATTTGTAGAGAGCGGGGGGGATGAAGGATATATAGCGACCCTAGGTGTCAATACAATAAGTGTATAGTTGCCAAATGTAAACAAAACAGATATTTTATTAACACAATTTGAAGAAGTCTCATCAGACGAAACGCGTTGGAAAGCTATACCTACCTCAATTAAGATAGGAAAAAATTCTTATACTTGCTCTTATTTACTTTTAATATAGATTATAATTCATTTAAGTGCTTTTAGTTCATTTTGTGTTTTATTATTGTCCCATTTTTTAGAATGTTCCTTTAATTATTTTTTACTCTATTGATTATTTTTATATTCTCTGTAAGATCTTAAATTGTGTTAATAAAATATCTGTTTTGTTTACATTTGGCAACTATACACTTATTGTATTGACACCTAGGGTCGCTATATATCCTTCATCCCCCCCGCTCTCTCTCTCTATATATATATATATATATATATATATATATATATATATATATATATATATATATATATATATATATGTAACATTTTTCCCACATTTATTTTTCACCCCTGTAACACTCCTAACACATGCAGTAGCTGGTCTTATCTAACTTTCTTACATGTTTCACTTTTCTCACGAGTGTGATGCCTTGGGGTGGTTTTGGCTGGGCCAGTTTTGGGGGTGTCCCTACTCAAGACTTGAACCCTTAGAATGTTAGGGACTTACCCACCATGTCACGGTTACCTCATAATTGGGTAAATCCATAAGATTATGCAAAAAAAAAACCTCTATTTGACTGCAAAATGTATTACAATTCTAATTAGTAATGTCTAAATAGTGCAACTGCGTTCTTTCTTTGTGTGTGGTATAATTTGTCCACAGCAAACAATATAGGAGTAACGTTAGAAACACAATACAGTTTAGATAATCTAGCCACTACACAATAGGTTACAGGTTAAAACAATGCATTGGGTCAAGCTTCCAACTGCCTTCCACAGTCATGGTAACCTCTTGCTTGTCATCGCTGTTGCATCCATGTGTACCTATGTCCTTAGACAAACACCACTCAGTGGCAAAGTGGCAGGTACAGCAGTTTACAGTTTAAAACCGGTTCTTATTAAAAGTCTATGCATGTAACTACAAGCAGCCTTGCAGAAAACAAATGTTCACACATCTGCATTCATTTACAAAATCAAATCTATTTTTGTACATGAAATTGCTGTGCAATATTTGCATTGTTACTGTAAGTGGGAAATTGTACAATGATCATAAAAAATACAAACACTAAAATGCAATGTGTGATATTTAACAGGAGTATTTAGGTGCATGGAAAATAATACAATATTATTTAAATGGGTATCTTGGACCTGCATGGAGTAAGCAGCAGCTAGCTGCAGTTCCTGCACTTCATCCTGCATAACTCTTGTTTCTCTTACGTCCTAGAGGATGCTGGAGTCCACATTAGTACCATGTGGTATAGACTGGTTCACCAGGAGCCATTGGCACTTTAAGAGTTTGAGAGTGTGGGCTGGCTCCTCCCTCTATTCCCCTCCTACCAGACTCCGTTTAGAAAATGTTCCCGGAGGAGCCGGTCACTGCTAGGGGAGCTCTCCTGAGTTTTCCTAGAAAAGGTATTATTTAGAGTTTATTATTTTACAGGGAGCAGCCTCCCTGCAGCGTGGGACTGAGGGGGGGAGCAGTGTCCGCTCTGCGGGGTCTGAGCCACTGTCTCCGCTGTCTGGACACTGAGCTCCAGAAGGGTCTGATCGTTCTCCGCCACAGAGGAACGCTCGCCCCAGCAGCATGCCGCCACCCCCTTGCAGAGCTGAAGAATCTGTGGCGAGTGAGTCACCGACCCCCCTAGCAAGCGGGGGATCGGTGTGAAGATGGCAGAACAGGGCAAGAGCGCAGTATTAACTGCGTTCTGGGGATGGCTCAGCGGTACATGGTGTGGCGCTGTGAGGGACGCCCTGAGCCAGCACAGACACCCTACACTGGTCCAGAAGCCTGTCGGGGTCCCCGGATCTCAGCCAGCACTAATTCCTCAGGCCAGTATAATCCATGAAGAGCGGGAAGACGGCGCCATTAAGGGGGCGGATCTTCTCAGTGGACCCAGCAGCGTTTCAGCACCATTTTCCTGCCTTCACAGCTATCTGTAAACGGTACCAGGGGGTTGTAGAAGGGGGGGGGGGGGGGGAGGCTGTAATACGACTGTGTGTCCTATTAAGGTGCTCTGACAAGGAGTCTACCTAGGGTAAAATCACTGTGTGTGGGTTGGCTCCAATCTCTGTGTCACTCTTGCCATTCTTGGGGGGGGACTCTCTGTCCCCACGTGTGTGTGTGTGTGTGTGTGTGTGTGTGTGTGTGTGTGTGTGTGTGTGTGTATAGAGTGTTTGGTGGTCTCCTTTAGCTATGTCCAGGGACAATGTGTCATATGCTGCAGAGGATTTGTCCTCCCAGGATGATCCCATTCCATGTAATCAGGATAGCACTGGTTTAGCACAGATACCAACAAGGGAGCCTGAGTGGTTTTCCTCTATCAAATCTTGGATTTCTCAGATTTCTGACATGGTTGCAAGTAATGAATCTGCAACTCAGGTATTACAGAGCTCTATGGCAGTATGGCCGGTTTCTGGTACCTCAGGACCAGAGCCGGCCCTAACTAAAATGATGCCCTAGGCAAGATTTTGGCTGGTGCCCCCTAGCATCACCGCTAGTTCCACATCTGACCCTGCACCCCTTTCCCAGCACCATCACCCCTTACCCATAGCAGTCCTTATTTTGTTGTTCCCATCCCCTATATTTTAAACAGGAACAGTGCGCACATTTGGTGCACAGCCCAAAAAGGTGTGTATTTTTGCTGGCAAGGGGCATGGCCACACAATAGTGCCTCCAATTCAAATTATGCCACACAGTACTGCAACTTTATTCACAATTTATTTATCATGTGATAGTGTCCCTAATTCATGTTACATCACACAGTAGTACCACTTTACCTTATAAACATTACTCCTCACAGTAGTGTCCCTTATTCACATAACATCACACTGAATTGCTCCTTATGCACATTATACCACACCATATTGCTCTTCATTCACATTAGGCCACACAGTAGTGCCATTTCTATATGTTACGCCACACAGTAGAGCATAATTATACACATAATGCCACACATTAGTAATGCATTTATACACCTAATACCACACAGTAAGGCCCCTTACATATATGACACATTATTAATGTCCTTATAAACATAATGCGCCTTACACATTATGCCAACCTTTATTAATGCCCTTATACACATAATGTCCCTTACACATATGCCGCACATTAATGCCCTTATACACATAAAGACACACACAGTGCCCCTAACACATTTGCCGCACATTATTAATGCATTTATACACTTGACACACTTAATGCCCCTTACACACATGCCAAACACTATTACACAACCAACCCACTCACACAAACACAGCACTCACATGGCCACTGACTCTGTGACCTCTGTCTCTGCTTGGATACAGATGTGTCCTCAGAAATCTTGCCTCAGTGCGCCATGCAGCAGGAGATGGCTAGGATGGACAAGCAGCTTCTGCTGATTAAAATGATATGCAGCATGCCTATATACTGTGTGCGACTGTGGCTGTATCTGCATAAAAAATGCGCTACACAGAATATAGGCATGCTGAATATCATTTTAATCAGCAGAAGCTGCTTATGCCCCTAGGCATGCCAAATGCCCTAGGCAGTTGCCTAGTTTTCCTATGCCTAGGGCGGCTCTGCTCAGGACGCTCCGCTATATACCCCCATAAGCGTGCACTTGTACATGTCACACAAGACGACATGGATACCGACTCTGACACCACAGACGGTGACGAGGATGTGTTGCGGGGTCCGCATCTCTTGCAAAGGGGGTGCAATTGTTGATAGAGACTATCAGGGATGTGTTGAATGTTAATGATACCACACCTGAGCAGGTTGAGGAGGCCTTTTTCACTAAAAATAAAAAAGCCTCGCTAACCTTCCCTGCGTCAAAGGAATTGAATGCTATATTTGAAAAAGCATGGGAAAACCCTGAGAAAAAATTCCAGGTCCCTAAAAGGGTCCCAGGTGGCGTTTCCTTTCCCTGAGGAGGATAGGAAAAAATGGGAAAACCCGCCGATTGTTGATGCATCTGTGTCCAGACTCTCAAAGAAGGTGGTTTTGCCTGTTCCAGGATCTACCGCCTTAAAGGAGACGGCTGAAAGGAAAATTGATAACGCACTAAAATAATGTACACTGCTTCAGGGGCCACATTACGTCCACTATTGCTACTGCATGGATTGCAAAAGCAATAGTAAAGTGGTCGGCTACCTTACTTGAGGATTTGGATTCGATGGATAGAGATGATGTTGCATTATATTTACGCAACATACATGATTCAGCAGGTTTCATGGTAGAATCCATGAAAAACCTGGGTTCCATGGCTGCGGGAATCTCTTCCATGTCTGTTTCAGCTCGTCGGGGACTGTGGCTGCGCCAGTGGTCGGCCAACGCGGAATCCAGAAAGTGTGTGGAGTCTCTACCCTATACAGGTCAGGCTCTCTTTGGGGAAGCTCTAGACGCGTGGATATCCACGGCTACAGCGGGTAAGTCTCCGTTTTTTCCCTCAGCAGCACCTGCTCTGAAGAAATCCTTCTCTTCATCTGCAAAGCAGTCCTTTCGGCCTAACAAGCCTAGAAAGGCCAGACCGTTCAATACCTTATTTAGGGGAGGTCGAGTTAAGCCCAAGAAACCTGCCGCTGCAGGCTCCCAGGACCAAAAGCCTGCTTCAGGTACGCCAGAGTCCTCCGCATGATGGTGGACTGCGGGACCTGGAGGTGGGGTCGGTCGGAGCGAGACTCAGACAATTCAGTCACGTCTGGGTATCGTCTGGCCTGGATCCCTGGGTGATAGATATTGTGTCCCAGGGATACAGGCTGGAATTTCAAAATCTCTCTCCTCACCGATTTTTCAAATCAGGCTTGCCAGTTCCACTGGCAGACAGAACTGTACTACAGGAAGCTGTCCAGAAGTTGGTGGAGGCACAGGTCATTGTACCAGTTCCTCCTCATTTACAAACCACAAGTTACTATTCAAAACTTTTCGTGGTACCGAAACCGGATGGTTCGGTCAGACCCATTCTGAACCTAAAATCACTGAACCCCTTTCTAAAGGAGTTCAAGATGGAGTCTCTCAGGGCGGTGATATCAGGTCTGGAAGAGGGGGAATTCCTGGTATCCCTGGATATCAAGGATGCGTCCCTCCACATTCCGATATGGCTGCCGCATCAGGCTTATCTCCGTTTCGCATTGCTGGACTGTCATTTCCAGTTCCAGGCCCTGCCATTTGGCCTCTCCACAGCACCCAAGGTGTTTACCAAGGTAATGGCAGAAATGATGGTTCTCCGCAAACAAGGAGTGAACATCATTCCATATCTGGACGATCTGCTGATCAAGGCATCGTCCAAGGAGAAGCTGTTGCAGTCCATTGTTCTCCCAACACGCCTCCTCAAGAGTCATGGTTGGATTCTGAACCTTCCAAAGTCACATTTGGAACCAACCCAGAGGTTGTCCTTTCTGGGAATGATACTGGACACAGAAGTGCAGAAGGTGTTTCTTCCACAGGAAAAGGCGTTGGTGATACAAACTATGGTCCGGGATGTCCTGAAGCCAGCTTGGGTATCGGTTCATCAATGCATTAGCCTGTTGGGAAAGATGGTGGCCTCTTACGAGGCTCTCCAGTACGGGAGTTTCCACGCTCAGACCTTCCAATTGGATCTCCTGGACAAGTGGTCGGGATCTCATCTCCACATGCACCAGAGAATTTGTCTGTCGCCGAGGGCCAGGATTTAGCTCCCCTGGTGGTTGCGATTACCTCCCTTCTGGAGGGCCGCCGGTTCGGGATTCAGGAATGGGTCCTTCTAACCACGGATGCGAGCCTTCGGGGCTGGGGAGCAGTCACTCAAGGAGTAACCTTCCAGGGACGGTGGTCAAGCCTGGGATCCGGCCTGCCCATCAACATCCTGGAACTAAGAGCCGTCTACAACGGTCTTCTTCAGGCGGCCCCTCTTCTAAGAAATCTGGCCATTCAAGTGCAGTCGGACAACGTAACAACAGTGGCTTACATAAACCGATAAGGCAGAAAGAAGAGCAGAGCGGCAATGTCAGAGGTGACAAGAATACTCCTCTGGACAGAAAAACACGCGTTCGTGCTGTCAGCCATCTTCATTCCGGGAGTAGACAACTGGGAAGCAGACTTCCTCAGCAGACACTATCTCCATCCAGGGGAGTGGGGTCTCCATCCGGAGGTGTTCAAGGAAATAACAGACCTTTGGGGATTACCCCAAATAGACATGATGGCCTCTCGTCTCAACAAGAAGCTTCAGCGTTATTGTTCCAGGTCGAGGGACCCACAGGCAGTGGTAGTGGACGCCCTGGTATCTCCGTGGATGTTCCAGTCGGTGTACGTGTTTCCACCACTCCCACTCATCCCGAGAATCCTAAAGCTCATAAGGAGAACAAGAGTTCAAGCGATCCTCATTGCCCCAGACTGGCCAAGAAGGGCTTGGTACGTGGACCTTCTGAACCTACTGCGAGAAGAACCAAGGCCTCTTTGGGAGGACCTGCTGCAGCAGGGGCCGTTCGCCTATCAAGACTTACTGCGGCTACGTTTGACGGCATGGAAGTTGAACGCCTGATACTTGCTCGGAAGGGCATTCCGAATAAGGTAATTCCTACCCTCATCCAGGCTAGGAAAGGGGTAACGTCTAAACATTACCATCGTATTTGGAAGAAATATGTCTCTTGGTGTGAATCCAAGAAGTTTCCTACGGTGGAGTTTCAACTCGGACGTTTTCTCCTCTTCCTGCAAGCAGGTGTGGATATGGGCCTGAGATTGGGATCTGTGAAGGTCAAGATTTTGGCCCTATCCATTTTCTTTCAGAAACAATTGGCTGCCCTCCCTGAGGTTCAGACTTTTTTGAAGGGAGTTCTGCACATCCAACCTCCCTTTGTACCGCCTACGGCACCTTGGGACCTTAACGTGGTGTTGCAGTTCCTCCAGTCGGATTGGTTTGAGCCTCTACAGGAGGTTGAGGTCAGATTTCTTACATGGAAGGCGGTCACGTTGTTGGCCTTAGCTTCTGCTAGATGCGTGTCCGAATTGGGGGCTTTTATCCTGTAAAAGCTCTTACTGATCTTCCACGAAGATGGAGCTGAGCTCCGGACACGTCAGCAGTTTCTTCCGAAGGTTGTGTCTGCATTTCATATCAACCACTCTACTCGTAAGGTGGGGTCTTCCTGGGCGGCTGCCCGGGGTGTCTCGGCAGTGCAACTTTGCCGAGCTGCAACTTGGTCTGGGTCGAACACGTTTGCAAAGTTTTGCAAGTTCGAAACTTTGGCCTCTAATGATCTGAAGTTCAGTCAATCAGTTCTGCAGGAGCCTCCACGCTCTCCCTCCCGTTCTGGGAGCTTTGGTACATCCCCATGGTACTAATGTGGACCCCAGCATCCTCTATGACTTAAGAGAAAATAGGATTTTGGTTACCTACCGGTAAATCCTTTTCTCGTAGTCCGTAGCTTCATTTTCCTGCAATTGTTATCTGGTTCAGTACAACTTTGTTTTTTGTTAAGTACTGCATTGTTACTTGGTAAGTAATGTTTTCAGCGGTTGCTGAGTTTTCAGGCTAAGTTAGCTTGATGTGCCTTGTATGTGTGAGTTGGTATGAATTTCGCCACTATCTGTGTTAAATCCTTCTCTCGAAGATGTCCGTCTCCTCGGGAACAGTTTCTAGACTGAGTCTGGTAGGAGGGGCATAGAGGGAGGAGCCAGCCCACACTCACAAACTCTTAAAGTGCCAATGGCTCCTGGTGGACCCGTCTATACCCCATGGTACTAATGTGGACCCCAGTGTCCTCTATGAACTACAAGAAAAGGATTTACCGGTAGATAACCAAAATCCTATTTTCTGCATTGCCTGTGACTGTGTGCACCTGTATCTGCTGTGTGGTTTCACTCATGTGTTTCCCAGATATAACGGTCACTATAGTTTGTACCCTAAGAGGCTAGGTGCGTCTGAGTCCGCTAATATAGTGCGTCACAGTATTTATCCCAATACATATATTCTGCTGTGTACTCAATCACGTAATACCGGATTTATTTGCAGGTATTGTACTTGGTATGGCTTTATCGTACTTGGGGGGGGTAATTCCAAGTTGATCACAGCAGAAATTTTTTAGCAGTTGGGCAAAACCATGTGCACTGCAGGGGAGGCAGATATAACATGTGCAGAGAGAGTTAGATTTGGGTGTGTCATTTTGTTTCTGTCATTTTGTTTCTGTGCAGGGTAAATACTGGCTGCTTTATTTTTACACTGCAATTTAGATTTCAGATTGAACTCACCACACCCAAATCTAACTCTCTCTGCAAATGTTATATCTGCCTCTCCTGCAGTGCACATGGTTTTGCCCAACTGCTAAAAAATTTCCTGCTGTGATCAACTCAGAATTACCCCCTTAGTCGCTCTGTTGTTGCATTCTTACATAGGGGGTAATTCCAAGTTGATCGCAGCAGGATTTTTTTTAGCAGTTGGGCAAAACCATGTGCACTGCAGGGGAGCAGTGCCGTTTCTAGCGGCGGGCGAGCCGTGCAACCGCACGGGGCGCCCGCCGCGGCACTTTGTGACTCCTTATCTCCTCTCCCCGAGCGCTCCTGCTCGGGGGACGGAGTTTCGCGGAATGACGCGTTTGCGTCGTGACGTCACGACGCAAATGCGTCATTCCGCGAAACTCCGCCCCCCGAGCAGGAGCGCTCGGGGAGAGGAGATAAGGAGATACGCATGGAAGGAGGAGGCGGCCGGCGCGAGGGACGTGAGGTGGCGGGACTGAAGAGCGGGAAGATGTAAGTATCCTCTCTCTCTTTCTCCCTCTTCCCCCCCCCCCCCCCCACTTGAAACCTGCCTGCCGCACTGTGTAAAATGGGGACACCTGCCTATGGGGATACCTGCCTGCCGCACTGTATAAAATGGGGACACCTGCATATGGGGTTGCCTGCTGCACTGTATAAAATGGGGACACCTGCATATGGGGTTGCCTGCCGCACTGTAAAAATGGGGACACCTGCATATGGGGTTGCCTGCCGCACTGTATAAAATGGGGACACCTGCCTATGGGGATGCCTGCCGCACTGTATAAAATGGGGACACCTGCCTATGGGGTTGCCTGCCGCACTGTGTAAAATGGGGACACCTGCCTGCCGCACTGTGTAAAATGGGGACACCTGCCTGCCGGACTGTGTAAAATGGGGACACCTGCCTATGGGGTTGCCTGCCGCACTGTATAAAATGGGGACACCTGCATATGGGGTTGCCTGCCGCACTGTAAAAATGGGGACACCTGCATATGGGGTTGCCTGCCGCACTGTATAAAATGGGGACACCTGCCTATGGGGATGCCTGCCGCACTGTATAAAATGGGGACACCTGCCTATGGGGTTGCCTGCCGCACTGTGTGAAATGGGGACACCTGCCTGCCGCACTGTGTAAAATGGGGACACCTGCCTTCCGCACTGTGTAAAATGGGGACACCTGCCTATGGGGTTGCCTGCCGCACTGTATAAAATGGGGACACCTGCCTATGGGGATGCCTGCCACACTGTATAAAATGGGGACCCCTGCCTATGGGGTTGCCTGCCGCACTGTGTAAAATGGGGACACCTGCCTGCCGCACTGTGTAAAATGGGGACACCTGCCTGCCGCACTGTGTAAAATGGGGACACCTGCCTGCCGCACTGTGTAAAATGGGGACACCTGCCTATGGGGTTGCCTGCCGCACTGTATAAAATGGGGACACCTGCATATGGGGTTGCCTGCCGCACTGTAAAAATGGGGACACCTGCATATGGGGTTGCCTGCCGCACTGTATAAAATGGGGACACCTGCCTATGGGGATGCCTGCCGCACTGTATAAAATGGGGACACCTGCCTATGGGGTTGCCTGCCGCACTGTGTAAAATGGGGACACCTGCCTGCCGCACTGTGTAAAATGGGGACACCTGCCTGCCGGACTGTGTAAAATGGGGACACCTGCCTATGGGGTTGCCTGCCGCACTGTATAAAATGGGGACACCTGCCTATGGGGTTGCCTGCCGCACTGTGTAAAATGGGGACACCTGCCTGCCGGACTGTGTAAAATGGGGACACCTGCCTGCCGGACTGTGTAAAATGGGGACACCTGCCTGCCGCACTGTGTAAAATGGGGACACCTGCCTGCGTACTGTGTAAAATGGTGATATCTGCCTGCCGCACTGTGTAAAATGGGGATACCTGCCTACCGCACTGTGTAAAATGGGGACACCTGCCTGCCGGACTGTGTAAAATGGGGACACCTGCCTATGGGGTTGCCTGCCGCACTGTGTAAAATGGGGACACCTGCCCTGCCGCACTGTGTAAAATGGGGACACCTGCCCTGCCGCACTGTGTAAAATGGGGACACCTGCCTTCCGCACTGTGTAAAATGGGGACACCTGCCTGCCGCACTGTGTAAAATGGGGACACCTGCCTGCCGGACTGTGTAAAATGGGGACACCTGCCTATGGGGTTGCCTGCCGCACTGTATAAAATGGGGACACCTGCCTATGGGGTTGCCTGCCGCACTGTATAAAATGGGGACACCTGCCTGCCGGACTGTGCAAAATGGGGACACCTGCCTGCCGCACTGTGTAAAATGGGGACACCTGCCTGCCGCACTGTGTAAAATGGGGACACCTGCCTGCCGCACTGTGTAAAATGGGGACACCTGCCTGCCGCACTGTGTAAAATGGGGGCACCTGCCTGCGTACTGTGTAAAATGGTGATATCTGCCTGCCGCACTGTGTAAAATGGGGATACCTGCCTACCGTAATGTGTAAAATGGGGATACCTGCCTACCGCACTTTGTAAAATGGGGACACCTGCCTGCCGCGCTGTGTAAAATGGGGACACCTGCCTGCCGCGCTGTGTAAAATGGGGACACCTGCCTGTCGCGCTGTGTAATATGGGGACACTTGCCTGCTGTAATGTGTAAAAAGGGGACTTTTTTTATTTTTATTTTTTTTCCCCTGTGGTGGGTGTGATGATATCAGACGAGGCTGCGCCCACTTTAATGAGACCACACCCATTTTAATCGGGCCACACACCCTTGTCGGGAGCGCGCGCGCCTTCGGCGCGCGCATGCTTTTTCTTTTTGCGGCTATATGGGGTGGGGGGGGCGCATTTTGAAATCTCGCACTGGGAGCCAAATTGTCTAGAAACGGCCCTGCAGGGGAGGCAGATATAACATGTGCAGATAGTTAGATTTGGGTGGGTTATTTTATTTCTGTGCAGGGTAAATACTGGCTGCTTTATTTTTACACTGCAAATTAGATTGCAGATTGAACACACCACACCCAAATCTAACTCTATCTGCACATGTTATATCTGCCTCCCCTGCAGTGCACATGGTTTTGCCCAACTGCTAAAAAAAAAAAATCCTGCTGCGATCAACTTGGAATTACCCCCATAATGTCTAACACAAAGGGCAGTAAATCAGTGGAAGCTCCTGCATCATGCAGAGCATGCTCCAAGTATTTACCAGAGGGGGAAGTTTTGCATGATGGTCTATGTACTATGTCATACACCTCCTAGTCAGTCCGCAGCTCCTGGGTCTACCCAGGAGCCACCCTGGGCTGCACTCACAAACCTACTGGGTACTCTCGTAGAACGCCTTACGCCCCCTATGGGACCACCTAGCCACATACTGTCCCTATGATTAATCTGCATTCGGCGGAAAATTTATCTAACCAGCTGCAACAATTAAATCAGTCCTTGGTTAGCCAGAAATCCACTCGCGGTCACTCCCATGTCTCTGGGTCATCTAAGCGGGCTACTTCCTCACAGTGCACGTACCTCTCTGATGTTTCTTCTGAACAGGAGGGGGAGCATACGGTCCTGTCAGACACTGAATTTGGCGTTACTGATGAGGATTCTCCCTTGTAGATTGATGTCCCTGCCTTAGTGGTTGCTATTAAACAAATCCTACAAATCTCTATTGAGGATTCCACTACTGTGGCAAAGAAAACTGATATGTTTAAACAGCAGAAGGTGGTTAACTCTGTTACCCCATTCTAACCATTTAGAGGACATCAGACGGGATCCCTGGTCTACCCCAGGGAATAAATTCCCTATGCCTAAATGGGCCTTGGCCCACTATCCTCAGAGTTTTGTAGCAAGTGGGAAAATTCACTGCCAGTGTATTCTCACGTCGCCCGACTCGTGGTGTCTTCCACTCTGCCTGTCACCACTGTCACCTCACTGAAGGAACTGACCGATAAGCATGTGGAGGGATGCCTGTAATCTATTTACTCCCTTACAGGAGCTGTGCATAGGCCCACTATTGCTGCCTCTTGGGCTGCAAAAGGTATTGAAGCATGGGTTCAGGCATTTGAGGAAGAGCTGCCCGAGGATACTTCTGACAGTTCCAGACAATACTTGTCTCACATTACCACCTCCGCCAATTACATTCAGGAGGCGTTCTCTGAGGCGGGTGTGTTGGTGGCCAAGACATTGACTACGTCTGTCCTGACTCGTCGTATTCTGTGGTTGAGGTCATGAAAAGTGGACCTAGACTCCAAAAAGACCTTGGAGGTACTCCCCTTCACTGGGGACGTTTTGTTTGGGGAAGACGTAAATAAAATTGTCTGAGTTAGCAGCTGCTAAGACTGCTTTTCTCCCAAATACTAATCCTTCTGCACAGACAAAAAAAGTACCACTTTTTTCGTTCCTTTCGGCTTCAAGGGAAAGCAAAAGGTCAGGCATACCAGAGACAATGTCATGCTCCCAAAACCACAAAGCCCAAGGCCAAACAATCCTGGGTAGCTCGTCAGCCTGCTTCTAAACAAGACAAGCCTGCCGCATGATGGGGCGGGTCTCCCCCTGAGGAACCCCAGGGTGGAAGGCTGACTTCTACAGATCGCCCAGGTCTGGTTATAGACCACTTCAGACGCTTCTGGACTTTGCCAGTTCTGCACCATGGTTCTACCTTCGTATCCGTTAAAGGCGCAAGCTTTGCAAACAATTGTCCGTTCTCTCCTGAGTACTGGAATGGTTGTGCCGGTAACACAGTCCCAGAGAGGCAGAGGTTATTACTCGACCCTGTTTCTAGTTCCGAAACCAAATGGCTCATTCTGGCCTATGCTCAACCTCAAATCCCTGAACAGGTTTGTGAGACTGTCCAGGTTTCGTACGGAAACACTGCGCTCCATTGTATTGGCTGTGGAACCAGGAGACTTTATGGTATCCCTGGATATACAGGATGCATATCTGCATATACATGTTGCCATATCGCACCAGCAGTTTCTGTGGTTTGCTATTGTCAACCTACATTTTCAATTCCAGGCTCTACCATTTGGACTGGCCAGTGCTCCTCGGATCTTCACTAAGATCATGGCCGTGATGACTGCCCATCTCCGTCGCCAGGGGATCAGAAACCTGCCGTATCTGGACGACCTGATGATTCTGGCAAATTCCCACGATGTCCTTCTCAGTCATCTGCAACTGACTGTAACCTTCCTGCAAGCCCACGGGTGGCTTATCAATTGGAAGAAGTCCTCACTGGTCCCAGCTCAGAGCATGGTGCACCTGGGGGCACTTGTGGACACACACACAGTCAACGGCTGTTTCTGTCTCCAGGAAAGGTCCTGAAGCTTCAGAACAGGATAAGATGCTTCCTTTGTCGCCACTCGGTGATGCAAGTACTTGGCCTGATGATCTCAGCAGTGAGTACACTCAATTTAATTCCTGGTCACTACAGAGGTTAATCCTTTCCAAATGGGACAGCCAACCTCATCAGATCAGATCTTCGATCACTTTAACTCCGGAGGTTAGTCTGTCGCTGACCTGGTGGTTACAGGATCAGCGATTAAGCAAGGGCCGTTCCTTCTGGATCCCCGACTGGGTCCTGCTGAAAACAGACGCCAGTCTGTGGGGATGGGGTGCGGTGTTGGAGCAACACAAGTGTCAGGGTCACTGGACCAAGGAGGAATCACTCCTCCCAATAAATATTATGGAGTTGAGGGCGGTGTTCAATGCATTATCTCTCGCCCTGCCTCTGGTACAGAACAGGCCTGTTCAAGTATGGTCAGACAATGCCATCACGGTGGTATACATAAACCAACAAGGCGGCACTCTAAGCCGCATGGCAATGATGATGGAAGTGTCAAAAATCCTTTGTTGGACGTGCACGCCGGAGAGTGGAGTCTTCATCCGGAAGTCTTTCAACTCCTAGTGGACAGATGGGGCCTACTAGATACAAAGCAAAAGATGGTTGCAAACTAGCGCTGCTTTAAAATATTAAAACGGGAACTTAAGAGGAGAGTGTCCTCATCCAGAACAACGTTCAGTTGTTTCCCCGTGACCAGAAAGACACTCACTTTATAGTTCTGTCTCGCTTTCCCATAAAAACGTATCTTTCTGCCGGTAGGTATCAGGTGTATAATCATCTAAAACGAGCTAGGCTTTTAGAATAATACTTACATTAGTGTCCTGTCTCGAGTGCGCATAAAGGTATCTTTTGTGTCCTTCACGATACAAACGGCAGGAGTCAGACAGACCGGTATTTCTTTCAAAGACGCACGATTTTATTCATCCAATAAAACAGAATAGACAGTCAGATGTAATCACTGACATCAGGTTCAACGCGTTTCGGGGATTCCCTCCCCTTCCTCAAGAAGTAATGTGCAACATTTGGTGCGATAATGCCATATAAGATACGTCTGTTTTAAAAATATTTTAACATTGTGTATAAATTAATGTAAAAGAAAAATGTGTGTATTTATATACCATATTCTTATATCTGAAGGCTGCTTCTGTTTGAGTACTTAATTGTGTAATACGTACACCTGTGTATGATGTCCTTATGTAAGATTTGTCAGAATATACCATGTGACCGTTGTTAGCTGGAATATATCTGGGTTAACCAGAACAGACACATTACTTCTTGAGGAAGGGGAGGGAATCCCCGAAACGCGTTGAAGCTGATGTCAGTGATTACATCTGACCGTCTATTCTGTTTTATTGGATGAATAAAATCGTGTGTCTTTGAAAGAAATACCGGTCTGTCTGACTCCTGCCGTCTCTATCGTGAAGGACACAAAAGATACCTTTATGCGCACTCGAGACAGGACACTAATGTAAGTGTTATTCCAAAAGCCTAGCTCGTTTTAGATGATTATACACCTGATACCTACCGGCAGAAAGATACCTTTATGGGAAAGCGAGACAGAACTATAAAGTGAGTGTCTTTCTGGTCACGGGGAAACAGCTGAACGTTGTTCTGGATGAGGACACTCTCCTCTTAAGTTCCCGTTTTAATATTTTAAAGCAGCGTTAGTTTGCAACCATCTTTTGCTTTGTATCTATTTGTCTTGTAGGGATTTATGAGGGAAAATCCCATGTGTTACAAACTAGCAGCTTTTCGTCTGGTAGCGCAGGGCTGCTTATAAAAATGTCTTCCTTATAGATGGGGCCTACTATACGTAGACCTCATGGCGTCTCGACACAATCACAAGGTTCCGGTCTTCGGATCAAGGACCAGGGATACTCGAGCAGCTTTCGTGGATGCACTGGCAGTTCCATGGAACTTTTGGCTGCCCTACGTGTTCCCTCCAGTGTCACTCCTGCCCAGGGTACTACAGAACAAGAAGGAGCAGTACTGCTTCTAGTCGCTCCAGCGTGGCCTCAAAGACATTGGTTCTATCGACAGAGAATCTCCTTCTACTTCCTCAGTGCCCGGACCTTCTCAAACAGGGCCCTGGTCTCTACCCAGACCGGCTTTGATGGCGTGGCTCTTGAAGCATCACTCCTGAGGGCAAAAGGTTTTTCCGAGGCGGTTATCCAGACTATGTTGAAAGCCCGCAAACCAGCATCTGCCCGGATTTATTACAGGGCCTGGTATTCTTACTTCACCTGGTGTGCTGGTAAGAATTATGATGCATATCGATTGCAGAAAAGCCAGGATTCTGGACGTTCTGAATGAGGTCTTGACCTACGTCTTCATCTGGCCTCCCTCAAGGTTCACATATCTGCCTTGTCGGTATGGTTTCAGAGAAAAATTGCATCTATACCTGATGTTCATACTTTCACTCAGGGTGTTCTTCGGATTCAGCATCCCTATGTCCCTCCTGTGGCTCCATGGGATCTGTCTGTTGTGCTGCAAGAGTCTCCATTTGAGACGGTGGACTTCAAATGGCTCACGGCCAAGGTCCTATTCTTGCTGGCTATTGCCTCTGCAAGAAGGGTGTCAGACTTAGGCACTTTGTCCTGTTGTCCACCCTTTCTGATATTTCACCGTGACTGGGCAGTTCTTAGAACTCGACCGGGTTATTTACCTATTTATCTAAGGTGGTGTCATCTTTTCACCTTAACCAAGAGATTGTGATTCTGGCCTTTATCTCTTCAGATTTGTCCTCCAAAGAACGGTGTGTGGTAAGGGCTCTCCGTATATATGTGGAGAGGACTGCCTCTATCAGGAGGTCAGATACCCTTTTTGTCTTGTTTGGTTTCCACAAACGTGGCTGGCCTGCAAATGAGCAAACTTTGGCCAGATGGATTAGAATGGTGATTGCACAAGCTTATGCGCAGGCTGGACTCCCAGCTCCTGTTGCTATTAAAATCCATTCTACTCTGTCTGTTGGACCTTCTTGGGTGGCCCACCGTGTCGCGTCCGCAGAACAATTATGCAAGGCGGCTACGTGCTCCTCAGTGTATACGTTTGTTAGGTTCTATGCCTTTGATACTTCCACCTCCCAGGATGCTTCCTTTGGACGCCGGGTTCTTATACCCGCTAAGGCGTGTCACCTCCCTTGAGGAACTGCTTTAGGACATCCCCCGATGTTTTCCTGTTGAAACCAATGTGTTCTGCTTAAGAAAAGGAGTGTTATGGTAGACTTACCATGGTTAACACTCTTTCTGCAAGGTACATTGGTTCCACAGGGCGCCCACCCTGATGCACCTACCTTCTATGGGTTTGTATGGCATTATCCGCTGGTACCTTCTCCTGTCGTGAGAATGTGGTTCTATGTGACTAACTACCTTCTCTCTTGCCTGCTCCTGCATTGGACGGGTTAACGAAACTGAGCTCTCAGTGCCTGGAGGCGGAGTTATAGGGGAGGCCCCATTGCATCCTGGGACAGCCTGAAGCTTTAGCCTGTTGGTGCCTCTGGATCAAGATCCACTCTACACCCCGATGTTTTCTTGTGGAACCAATGTACCTCGCAGAAAGAGTGTTAACCATGGTAAGTCTACCATATCGCTCCTTTTTTACAGGCTTTTAGTAAGAGTGTCTGGAATTAAGATGCTCAACAGGAGGGAGGAGGTCGGGCTTAAAAAGTCCTGTCAGCAATTGAAAGACACAGAATATTTTATCTCTGGCTTCTGTGCATCGTGATCTGTGGTCGGAGGCTCAGAGGGAGTGACCAAACTACCTCTTTGATTCATAAAGACATAGGTTGCTGTTCCCTCGACATATGCAGCTCGAGATAAGGGATAGTTATCCATACCTCCCAACTGTCCCGATTTCAGCGGGACAGTCCCGCTATTCGGACACTGTCCCTCCCGCGGGTCGCAGTGTCCTGCGGGCGGGAGGGCAGTTGGGGGAGGCTTTGATCACCCGCTGCTTTGCTCCGCAAAGCAGCCGGTGATCACTGAGTAGATGCCGTGCGCACCCGCACGGCGTCTATTCAATGCTGGAGGGGAGCAGGGGGCTACCCAGCTGCTCGGGGAGCGCTGGGAACGCCCCCAAAATGCAGAAAACGGGTCTGTGGCGCTCGGCCACACCCACTTGGTCAAGGCCACGCCCACTTTTCGGGTTGCGCGCGGCTTCGCCACGCAGGGGTCCCTCTTCCTGCCCCTTTAAAGTTGGGAGGTATGAGTTATGTCATTTTTAACTAAGGAAGTTGCTGGTACTGTAGCTGTAACATTCCAGTGATTCTGAATCCCCAGGGTCAACCATGTCATTCCTGATCTGATATTACAGATGTTTTTACCATTATTATTCTTCTCAGTACACCTCTAGGGTCTCCTATACTGCTGCGCAGTTCAAGAATATCTGGAGCAGGTTAACTTGCTGCGTCTGTCCCAGGAAGCGATTGACTTTCTAGAGGGTCCTTTCACGCTGGAGGAAGTGGAGGCTGTGGTCTCTTCATTCTCAGCCTCTAAGGCTCCTGGTTGTAATAGGATTCCTCCTGTGGAGGTGTACAGGATGGTTAAAGACTTTTTTGTTTTTTTTCCCCCATTTACTAGAAGTATTTAATTCTTTGTATGAATGGGTGTCCATTCCCCCCGCTATGTCTGAAGCGATCATAAGTGTATTGTGCAAGCCTGGGAAAAATCCCAAAGATCCCACTCGTTGAATCTTATACAGTAGGACCATTTCCCTCTTATCCACGGATGTAAAGGTGGTAGCTAAATTCTTGCAATGCACCTGAATTCGGTAATTGCTTCTATAATCTACCCAGATCAAGCGGGGTTTATGCCAGGAAAGTATACAGCTCTGAATCTTCAGGGATTGTTTTACCACTTCCAAAGGAGGGATTTGGTTGGTGTCGTGGGCTGTGGTGGTATCCTTTTGAGGCTGCTAAGGCCTTTGACTCTGTCAAATGGGGCTATCTCTGGGAGGTACTCCATAAATGTGCTTTTAGTCCTCGTTTTATCTGTTTGATTTAATTACTGTACTCTTTCCCGATTGCCAGAGTCTCAGTTAATGGTTATACTTCAGCTCCATTTCCACTAGAGAGACCCTCTTTGCTATTGAACCAATGGCCTGTCATTTGCGCACTGATCCTGATGTTTGAGGCTTAGAGCTTGTGTGGTGGAGGAAGTTGTAGCTGTGATGGCCAATCACTTGATCGGGATCTACAGGATCCCGGGTTTTTGACCAAAAATTGGCCGGGATTCAGTCCTGGGATTGTGGCTTCCAATCCCGGGGATTTCGGGATTAGGAAACCCCTTTGTTTTGCAATGCGGGGCAGCATTGAGCGTCCTCGGGAGGCTCAAACGCTGCACGGCTCCCCCTGTTCACCTCCCACTGCCCCCTGGCTGCGCAGCGTGACGTGAAGTCAGAGGTCATGCTGCGCAACCAGCCACCCTCCACTCGCACCTCAGCACCTGCATTGGGCCGCAGCCATAGCCTGCACCTCACTTCCTCTCCGCAGATGGGATTGAACATTGATCATTTTTCAATCCCGATTCCCTGGATTTAAAAAAATGGCCCGGGATTGGCCACCCTACTGACGACATGCTCTTATTTTTTGCAGATGCTAATGACTCTCTGGAGTCAGGCCTTTACAATAGTCAATACTATGGTGTTTTCTCTGGGTTAATTCAATATTTTTCCTATATTAGGCAGTTTATCAGACATTGGGGGTAATTCTGAGTTGATCGCAGCAGGATCTTTGTTAGCAGTTGGGCAAAACCATGTGCACTGCAGGGGAGGCAGATCTAACATGTGCAGAGAGAGATAGATTTGGGTGTGGCGAGTTCAATCTGCAATCTAAATTGCAGTGTAAAAATAAAGCAGCCAGTATTTACCCTGCACAGAAACAAAATAACCCACCCAAATCTAACTCTCTCTGCAAATGTTATATCTGCCCCCCCTGCAGTGCACATGGTTTTGCCCAATTGCTAAAAAATTTCCTGCTGCGATCAACTTGGAATTAACCCCATTGAGCAATCTCTTTGTCCCTTACAGTGGACTTTACAGTTTAAGTACCTGGGGGTCTGGATTATGCCTCAAGACTTGGATTACGTGACTCAAAATATAGATCCTGTTACATCTAATTTCAAAGTGCGAGCCCATATGTGGAAGAAATTGCCCCTGATGGTTGTGGGTCACATTAACCTATTTAAAATGTCCACTCCACCTAAATACCTATCTCCTGAGCACTCTCCTGTTTACATTCCTAAACAAGCGTTTTCTGGTATGTATTGACAGTATATTATCTATCTTTATTTTGGGGAATAAGCCAGCTAGGGGGGGCTATGAAAACCTTGTACAAGTCTAAGGCATTGGGTGGTTTAGGCCTCCCCAATCTGAGGTTGTATTAAATTGCCACACAGTTGGTTCACCTGTCTAGCTGGTCCCGGGAGACTGAGGGTTCAACATTGGTGTGATTTTTGGCCGAGTGGGTGGGGTCCTTCCTTTCTCCTATGCAATTTCTGCATTCTGGCTTCTGTGCACCTGGTCTTCCTCCTTTAACTCAACAGACCCTATTCATTTGGTGATATGCCCACACTCTATTCGAATGGTCCGACTGATGCCGATTCCCCTGTAAGGTTTAACACTTTCTACCCTGAATTGCAGAAAATCTCCTTCGATACTTTTTTGGGTGCTGAAAGGGGTTACTTCCCTGGGTCAGTTGTTTGAAGAAGGTTTTATTAAGTCCTTCTTACAACCGCAGAGCGCATTTCATATGCAAATACAGCCTTTTTCAGAGACTTGCAACTGCGACATGCAGTGGAGACTCAATTTGGGTATACTTTTCCCGCTCTGTCATTCTCCCTAGTTAAATTATTGGTTTGAAGTTTGGGCTCTAGGGGTCAAATATCTACAGTTTATGCTAGACTCCATGCCAGGCTCTTCCCAGGCCTCCTTGATCCCCTCAAACTTAAATGGGTGACAGATATAGGTTCGCTCTCTTATGAGCACTGGGTATAAATCCTGGGTTCTATTAAATATATCACTCCCGGTGTTAGATACCAGCGGGTGCTTTTTTCTATTCTCCACAGGGTATATTGTACAAGGTCTTGGTGTGCACTTTATCCTCCTGAACCTTTATAAATAGAGAGCCTTAGTATGCGATGTGGCTAAACACGAAAAAGACATCTACTTAACAGCCGCAACTCTACATCTTTTTCCCATGGTAAGTGGGATCAGTGGCGTAAGTTTGTCCTAGTTGATCGGAAGCAAGATAAATATTGGTGCTCCCCCCCCATATATAGATAAGTATGTGTGTGTGTGTGTGTGTGTGTATGTATGTATGTATGTGTATATATATATATATATATATATATATATATATATATATATGTATGTATGTATGTATGTATGTATGTATGTATGTATGTATATATATATATATATATATATATATATATATATATATATATATATATATATGTATATATATATATATATATTTTGCCGACACTCACTTGAAAATCAGCATGCCCTGGTGCAGCATAATCCAATTCATAATTCCATGTGAGAAATGGCACTCAGTCGACATTAGTAGACAAGCAAACGAATCTGTATTGAAGTTGAGTACTTTCGGGGACAGCACCCCGTCCTCAGAACTTTACAGCAGATAAGACAGATAATGTAATAACAAACTTACCCGCAATTTAAACCCCCTGTCACCAATCACCTCCGATCAAGACTCCCGCGGTCAGGCCGGCGTCCACAGCTGGGTACCGACGAGCGTGACGTACACCCGGCGGAAGTAGTCACATCGCCATGGTAACAACCTGCCTGCGCTCCAAATAGAACGGAAGCCTGCGTTCCAGGACGTGCAACACTACCAAGGGCTGTCACTGCATAGCCGGTCACGTGACTGTGATACTGACTGAGCCGATCGCGGGGTTCCCGAACACAGGGCTGGGACCTGCACCCTAACCCATATGTACAATGACATCCACAGTGCAAATATATATACATAAAATTACAAACAAATCACAAACACATTAAAAGACATACATTAGCAGCAATGATGTGGAAACCATCTCCAACCGTGCAATATGTTCTCTCAGTATACAGAGAAAGCAAGTGCACAGGAGAAGACAGAATAAATGTGCACAGAATCCAAACTATTAGACAGAGACGGGGGGGTCTGTACACCCACCCCAGGACACCACGAGTAACCAACAATAAATGGTGCCACTAATGGTAATGAACAGACAATCACCAATATGTAAGGGGGCCAATTGTACATTAAGAGGCAGGTACCCCGAACAAAACTAATTTAGACTGTTCCAATTTATCTTATCATTGAGACCGCCTGGCTTAATGGTACCAAGCCTCACTATCCATCGAGATTCTTTGAGTAAAAGAACCTTCGCTCTACCACCCCCTCGAGGTGATTCTGGGACATGGTCAATCAAAAAATATCTGATGTCCTCTAATTTATGCTTAAGAAGCTTGAAATGACGGGGAACAGGTTGGTCGATCTCTTTACCTGCTAATGATAAACGTATCGCTGATCTATGTGCGTTCATGCGTTCCTTAAACTTACGTGTGGTCTGCCCTACGTAGAATAACCCACAAGGACAGACCACCACGTATACCACAAAAGACATATTACAGGTTAAGACAAACCTCATATCATACATTTTGTCAACATGTGGATGTTTAAATTTAGTGCATGGAATCATATAACGACAAGTAGTACAGTCGTTACATGAATAACATCCAAAGGGTTTCCTATATACATTAGGGGTCTGTGGTACATTACGACCTGTAATATCAGTATGCACCAACAGATCTTTGAGGTTACTACCTCGCCTAAACGCTGCCACCGGTCTTTTACCCCTGAACATTGGAAGTTCACTATCAGTGCTAACAATAGGCCACAACGCTTTGGTGGCCTGTTTGATTATCGGACTGGCCACTGTGTAGTCACTAACCCAAGGCAGGGTCTGATCCTGATCCCTATTACGAGGACTTAATAATTCAGATCTAGACATATTTAACACCCTGGTCTTATGAGCCACAAGGGACTTCCTGTCATAACCACGAACCAAAAATTTGTCAACAACTTTATCTAGTTCCGAAGGAACCGTAGCGACATTACTACAAATGCGGGCAACCCGCATCATTTGGGAAAGTGGTAACCCTTGTTTTAAGGCTGTCGGGTGGTGACTAGATGCTACCAGCAACGTGTTTCTGTCAGTCGCCTTAGTGTATACTTCTGTAATGAAACGACCGTTGGATAATATCACATGAACATCCAAAAAATTGACATCCGTATTACTTGACGTATACGTAAACTTAATTGGAGTATCCAACCCATTAATCTCCAACATCATATTTTCAAATTCTTGTTGACAACCTGTCCATAGCAGGAACACATCGTCTATGTAGCGCTTGTAGAGTAGGATGCTCTCCCGATAGCGACTATTCTGGAAGAGCATCCGACTCTCAAGCGCAAACATGAACACATTTGCATAGGAGGGTGCTACGGGAGATAAATTGGAACAGTCTAAATTAGTTTTGTTCGGGGTACCTGCCTCTTAATGTACAATTGGCCCCCTTACATATTGGTGATTGTCTGTTCATTACCATTAGTGGCACCATTTAGTGTTGGTTACTCGTGGTGTCCTGGGGTGGGTGTACAGACCCCCCCGTCTCTGTCTAATAGTTTGGATTCTGTGCACATTTATTCTGTCTTCTCCTGTGCACTTGCTTTCTCTGTATACTGAGAGAACATATTGCACGGTTGGAGATGGTTTCCACATCATTGCTGCTAATGTATGTCTTTTAATGTGTTTGTGATTTGTTTGTAATTTTATGTATATATATTTGCACTGTGGATGTCATTGTACATATGGGTTAGGGTGCAGGTCCCAGCCCTGTGTTCGGGAACCCCGCTTTCGGCTCAGTCAGTATCACAGTCACGTGACCGGCTATGCAGTGACAGCCCTTGGTAGTGTTGCACGTCCTGGAACGCAGGCTTCCGTTCTATTTGGAGCGCAGGCAGGTTAACATGGCGATGTGACTACTTCCGCCGGGTGTACATCACGCTCGTCGGTACCCAGCTGTGGACGCCGGCCTGACCGCTGGAGTCTTGATCGGAGGTGATTGGTGACAGGGGGTTTAAATTGCGGGTAAGTTTGTTATTACATTATCTGTCTTATCTGCTGTAAAGTTCTGAGGACGGGGTGCTGTCCCCGAAAGTACTCAACTTCAATACAGATTCGTTTGCTTGTCTACTAATGTCGACTCTGAGTGCCATTTCTCACATGGAATTATGAATTGGATTATGCTGCACCAGGGCATGCTGATTTTCAAGTGAGTGCCGGCAATATATGGATATACATTGTTGTGCTGCTTAGCACATGTTGCAGGGCACCGGTTCTGTTTCTTTTGCTGCTACCCTCTAGAGACTGTATTCCTCTACCCATAGTGTGTTGGATTTACCTAGCTTGATTGTTTGGTGAACTTGCTGAGCTGATGGAGCCGGATAAAGCCAGCCCAGCTCCTGTTGATTATGTTGGTGGCACAGGAGCCACCGCGACCCCGTTAGGGGAAACTTTTAGCTTCAGCAGCATTGAAGTGGAAAGAATTTTATCTAAAGAAGTGCTATCAGTTGAGGATGTGGCGTTCAATGCAGATGATATATATCGCCAGTTGTTGAGGTTAAAACGCCGTGAAGTTGATTTTTTGCTACATAGCATTTCTTTATCTGATTATTATAGAGACAGGAAAATCCCTAGGGGATTTAGGGTGAGAAATGTCCCTACAATAGGACGTAACAACCCGGACTTTGTCCGCAAATGGGTTGCCATACTCAACAAGTGTGCCTTCGACCTTATTATTTTGGTAGTCGAAGAAGCCAACAGAGAATTACAGATTACCAGACAGAAAATCGCCACCTATGAGAGGGAACACAAAAGTACGCTGGAGGAGGACACCAGTTGTAATTGGCTGCAAAAACTGGAATCCCAGTGTGACCAATACCGCAGGGAGCTCCTGAAATTCAAAAGGAGCAAAAGATTTGCAGTGGACGCCGATTACGATGAAAATCGTGTGTACAATTGACTTGGTGGGGGTGGCAACCAAGGCAATTCCTTCTCCTTGACCAAACGTAGACCGTGGCAGAGGAATAGATCTAATCAACGCAACACTGATAATAGATCCAGTACTGACAGTGACTTTGTGATTTCTGAATCCGATGAGGGTAACAGGTCTGGTGCAGTCCCTTTTAGGTGCAGCAAAAAAAGATACGTTAAAGACCAAAGACGATCTCCCACCCGCCGGGGTGGCCAGAACCAGAGGGATCAGAAGAGTACAAGACAAGAAGAAAACTTAATTTTCAACCTTTCGGACAGAACCCTGAGTCCGTTAGAATTACAAGTTCTCAATAGGGGTCTTAGTTTTGTACCCACAAATTTCTTTAATGAATTTAATTGGAAGCGGGATCTCCATCAATTTTCACGCAAACTGAGACTTAAGGAACATTTTCATGGGAAGCAGTTTGATAGTGGTAACCCAGTATTTTCATCATTTTTGAAAAAAATCATCTAGATCTACATTTGATCTGGTTTCATATAACCCATCTATCAGAACATTTAGTCGATTGTTGGATGAATCAGTCAATACATTTACTCAGGTACCACATAGAATTAGACCCAACTTATCTAAACTTGAGTTTAGAGCTTTACAACAACTCAAATCCTATGAAGATATTACTATTCGACCAGCGGATAAGGGGGGCGCCATAGTCGTCCAGAATCTGGAGGACTATAAGAATGAAGTACTGGCGCAACTCTCAGATCATTCTGTTTACAAGAAATTACAGGGGGATCCCACTTCTAAATTTTAGAGCGAGTTAAGTGCTATTCTTAAAGAGGCAGCTCAAAGTCACAAAATCACCAGCAAGATTTGTGAAGTACTTTGCGTGAAGTTCCCCAAAGTCCCAGTACTCTATACAATTCCAAAATTGCGTAAAGATAGCCAGAAACCCCCGGGCAGGCCAATCATTTCGGCCAGAGACTCTCTATATACAAATGTTTCCCAGTTGTTGGACTGTGCTTTGCAACCCTGACTCTTGGCTCAGGATACCTTCCTCAAAGATACTACTACTTTTTTGAAGCTCTTAGATGATTTCCAAGATGTCCCCCCTGGAACTCTAATGTGTTGTTTGGATATTAGTAGTTTATATACTAGTATTCCTCATGAGGGGGGTCTTGAAGCTCTGCAGGGATTTATTCAGTCTTATGTTCCACATGAGCAGTTTGATCATTCTTTGTTTATGCAGTTGCTTGAGTTGACACTATGCCGGAATTATTTCATTTTTGATGGTTGTTTCTATTTGCAACTTAGGGGGTGTGCTATGGGGTCTCCCGTAGCACCCTCCTATGCAAATGTGTTCATGTTTGCGCTTGAGAGTCGGATGTTCTTCCAGAATAGTCGCTATCGGGAGAGCATCCTACTCTACAAGCGCTACATAGACGATGTGTTCCTGCTATGGACAGGTGGTCAACAAGAATTTGAAAATATGATGTTGGAGATTAATGGGTTGGATACTCCAATTAAGTTTACGTATACGTCAAGTAATACGGATGTCAATTTTTTGGATGTTCATGTGATATTATCCAACGGTCGTTTCATTACAGAAGTATACACTAAGGCGACTGACAGAAACACGTTGCTGGTAGCATCTAGTCACCACCCGACAGCCTTAAAACAAGGGTTACCACTTTCCCAAATGATGCGGGTTGCCCGCATTTGTAGTAATGTCGCTACGGTTCCTTCGGAACTAGATAAAGTTGTTGACAAATTTTTGGTTCGTGGTTATGACAGGAAGTCCCTTGTGGCTCATAAGACCAGGGTGTTAAATATGTCTAGATCTGAATTATTAAGTCCTCGTAATAGGGATCAGGATCAGACCCTGCCTTGGGTTAGTGACTACACAGTGGCCAGTCCGATAATCAAACAGGCCACCAAAGCGTTGTGGCCTATTGTTAGCACTGATAGTGAACTTCCAATGTTCAGGGGTAAAAGACCGGTGGCAGCGTTTAGGCGAGGTAGTAACCTCAAAGATCTGTTGGTGCATACTGATATTACAGGTCGTAATGTACCACAGACCCCTAATGTATATAGGAAACCCTTTGGATGTTATTCATGTAACGACTGTACTACTTGTCGTTATATGATTCCATGCACTAAATTTAAACATCCACATGTTGACAAAATGTATGATATGAGGTTTGTCTTAACCTGTAATATGTCTTTTGTGGTATACGTGGTGGTCTGTCCTTGTGGGTTATTCTACGTAGGGCAGACCACACGTAAGTTTAAGGAACGCATGAACGCACATAGATCAGCGATACGTTTATCATTAGCAGGTAAAGAGATCGACCAACCTGTTCCCCGTCATTTCAAGCTTCTTAAGCATAAATTAGAGGACATCAGATATTTTTTGATTGACCATGTCCCAGAATCACCTCGAGGGGGTGGTAGAGCGAAGGTTCTTTTACTCAAAGAATCTCGATGGATAGTGAGGCTTGGTACCATTAAGCCAGGCGGTCTCAATGATAAGATAAATTGGAACAGTCTAAATTAGTTTTGTTCGGGGTACCTGCCTCTTAATGTACAATTGGCCCCCTTACATATTGGTGATTGTCTGTTCATTACCATTAGTGGCACCATTTATTGTTGGTTACTCGTGGTGTCCTGGGGTGGGTGTACAGACCCCCCCGTCTCTGTCTAATAGTTTGGATTCTGTGCACATTTATTCTGTCTTCTCCTGTGCACTTGCTTTCTCTGTATACTGAGAGAACATATTGCACGGTTGGAGATGGTTTCCACATCATTGCTGCTAATGTATGTCTTTTAATGTGTTTGTGATTTGTTTGTAATTTTATGTATATATATTTGCACTGTGGATGTCATTGTACATATGGGTTAGGGTGCAGGTCCCAGCCCTGTGTTCGGGAACCCCGCGATCGGCTCAGTCAGTATCACAGTCACGTGACCGGCTATGCAGTGACAGCCCTTGGTAGTGTTGCACGTCCTGGAACGCAGGCTTCCGTTCTATTTGGAGCGCAGGCAGGTTGTTACCATGGCGATGTGACTACTTCCGCCGGGTGTACGTCACGCTCGTCGGTACCCAGCTGTGGACGCCGGCCTGACCGCGGGAGTCTTGATCGGAGGTGATTGGTGACAGGGGGTTTAAATTGCGGGTAAGTTTGTTATTACATTATCTGTCTTATCTGCTGTAAAGTTCTGAGGACGGGGTGCTGTCCCCGAAAGTACTCAACTTCAATACAGATTCGTTTGCTTGTCTACTAATGTCGACTGAGTGCCATTTCTCACATGGAATTATATATATATATATATATATATATATATATATATTATATATATA
The DNA here is from genome assembly GCF_028390025.1 of Pseudophryne corroboree. Taxonomy (NCBI): domain Eukaryota; kingdom Metazoa; phylum Chordata; class Amphibia; order Anura; family Myobatrachidae; genus Pseudophryne; species Pseudophryne corroboree. The sequence continues at coordinate 181,959,046 of NC_086450.1, read as the reverse complement.
TATATAATAAAATTAATCCAAAGGCAGTCGGTACTCTTAAATCTCTGAATGAAATGCTCTTGGTGCACAATCAAAGTTCAGCATATAAGTCCAATATAAAGAAAGGCACTCAGGAGACTTGCATAGCGAAGTAGAAATCTGTATTGAGTCAAACGTTTTCGGGGATACAACCCCTTCCTCCGTACTGGTGTGGACCTGAGGAAGGGGTTGTATCCCTGAAAACGTTTGACTCAATACAGATTTCTACTTCGTTATGTAAGGATATATATATTATAGTGTTCTGGAAAAAATATACATATATATTTTTCGTTGTAATATATTTTAAATCGCATTTCTTAGCAGTCATACCTAGGATTAGGCCTCATGACTTGTTACACTGAAAGCAGACACCTTACTGATAGAGCTATTTACTCGCGCATAGCAAGCTTCCAGATTCTTACTATATGAAGCAACTAGGTAGAATTGTCAGTTCAAAACCATTGCAACTAGGCAGATCTATGCAATCACACACTACATAGAACTGCTCAGTTACTCACAATGCTGATTTATTTATCTGACAATTTATTTTGCAAGTGTCATAGTCAGGATTAGAACCCACAACCTAATGCACTGGAAGCAGACACTTTACTGATGGAGCTATTTGTTCCTTCCTATACAGGGAGCATGAGAATTCTAACTATATGAAGATACTTGTAATTGTCAGCGAAGTAACTTCATATAGTTAGAATTCTCATGCATCCTATACAGGAGCAAATAGCTCCATCAGTAAGGTGTCTGCTTCCATTGCAATAGGTTGTGGGTTATAGTCCTGGTCATGACACTTGTAAAATATAATAAAGAGGGTGTGATTTATAAGGTGTGGGGAAGTAGGGTATGGAAGAAATAGCGGTGGCTGTCAATTATGTTGCGGAATGGGAGGAGAGGTGCCCGCCTTCAGAGCGGGAGCCCGGCGGCAGCTGACTCCATTGCCTCCCACAGTTACGCCTCTGGATGGAATAAATGTTGTCTTTCCAGGCTGGGTAGTGGAGAGGGCTCATCGAGGGACTTCTAATCTATCTATTCTATTACAGTGTTCAGGTTATGGGGGTGTTACCTTGCTGGCTTTCCACATTTTGTTTCTGTGTTTTCTGTAAATTGTATTTGCACATTTGTTTTTTAGGGTTTTGTTTTTTTACGGGCGATTTACTTGTGTTATTGTCTCTGCGCACCTTGTAGTGCCTTTGGCTGGTCTCTAACTGCAATTCACTTGTGTTCTGTTTATTTTGCTGATGACAACATGGTTGTTAGTTTTTTATGGTTTACTAAAAATTTTAATAATTTCTTTTTTTTTTTTTAATACGGTATTTATTTTTAATGTACAGAAAGTTTTGTTGTTGTACTTCATCCAATTTTAATATTTGACTTTAACAGAATCCTGTTTTTTTTCTGCCCCTCCCCCAGATGTCTGTAAGATGCTTAATAACATTAATATATGAATGTGCTTTGTGCCCTTAACCACACTCTGTCTATAATTGGTATATGTGACCCCTCCCCTCCTCCCACACAGTGTGTCATTTTTTGTACATCCCCCTTCTCCCATCCACATGTCCCTTTGTCATCTTCCAGTTCCTGGCTGCTCTAGTCAGCGTCACGTCATTATTGCATTATTTACACAACGCTGCCTGGAGCTGGGAAAAGCCACCCTGGCAACACACAGGGCACATGGTCCACCATTGTTATGCCAGTACCACCTGCCCCACACACATTCTCTCCACAGCACTCTAACTGCTGGAGTAGGATTGTGATATGGCAAGTCGGTAGGTGGTCTTAGTCAGCCGTGAAGCGTTCCGTAGGCTGGTGGGAACGTAATGTGCCAGGCAGAGACAGGGCTGGAATGCTCAAGAATTTTTGGCACCCCCTGTCCAGGTTGAGGCCACCTCCGAACTGGCCTTGGCTTTTCCGGATGGTCTGGGGGAATCCCAGATGAGTGGTAACCCTAGTTATAGTTATATCTGCTGTGTATATTAAGCTGTGATATTCAATGTCTTTAATACCTCCACTTGGGATCTTCCCCATCCCCCTATTTCTTCTCTACCTCCTTCCCTGTCTCACTACCCCCATCCTTTTTGTTAAAGTTTGACATTTTATTTTTGGAAAGATGTTGCTACTAAAAATATAATGAATGAGAATCTATATAATCTATGTCCCTTAATTGTTGCACAGAAAAGGGATTAACAGAAGTATAAGAATCCAGTTTTTGGACCATCGTTGTATGTGATGTACTGAGAAATCAGAGTAGTGCCAGGCAACTACACCAACCTGCTAGTACAGTATATACCCTAAATATAAAGTAAACTGCAGTTGTGGATTTTTTTTTTATGTTTGCTTTTTGCAATGAGGGTGTATTTATGTATTTATTTTTTAATTTCTCATTTAACTTTGAGTAAAGAATGCTACATTGACACAATTTGTTTGCATTATTAGTACTAGAGATGACTGGGTTCGGTTCTCAGAGAACCGAACCGTACCGAACTTCACCATTCGAGTCCGGATCCGAGCCAGGCTCGGGTTTTCCCGCCTGACTCTGAAACCCAAATGAGGCAAAACGTCATCATTCCTCTGTCGGATTCTCGCGGGATTTGGATTCCATATAAGGAGCCGCGCGTTGCAGCCATTTTCACTCCAGTCTCGGAGAGTGTAGTGAGAGGACGTGTCTCCGTCCTCAGTGTCTGTGTGGGGGCGGGAAAGTGGGGTGGCAAGTCTTGTGCTGTGTTGTGCTGCTCAGTCCAGTCCCGTGTAGTCACTGTCTTATGCTGCATCAGTCCAGCCAGTCAGTGTTGGTGTCCTCTGCTGCTATATGTCCCCAGTGCTGCTGGCTGCTGTATAAGTCCCTTGCATTTTTGCTGTGTTGTCTTGCATCAGACCAGGGGTAGTGTCTTGTGCAGCATCAGTCCAGTGACCAGTCACAGTGGTGGTGTCCTCTGCTGCCATATATCCAGTGTAGCTGTATAAGTCCCTTTCAGTGGTGCTGTGTTGTCTTGCATCAGACCAAGGGAAGTCTCTTGTGCAGCATCAGTCCAGTGACCAGTCATAGTGGTGGTGTCCTCTGCTGCCATATATCAAGTGTTACTACCGTTTAATTCCCGTGATACTGTTGTATAATTCCTGAGACATTGTCGTATAATTCTCAGAATACTGGCATAGAATTCCTATGATATTGCCATATAATTCTCGGAATACTGGCGTATAATTCCTGTGATATTGCCATATAATTCTCTGAATACTGGCGTATAATTCCTGTTATATTGCCGTATAACTCTTGTGATATTGCCGTATAATTCTCAGAATACTGCCATATAATTCCATATAATTCCGTATAAATACAGTCCAGTGGTGCTGCCATATAAGTTCAGTGGTGCTGTCCTGTGCTGTATATTAATTACTCCAAATAAAGGGGTTATTAATACTTAATCTAACTAGGGGTACGCTCTCTTGTGCCTCATATTGTGTTATATAACTCCAGAAAAATAATGGAGAACAAACATTTGGAGGATAAAATAGGGAAAGATCAAGAACCACTTCCTCCTAGTGCTGAAGCTGCTGCCACTAGCCATGACATAGACGACGAAATGCCATCAACGTTGTCTGCCAAGGCCGATGCCAATTGTGATAGTAGAGGGCATGTAAAATCCAAAAAGCCAAAGTTCAGTAAAAAGACCCCAAAAAATAAATTTTAAATGGTCTGAGGAGAAACGTAAACTTGCCAATATGCCATTTACGACACGGAGTGGCAAGGAACGGCTGAGGCCCTGGTCTATGTTCATGACTAGTGGTTCAGCTTCACATAACTGAGGCCTTGACACTTATGTTGGTGTTAGACATGCGTCCGGTATCCACCATTAGTGCAGTGGGATTTAGACAATTGATGGAGGTATTGTGTCCCTGGTACCAAATCCCATCTAGATTCCACTTACTAGGCAGGCAATAGCGAGATTTTGCCATTTAATTCCAGTGATTTGGACGTATAATTATTAATTCCAGTGATTTTGCCAATTAATTCCAGTGATTTGGACGTATAATTCCACTTGGAATTGTTTGTGTCGCTTGGCTTAGTCATACAGCTACCTCATTGCACCTATACTAAATCTTTGCATGATGTGCTGTTTGGGGCCTTTTTTTTTTTATATCTGCCCTCCTGTCTGACACTGCAGTGCCACTCCTAGATGGGCCAATTGTTTGTGTCGCTTGGCTTAGTCATACAACTACCTCATTGCAATTCGAGATGTGCGGCTGGCACTTTTCGTGTTTTGGTTCTAATTCCACTTTCGTGTTTTGGCTTGGTTTTGCCCAAACCACCCTTTCGTGTGTTTTGGTTTTGGATGATTTTTAAAAACAGCTAAAATCACAGAATTTGGGGGTAATTTTGCTCCTACCATATTAACCTCAATAACATTCATTTCCACTCATTTCCAGTCTATTCTGAACACCTCACAATATTGTTTTTAGGCCTAAAAGTTGCACCGAGGTGGCTGTATGACTAAGCTAAGCATCACAAGTGTGCGGCACAAACACGTGGTCCATCTAGGAGTGGCACTGCAGTTGCAGACAAGATGGCACTATTCAAAAACTAGTCCCCAAACAGCACATGATGCAAAGAAGAAAGAGGTACAATGAGGTAGCTGTATGACTAAGCTAAGCGACACAAGTGTGCGGCACAAACACCTGGCCCATCTAGGAGTGGCACTGCAGTTGCAGACAAGATGGCACTATTCAAAAACTAGTCCCCAAACAGCACATGATGCAAAGAAGAAAAAGAGGTGCAATGAGGTAGCTGTATGACTAAGCTAAGTGACACAAGTGTGCGGCACAAACACCTGGCCCATCTAGGAGTGGCACTGCAGTGGCAGACAGGATGGCAGATTTAAAAAATAGGCCCCAAGCAGCACATGATGCAAAGAAGAAAAAGAGGTGCAATGAGGCAACTGGATGGCCAAGCTAAGCGACACAAATGAGTGGCACAAACACCTGGCCCATCTAGGAGTGGCACTGCAGTTACAGACAGGATGGCACAAAAAAAAACCTAGTCCCCAAACAGCACATGATGCAAAGAAGAAAAAGAGGTGCAAGATGGAATTGTCCTTGGGCCCTCCCACCCACCCTTATGTTGTATAAACAGGACATGCACACTTTGACAAACCAATCATTTCAGCAACAGGGTCTGCCACACGAGTGTGGCTGAAATGACTGGTTTGTTTGGGCCCCCACCAAAAAAGAAGCAATCAATCTCTCCTTGCACAAACTGGCTCTACAGAGGCAAGATGTCCACCTCATCCTCTGATTCCTCACCCCTTTCACTGTGTACATCCTCCTCCTCACAGAGTATTAATTCGTCCCCACTGGAATCCACCATCACAGGTTCCTGTGTACTTTCTGGAGGCAATTGGTGGTAAAGGTCTTCCCAGAAGAATTTATAATTCATTTTGATGAACATCATCTTCTCCACATTTAGTGGAAGTAACCTCCTACGCCGATCGCTGACAAGGTTACCGGCTGCACTAAACACTCTTTCGGAGTACACACTGGAGGGGGGGGCAACTTATGTAAAATAAAGCCAGTTAACCCTGTTTGCACTGGCTATAGAGCCGTTAGCTTGTATGATACGGGATAATCATAATATTCAGGGACTTGTTTCCGGTTCTGCAGTAGATAAGGTGGCTCTATACGCCGACGACATGTTACTGTTCCTGAGAGATTCAGATGTCTCTCTCCAGTCTATGCTCCACACAGTTAATGAATTTGGGGAATACTCTGGTTTGCGTGTAAACTGGGACAAATCCTCTATTTTTCCCATTTCAGGGCATATTCCGGAGACTGTGTGCGTCTCGCATTCATTATAATGGACTTTGAAATTTAAATACTTGGGTGTTTGGGTCACTGGGCCAGCATCAGAATACGTCAGGTGGAACATTGATCCTATCACAGCTTTTTTTAAACAAAACGTTCATACATGGAAAGCACTACCGTTGACGGTATTGGGGCGCATTAACCTCTTCAAGATGTCTATCCAGCCTAAGTACCTGTACGTTTTGCAACACTCCCCCATTTATATACCTAAAAAAATATTTGCCAGTATTGATAGTCTAATCTCTTCCTTTATCTGGGGTCATAAACCGGCAAGGATAGCCATAAAAACACTTTGTAAGTCTAAATCCGCTGGAGGGGTGGGCTTACCCAACCTTAGGTTGTACGATCTAGCTGCCCAGCCAGTTCACCTCTCCGAATGGGTCACAGGAACGGGTGGTCCAACCTTACAAGGATACTTGACTGAACGGGTGGGTCCCCTCTTCACTCCCCTCCTTTTCTTGCTTTCTGGCTTGTCTGTTTCGGGTCTTCCTCCTATTCGGCGACAGGCTCTTTTAGTCTGGAGGCAGGTGCACAGCCTCTATGACTGGTCGGATTTGGAAGTAGACTCGCCCTTATGGTTCAATAGTTCCTACACGGAACTCCAAAAGCTGTCCACAGATAATATATGGGTAAAGAGTGGGGTGGTATTTTTGGGACAATTGTATGTAGGTGGTCACCTTAAATCGTTCACACAATTACAGGCTGATTTTGGGCTCCCGAGAGCAACTTTATTCCGATATTTCCAATTGAGGCATGCAATACAGACCCAATTTAGAACTACCCCTTCCATGTTACAACGTTTGCCCTCTACGGGCAAAGTCTCATCACTATAGGCATCATTGAATAACAGAGTCCTACCTGCATCTTTAGATACGCTTGAACTAAGCTGGGAGAGTGATGTGGCTTTTTAATTTTTTGGCCGAGGTTGACGCCTTCTGAAACCCTCTGACACCTTCCTATTCCTTATGGTAATATTTTTTGTATACACGTTCCTGCATTTGTATATGTGATTTCTCTCTTGCTTATGTATAATACTGACTTAATGATGCTATTGCTGTGATGATCTTACCAAGCATTCTGATATCTTTTCTCTTCTTTCAATTGCCTTCAATGTGATTACCGTGAATAATTGTGTATACTTTCTTGCTCCGTAGCTATGTCATTTCTGGTACTAATTTCTTACCTGTTCATTTTTACACATTGCTGCAAATTGATATATGGACATGTAACCTGTCGTAATAACAGATGACCAGTGTATTGTACGGTTTTGTACGTTAATTGTTTTTGTTCTTTTTATTTATGTACTTAAACACACACCCAATAAAAAAGTTACATGATTAAAAAATAAATAAAGGCAGTTTGTACAAAGGCATCCAAATTGCCTCTCTTTCCTGCCAGTATACATATGGACTGTCTGACATACCTATTTGGATGCTGTCACTCATATAATCCTCCACCATTCTTTCAATGGTGACAGAATCATATGCAATGACAGTACACATGTCAGTAATCGTTGGCAGGTCCTTCAGTCCGGAACAGATGTCAGCTTTCGCTCCTGACTGCCCTGCATCACCGCCAGCGGGTGGGCTAGGAAATCTTATCCTTTTCCTTGCAGCCCCAGTAGCCAGAAGGACGAGCTGTTGACTGGTCACGTTCCGCTTGAGTTGACAATTTACTAACCAGCAGGTCTTTGCACCTCTGCACACTTCTGTCTGCTGGAAAGAGCGATACAACGTAGGCTTTAAACCTAGGATCGAGCACGGTAGCCAAAATGTAGTGCTCGGATTTCAACAGATTGACCACCCTTGAATCCTGGCAAAGTGAATGAAGGGCTCCATCCACAAGTCCCACATACTTTGCGAATCGCTCCATCTTAGCTCCTCCTTCAATTTCTCCAGCTGCTTCTGCAGAAGCCTGATGAGGGGAATGACCTGACTCAAGCTGGCAGTGTCTGAACTCACTTCGCTAGTTGCAAGTTCGAAGGGTTGGAGAACCTTGCACAAGACTGAAATCATTCTCCACTGCGCTTGAGTCAGGTGCATTACCCCTCCTTTGCCTATATTGTAGGTGGATGTATAGGCTTGAATGGCCTTTTGCTGCTCCTCCATCCTCGGTAGCCTATAGAGTGTTGAATTCCACCTAGTTACCACCTCTTGCTTCAGTTAATGGCAGGCAGGTTCAGGAGTGTTTGCTGGCGCTCCAGTCTTCGGCACGCAGTGGCAGAATGCCGAAAGTTTTTTTCGGGCCACTGACAGCATCTCCTGTATACCCCTGTAATTTTTAAAAAAAATTCTGCACCACCAAATTAATTGTATGTGCAAAACATGGGACATGCTGGAATTTGCCCAGATGTAATGCACGCACAATATTGGTGGCGTTGTCCGATATCACAAATACCCCAGTAGAGTCCAATTAGGGTAAGCCATTCTGCGATGATGATCCTCACTTTCTGTAAGAGGTTGTCTGCTGTTTGCCTCTTAAGGAAAGCGGTGATGCATAACGTAGCCTGCCTAGGAACGAGTTGCCGTTTGCGAGATGCTGCTACTGGTGCCGCTGCTGCTGTTGCTGCGGGAGGCCATACATCTACCCAGTGAGCTGTTAGTCATATAGTCCTTAGTCTGCCCTGTTCCACTTGTCCACATGTCCATGGTTAAGTGGACACTGGATACAACCGCATTTTGTAGGACACTGATGACTTTTTCTGACGTCTGTGTACATTCTCAGTATCGCCTGCCTAGAGAAGTGGAACCTAGATGGGATTTGATACCGGGGACACAGTACCTCAAACAATTCTCTAAGTCCCACTGAACTAATGGTGGATACCGGACGCACGTCTAACACCAACATAGCTGTCAAGGCCTCAGTTATCCGCTTTGCAAAAAGATGACTGCTGTCATATTTCATCTTCCTCACAAAGGACTGTTGGACAGTCAATTGCTTACTGGAAGTAGTACAAGTGGTCTACCGACTTCCCCTTTGGGATGACGATCGACTCCCAGCAGCAACAGCAGGCGTACCACTCGAGGATCCTATGGGGGAATCCCGGTTAGGAGAGGACTCCTTAGTCTTGACAGTGACATGGCCTGCAGGACTACTGACGTTCCTCACTGAGGAGGAAGTTGACATTGAGGGAGTTGGTGGTATTGCTTGCAGGAGCTTGCGTACAGGACGAAGAAGGGATTTAGGTGTCGGTGGACTGCTTACGCTCTTACCCAAAGTTTCACAACTTGACACGGACTTCTGATGAATGCGCAGCAGGTGACGTAAAGGGAGGATGTTCCAAGGTGCTTAACATCCTTACCCCTACTTATTACAGATTGACAGAGGCAACAGATGGCTTGACACCTGTTGTCCGGATTTGTGGAGAAATAATTCCACACCGAAGAGGTGGCTTTTTTGGTAATTTTGCTGAGGTATCACAATGGGCTTCTTCATCCCACAGACTAAAGGCGTCTCCGCCGGTGCCTGACTTAAACAAACCACATCACCATCAGAATCCTCATCGTCAACTTCCTCCTTAGCGCCAGCAACACCCATATCCTCATCCTGGTGTACTTCAACAGTGACCTCTTCAACTTGAATATCAGGAACTGGACTGTGGGTGCTCCTTCCAGCACTTGCAGGGGGCTTGCAAATGGTGGAAGGAGCCACCTCTTCCCGTCCAGTGTTGGGAAGGTCAGGCATCGCAACCGCCGACACACTTGGACTCTCCTTGGGGATTTGTGATACCATCTCAGAACACAGTTCTTTTCTGTGCTCTTTCCAGCTTAACTCTTTTACTTTTTCTAGCAGGAGGATGAGGGCTTCCATCGTTATGTGAAGCTGAACCACTAGCCATGAACATAGACCAGGGCCTCAGCCGTTCCTTGCCACTCCGTGTCGTAAATGGCATATTGGCAAGTTTACGGTTTCTCCTCAGACTATTTTTTAATATTGTTTTTTTTGTTCTTTTTACTGAACTTTGTTTTTTTTTTTTTTTTTTTTTTTACATGCCCTCTACTATCACATTGGGCATCGGCCTTGGCAGACGACGTTGATGGCATTTCATCGTCTGTCATGGCTAGTGGCAGCAGCTTCAGCACTAGGAGGAAGTGGTGCTTCTTGATCTTTCCCTATTTTATCCTCAATTTTTGATCTCCATTATTTTTTGGGAGTTCTATAAGACAATATGCGGCACTGGAATGACTGATGGACAGGACACTACCACTGGTCTGATGCAGCCCAACGCAACAACACTGTAAGGGACTTGTTGTTATAAATATTATTATTATTATTATTATTATTATTATGCGTCAGCAGTGGACATATAGCAGCAGCGTATATCGTCACTTGAATGACTGATGGACAGGACACTACCACTGGTCTGATGCAGCACAACACCGCAACACTGTAAGGGACTTGTGGTTGTTATAATTATTATACGGCAGCAGTGGACATATAGCAGCAGCGTATATCGTCACTTGAATGACTGATGGACAGGACACTACCACTGGTCTGATACAGCACAACACAACACCACTTTATACAGCTACACTGGATATATGGCAGCAGAGGACACCAACACTGTGACTGGCTGGACTGATGCAGCACAATACACTGACTACACTGGACTGGACAGCACAGCATAAGACTCGCCACCCCACTTTCCCGCCCCCACACAGACACTGAGGACACGTCCTCTCAATACACTCTCCGAGACTGGAGTGAAAATGGGCGCGACGTGCCGCTCCTTATATGGAATCCAAATCCCGCGAGAATCCGACAGCGGGATGACCTTTTGCAGCGTTCGGGTTTCCGAGTCGGGCGGGAAAACCCGAGCCGGGCTCGGAACAGAACTCTGAAGGCAAAGTCCGGAAGGGTACGGTTCTCTGAGAACCGAACCCACTCATCTCTAATTGCAATTCTTTTTCTTCTTTGCATGATGTGTTTGGGGCCTTTTTATTTTTTTTATTTTTTTTTATATATATATATATATATATGCCCTCCTGTCTGACACTGCAGTGCCACTCCTAGATGGGCCAGGTGTTTGTGTTGTCCACTTGTGTTGCTTAGCTTAGTCATCCAGCAACCTCGGTGCAACCTTTTGGCCTAAAAACAATATTGTGAGGTGTTCAGAATAGACTGGAAATTATTGTTATTGAGGTTAATAATACCGTAGGAGCAAAATTACCCCCAAATGCTGTGATTTTAGCTGTTTTTATTTTTTATGTTGTTTTTTTTTTTAATCATCCAGATCCAAAACCAAAACACGAAAGGGTGGTTTTGGCAAAACCAAAACACAAAAGTGGAATTAGAACTAAAACACGAAAAGTGCCAGCAGCACATCTCTAATTAGTACATTTTATTTTGTTTTACATATAAACTGTTCTTATGTTTCTAATGCCTCGTGTTTACAAAATTGATTTGAACTATTTGCTCCCGCCAAATTCCTACAGGTCAGGGACACCGCTTCTGCAGATTAGTCATAGCACTCATGCCAAGAGAATGTGATACTCTCTCATTCTGACAGATTGTATAGCCCTGCTCTCTGCTGATGTTGTCATGTCTCCTGTTTACAGATCAGAGTCTACCAGTAATTGTTCTCTCCCCAAGAAGCAGGGAAGATTCTTCACTTCTCCAAACAGATGAAAGAAATTGCCTATTTTCAATCACAGGTGTAAATAAACACTTATTCTCTCTGCACTTCTAGAACAGGACCAGTCGTCTATATCTCAGTCCCTTCTATTTTTGCACATCTGCATCCTTGCACTTTGATTCCTATTGCTGTTCTTTAAGGTTTGTAACTCATTCACAAGTGGTGTGAATATTACCGGTTTACATTTTGCAATGGTATTTCCTGGATTATATATGGTCTGGATGTTGTACTGTAATATTGTCTAATAAGCTAAATATTTATGTAAAATAAATGTGACACAGGCAGGTGTGAACAAGAGTCTTTCCAGCACATCTCTGTACGTGTATGCAATCTTTTGTCTTTCATTTCCTTGCATATATACATTACATTTTATAGAGTGCAGATATCAGGACCTAGTGCTGTATTTATAAGTTATGTTTTCAGGCAGAAAGTGCCTGCCCCAGGGTTCCAACTCAGTAATTCAGACACTCTTTGTAGATCCCAGTTTCAATCTGTTTTCTTATTATACCGTTGGATTCTTAAATCATAGAGAGATTCCATAACACAAAAAGGTATAACCACTCCCTGGTGAACTACAGTAGCTTGAGATCTTTCTATAGTAAACTCAACACAGCTCAGGTGCAGACTGAAACATTGTTGTGTACAGGCCTCAAAGCACGCATATGATAGATTTGTGGAAAGCTATATAATAAGTTCATAAGGTCTGTCCCTTCTCCTGTGAAGGTCATCCTAAAGTGAAATAATATACCTGTGACTATGCCCCTGTCCCCAAATATACTGGGAAACGTGATTTTTATTTTTGTACTTCCTGTAAAATGCTTTTCTCCGATTTACATGTGAGGCAACTGAAGACTGGGATATAGTAAAGAGGCCAATGAGCTTGTTTGAATGTTTGTTCATTCTCTGTCTACACCCTGTTGAGATACTTACTCACAAAATACAGATGTGTACATATGCACCATTTATATCTAAGGAAACCACAGACTGTACTCTACTTGTTTCATATCTGTGATGACCAACTTTAGTGATTCTATCTTAAATCTCTGGTTATGCATTCAGAGTTCAAAATAAGACCGTAAGAGCTGCTTTGTTTTAAAAAGAAAATGTCTGAATAGAACTATTTTTCTCTATCGTCCTAGTGGATGCTGGGGTTCCTGAAAGGACCATGGGGAATAGCGGCTCCGCAGGAGACGGGGCACAAAAAGTAAAGCTTTAGGATCAGGTGGTGTGCACTGGCTCCTCCCCCTATGACCCTCCTCCAAGCCTCAGTTAGATTTTTGTGCCCGGCCGAGAAGGGTGCAATCTAGGTGGCTCTCCTAAAGAGCTGCTTAGAAAAGTTTAGCTTAGGTTTTTTATTTTACAGTGAGTCCTGCTGGCAACAGGATCACTGCAACGAGGGACTTAGGGGAGAAGAAGTGAACTCACCTGCGTGCAGGATGGATTGGCTTCTTTGGCTACTGGACATTAGCTCCAGAGGGACGATCACAGGTACAGCCTGGATGGTCACCGGAGCCTCGCCGCCGGCCCCCTTGCAGATGCTGAAACAAGAAGAAGGTCCAGAATCGGCGGCATGAAGACTCCTCAGTCTTCTTAAGGTAGCGCACAGCACTGCAGCTGTGCGCCATTTCCTCTCGGCACACTTCACACGGCAGTCACTGAGGGTGCAGGGCGCTGGAAGGGGGGCGCCCTGGGAGGCAATGAAAACCTATTTTTGGCTAAAAATACCTCACATATAGCCTCCGGGGGCTATATGGAGATATTTAACCCCTGCCAGAATCCGTTAAGAGCGGGAGACGAGGCCGCCGAAAAAGGGGCGGGGCCTATCTCCTCAGCACACAGCGCCATTTTCCCTCACAGAAAGGCTGCAGGGAAGGCTCCCAGGCTCTCCCCTGCACTGCACTACAGAAACAGGGTTAAAACAGAGAGGGGGGGCACTAATTTGGCGTTAGAAATATATAAAAAAGATGCTATAAGGGAAAACACTTATATAAGGTTGTCCCTATATAATTATAGCGTTTTTGGTGTGTGCTGGCAAACTCTCCCTCTGTCTCTCCAAAGGGCTAGTAGGTCCTGTCCTCTATCAGAGCATTCCCTGTGTGTGTGCTGTGTGTCGGTACGTGTGTGTCGACATGTATGAGGACGATGTTGGTGAGGAGGCGGAGCAATTGCCTGTAATGGTGATGTCACTCTCTAGGGAGTCGACACCGGAATGGATGGCTTATTTAGGGAATTACGTGATAATGTCAACACGCAGCAAGGTCGGTTGACGACATGAGACGGCCGACAAACAATTAGTACCGGTCCAGACGTCTCAAAAACACCGTCAGGGGTTTTAAAACGCCCGTTTACTTTAGTCGGTCGACACAGACACAGACAGGGACACTGAATCCAGTGTCGACGGTGAATAAACAAACGTATTCCTTATTAGGGCCACACGTTAAGGGCAATGAAGGAGGTGTTACATATTTCTGATACTACAAGTACCACAAAAGAGGGTATTATGTGGGATGTGAAAAAACTACCGTAGTTTTTCCTGAATCAGATAAATTAAATGAAGTGTGTGATGATGCGTGGGTTCCCCCCGATAGAAAATATGGGCGGTATACCCTTTCCCGCCAGAAGTTAGGGCGCGTTGGGAAACACCCCTTAGGGTGGATAAGGCGCTCACACGCTTATCAGAACAAGTGGCGGTACCGTCTATAGATAGGGCCGTCCTCAAGGAGCCAGCTGACAGGAGGCTGGAAAATATCATAAAAAGTATATACACACATACTGGTGTTATACTGCGACCAGCGATCGCCTCAGCCTGGATGTGCAGAGCTGGGGTGGCTTGGTCGGATTCCCTGACTAAAAATATTGATACCCTTGACAGGGACAGTATTTTATTGACTATAGAGCATTTAAAGGATGCATTTCTATATATGCGAGATGCACAGAGGGATATTTGCACTCTGGCATCAAGAGTAAGTGCGATGTCCATATCTGCCAGAAGATGTTTATGGACACGACAGTGGTCAGGTGATGCAGATTCCAAACGGCACTAAGGTGTATTGCCGTATAAAGGAAGAGGAGTTATTTGGGGTCGGTCCATCGGACCTGGTGGCCACGGCAACTGCTGGAAAATCCACCTTTTTTACCCTAAGTCACATCTCTGCAGAAAAAGACACCGTCTTTTCAGCTTCAGTCCTTTCGTCCCTATAAGAGTCATATCTGCCCAGGGATAGAGGAAAGGGAAGAAGACTGCAGCAGGCAGCCCATTCCCAGGAACAGAAGCGTTCCACCGCTTCTGACAAGCTCTCAGCATGACGCTGAGACCGTACAGGACCCCTGGATCCTACAAGTAGTATCCCAGGGGTACAGATTGGAATGTCGAGACGTTTCTCCTGCGCAGGCTCCTGAAGTCTGCTTTACCAAGGTCTCCCTCCGACAAGGAGGCAGTATGGGAAACAATTCACGAGCTGTATTCCCAGCAGGTGATAATTAAATTACCCCTCCTACAACAAGAAAAGGGGTATTATTCCACACTATATTGTGGTACTGAAGCCAGAAGGCTAGGTGAGACCTATTCTAAATCTAAAAAAAAAAAAAAAAAAAAATTGAACACTTACAAAGGTTCAAATCAAGATGGAGTCACTCAGAGCAGTGATAACGAACCGGGAAGAAGGGGACTATATGGTGTCCCGAGACATCAGGGATGCTTACCTCCATGTCCCAAATTTGCCCTTATCACTAAGGGTACCTCAGGTTCGTGGTACAGAACTGTCACTATCAGTTACAGACGCTGCCGTTTGGATTGTCCACGGCACCCCGGGTCTTTACCAAGGTAATGGCCGAAATGATGGTTCTTCTTCGAAGAAAAGGCGTCTTAATTATCCCTTACTTGGACGATCTCCTGATAAGGGCAAAGTCCAGGGAACAGTTGGAGGTCGGAGTAGCACTATCTCGGATACTGTTACAACAGCAGGGGTGGATTCTAAATATTCCAAAATCGCAGCTGATCCCGACAACAAGTCTCCTGTGCTTAGGGATGATTCTGGACACAGTCCAGAAAAAGGTGTTTCTCCCGGAAGAGAAAGCCAGGGAGTTATCCGAGCTAGTCAGGAACCTCCTAAAATCAGTGCATCATTGCACAAGGGCCATGGTAAAAAAATGGTGACTTCCTTCGAAGCAATTCCAGTCGGCAGATTTCATGCAAGAACTTTTCAGTGGGATCTGCTGGACAAATGGTCCGGATCGCATCTTCAGATGCATCAGCGGATAACCCTATATCCAAGGACAAGGGTGTCTCTCCTGTGGTGGTTACAGAGTGCTCATCTTCTAGAGGGCCGCAGATTCGGCATTCAGTTTTGGATGTTGGTGACCACGGAGGCCAGCCCGAGAGGCTGGGGAGCAGTCACACAAGGAAAAAAATTTCCAGGGAGTGTGATCAAGTCTGGAGACTTTTCTCCACATAAATATAGCTAAGGGTAAATTTATAATGCTCTAAGCTTAGCAAGACCTCTGCTTCAAGGTCAGCCGGTATTGATCCAGTGGGATAAAACATCACGGCAGTCGCCCACGTAAATAGACAGGGCGGCACAAGAAGCAGGAGGGCAGTGGCAAAAACTGCAAGGACTTTTCGCTGGGCGGAAAATCATGTGATAGCACTGTCAGCAGTGTTTCATTCCGGGAATGGAAACTGGGAAGCAGACTTCCTCAGTAGGCACGACCTCCACCCGGCAGAGTGGGAACTTCATGGGGAAGTTTTCCACATGATTGTAAACCGTTGGGAATTACCAAAGGTGGACATGATGGCGTCCCGTCTGAACAAAAAACGGGACAGGTATTGCGCCAGGTTAAGAGACCCTCAGGCAATAGCTGTGGACGTTCTGGTAACACCGTGGGTGTACCAGTCGGTGTATGTGTTCCATCCTCTGCTTTTCATACCTAAGGTACTGAGAATTATAAGACGTAGAGGAGTAAGAACTATACTCATGGCTCCGGATTGGCCAAGAAGGACTTGGTACCCGGAACTTCAAGAGATGCTCACAGAGGACTTATGGCCTCTGCCGCTAAGAAGGGACTTGTTTCAGCAAGTACCATGTCTGTTCCAAGACTTACCGCAGCTGCGTTTGACGGCATGGCGGTGGAACGCCGGATCCTAAGGGAAAAGGCATTCAGGAAGAGGTCATTCCTACCCTGGTCAAAGCCAGAAAGGAGGTGACCGCACAACATTATCACCACATGTGGCGAAAATATGTTGCGTGGTGTGAGGCCAGGAAGGCCCCACGAAGAAATTTCAACTCGGTCGATTCCTGCATTTCCTGCAAACAGGAGTGTCTATGGGCCTCAAATTGGGGTCCATTAAGGTTCAAATTTCGGCCCTGTCGATTTTTCTTCCAGAAAGAATTGGCTTCAGTTCCTGAAGTCCAGAAGTTTGTCAAGGGAGTATTGCATATACAACCCCCTTTTGTGCCTCCAGTGGCACTGTGGGATCTCAACGTAGTTCTGGGATTCCTCAAAACACATTGGTTTAAAACCAGTCAAATCTGTGGATTTGAAGCATCTCACATGAAAAGTGAACATGCTCTTGGACCTGGCCTGGACCAGGCGAGTGTCAAATTGGTGTTTTTTTTTCTCAAAAAAGCCCATATCTGTTTGTCCATTCGGACAGGGCAGAGCTGCGGACTCGTCCCCAGTTCTCTCCCTAAGGTGGTGTCAGTGTTTCACCTGAACCAGCTTATTGTGGTGTCTTGCGCCTACTAGGGACTTGGAGGACTCCAAGTTGCTAGATGTGGTCAGGGCCCTGAAAATATAGGTTCCAGGACGGCTGGAGTCAGGAAAACTGACTTGCTGTTATCCTGTATGCACCCAACAAACTGGGTGCTCTTGCTTTTAAGCAGACTTTTGCTAGTCGGATGTGTAATACAATTCAGCTTGCACATTCTGTGGCAGGCCTGCCACAGCCAAAATATGTAAATGCCCATTCCACAAGGAAGGTGGGCTCATCTTGGGCGGCTGCCCGAGGGGTCTCGGCTTTACAACTTTGCCGAGCGGCTATTTAGTCAGGGGCAAACACGTTTGTAAAATCCTACAAATTTGATAACCTGGCTAAGGAGGACCTGGAGTTCTCTCATTCGGTGCTGCAGAGTCATCCGCACTCTCCCGCCCGTTTGGGAGCTTTGGTATAATCCCCATGGTCCTTTCAGGAACCCCAGCATCCACTAGGACGATAGAGAAAATAAGAATTTACTTACCGATAATTCTATTTCTCGGAGTCCGTAGTGGATGCTGGGCGCCCATCCCAAGTGCGGATTATCTGCAATACTTGTACATAGTTACAAAAATCGGGTTATTATTGTTGTGAGCCATCTTTCAGAGGCTCCGCTGTTATCATACTGTTAACTGGGTTCAGATCACAGGTTTTACAGTGTGATTGGTGTGGCTCGTCCGGGCACAGTATCCTAACTGAGGCTTGGAGGAGGGTCATAGGGGGAGGAGCCAGTGCACACCACCTGATCCTAAAGATTTACTTTTTGTGCCCTGTCTCCTGCGGAGCCGCTATTCCCCATGGTCCTTTCAGGAACCCCAGCATCCACTACGGACTCCGAGAAATAGAATTATCGGTAAGTAAATTCTTGTTTTTCACTTTCTTATGACGGGACTGGAATAGTGACCTCTGCCTGAAGTAGATCCGTTATTGCTTCTGTTAAAGCTAAACCTTTCTGGTGTTCCCGGGAAAAGCCGTGGTAAAGAACAGGTGAGGAGGAGTCTGCTAAAAAAATAAAAAAACTATTTTGTAACCTCTCAAAATTTCTAAATCACATATACAGTGTGGTCTGGGACCACCTGTCCCAGAGAAAGAGCAGAGGTACCCCTGGTGGGAGATAAACTAGTCATGCAGAGGGTTTATTGGATGGCTTTGATGCCATATGGTAGCCTAGCCTCTGCAGCGAGTTTAAAGCACCGATCAATGGTCCTCTGGCAGGCACCTGGCCTTTTGGTTTTTCCAGAAAATTGAAAGAAACAAAATGAAGTTCCTCTAGCCCTAAAAGCCAACGGAGGGAGAAAATAACATTTTATCTGCTGTTGCAAGAGAAATAATTATCAAAAACTTCACTAAAAAGGACTTATCCTTTAAAAAGAAGTGCTTCCAATGACCTTATAGAATCAGTCTGCTTGCCAGGCTCACAGCCATAATGCCCATCTAGTCTCAACAGCTGATGCAGAAATTCTGGAAGAAACTCCAGCTGTGTCAATGGCAGCCACACCAATATTATTAGCAGATTCCTTGTTGTGAATGATCCTACAATAACAATTGGCCAAAGGAATGTCCCTGCAGCTATGTACATGGCCTTGCAAGTGGATTTAATTTTCCTACCAGAACTGTCCCTAAGGAGGGTAGCATTACCTGTAACAGGAGTAGTTATCTTACAGTAGTTCAGCATGAAACTGAAGTCCACAATAAGGAGTCCTCTCCCATGTAGCTCTTTCCATATGGGATAAGGGATAAAAGGACATTAATCAGCTAGACACCTGGAATATTTTGCCAGGATGCTGTCATACCTCAGTGAGATGTTCCTCCAGTTCTGGAGCATAGGGACAAGCAACAGAATGCTTTCTCTATCTCTTAGAGCCTGCTGATTCTGCATTGTTTATCTCCTCTGGGCCTTAATTATGCAAAACCTGCTTAACTGCTGCAACAGAGCTTCTACCCCCATTGGGCCTGATTTGGATTTGTATGTAAACCCGATGGGAATCTGCGCGGTTCTCTCCTTCGCTTCAGATTGACATGCTGCAGTATTTGGGGGGTTGAGGTGGGGAACATTCTGCAAAACCAGGGGCCTCCATTTTGTAGGCAGGCCAAGCACACTTTCTGGAGTTGTAATGGTGGTCCTATGTGGCATCTCTGGCTGTAGCAACTGGATTGCTGATGCTGGTAGGAGGTAACCATTTCTGAGAAACTCCTCCTGCTGCATTTGTGGCTGTGCAATACCATACAAATCTGAATCAAGCCCATTGACTGCATCATGTTCCATGAAAGAAGATTGCTCAAGATCAGATTCTTCCCACTATTGAAGGACTCTGTGCAGCTGGAATTTTTTAGACTTAGAGCCATGCTTATGAAGTGGCACCTTACTTCTCAACAGATTAGATCTGCAAATTTACAGCGGTGCTTACATCCATTGTAAAGCTCAGCGTTGTTTACAATGAATGTGAGTGCTGCTTTAAAGTCTAGATTATTGTTATAACCACCATAAAACAAAAAGCAGCAAAACTTGAAGTAGTAGGAAACTCCCTTTTCTCACGTCAAGAAACATCTTCTAAATCTAGTGGTAATTCTTAGCTAAAACATGCTTCTTGGATATGAGCATGGTGATGAGAACCACTTTATCTTCAGGATTGTGGCTACAGCTACCGCACTTAATGTCAACAACTACTCCCTGATTGTAAAATGGTCTGTGTAAACCGATCCCGTTGTAGAGGAAAATGCCACCAACATCCAGAGAACATCTATGTACACTGACAATCTTTGTTAGACTGGTATTACAGTATAGAGATCCCTTCTCTCTACCCCAGGCATTCCCAATCTCAGTCCTCAAGGCACACTTACAGTGCCGGTTTTAGTGATATCCAGACTTCAGAACAGATGTTTAACTCAAAATAGTTGAGATACTAATTAAGTCACCTGTGCTCAAGCAAGGATATCGCTAACTCTAGTCTGTTAGTGTACCTTGAGGAGCGAGGGTGGGAATGCCTGCTCTACCCTTTTCAGAATGCTTGAAAGCATCGGCAGTAGAGTAGTGGTTCTCAAACTCTGTCCTCAGGACCCCAACTAGTTCCTGTTTTCCAGGTCACTTAGCAGGTGCACAGGAGTATTCATCACTTACAGACACGGTGTAAAAGATCCACAGGTGGAGCTAATTATTTCACTTGTGATTTTGTGAGGAAACCTGAAAAACATGAACTGTTTGGGGTTCTGGGAACAAAGTTTGAGAACCTATGATCTATATACTACAGCAGGCATTCTCAACTCTAGTCCTCAAGCACCACCAACAGGTTATGTTTTGTGGATCTGTTTTTAATCATGCACAGGGTAATTTATTTTGCTGGGTTAGTAATTATTCTACCTCATGACAGACCTCCCGCAAAACATGACCTGTTAAGAAAACTCTAGGGTTAGGGATGAGAAAACGTTGCTACTGTGCTGGCCGATCCATGATTAGCAGCATCGCAAACACTAGAGGGGGGTGCAGGGAAGCAGTGACAAAGGCAGTTTCTCTTCCATGCAGCTGCACACGCTGTCTGACTGGTCGCATCCTGTGTATTGTGACTCTATCTGTTGCCAGACAAGGTTAAGAAAATACAGAAGAGGATACGTCACTTCCTTCACAGTCCTCGGGTTTCGGTACACTCTGCTATGCAAATTCTCTGTCTGATGGTGTCGTCTTTCGACATGGTTGGAGGTTTGCCTGTCGCTATCCTGGTGGCTCCAGGACCAGCGACTAAACATGACCTGTCCCTTCTAAATCCCCAACTGGGTCCTTCTAACAATGGACACCAGTCTTTGTGGCTGGGGAGCGGTGCAGAGCAGCACTCATTTTAGGGACATTGGACCAGAGAAGAATCTCTCCTTCCAATCAATGTTCTGGATTTGAGAGCAATGCATTGACCCTGGCCTGACCTCTTCTACAGGACAAACCAGTTCAAGTTCAGTCGGACACTGCCACCATGGTGGCTTATATCAACCAGCAAGGCGGCACTTGCAGCCACATGGCAATGATGGAAGTGTCCAAGATTCTGCGTTGGGCAGAACGGTATCTACCGGCCATATCGGTGGTATTCATTCCGGGTGTACTCAGCTGGGAAGCAGACTTCCTCAGTCGTCAGGATGTTCATGCCATAGAGTGGGCTTTTCATCCAAGTCTTTCAACTGCTGGTAGGCAGATGGGGTCTCCCGGACGTGGATCTCATGGCCTCTCTATACAATCACACGGTTCAGGTCTTCGGATCACGAACCAGGGATAACTCCGGCAGTGACCGTAGAAGCATTGTTAGTCCCGTGGACCTTTTCATCTCCCTTACATCTTCACTCCGGTGTCACTTCTGCCTCGGGTTCTTTGGAAGTTCAAACAGGAAGGAGAAAAGTCATTCTATTAGCTCAAGCGTGGCCCAGACATCACTGGTTCTCAGATCTCCAGGGCCTCTCGGCAGAGCTACCCCTTTTACTTCCTCAGCAATGGGACCTTCTACATCAGGGCCCACGTCTTCATCCGAACCTGGCCCGGCTGTCTTTAAATGGCTTGGCTCTTGAAGCATCGCTCCTAAGGTCCACAGGTTTTTCCGAGTCTTTCATTCACACTATGCTGAAGGCCCGCAAACTGGCCTCCTCTCTGGATCTACTATAGAGTGTGGTACACTTACTTTGCCTGGTGCGCTGCTAAGCGTTATGATGCCTCTAAGTCCAGGACTTCCAGAATTCTGGCATATCTTCAGAGAGGATTTCATCTAGGCCTTCGTCTTGGCTCTCTCAAGGTACACATTTCTGCCTTGTTTGCCTGGTTCCAACGCAAGATTGCCTTCATTCCTGATGTGCAACTTTTCTTCAGGGTGTTATTCGCATCCAACCTCCCTATGTCTCTCCTGTGGCTCCTTGGGATCTGTCTATTGTTTTGGAGGCTCTTCAAGAAACCCCGTTTGAGCCTCTTGAATCTGCGGACCTGAAATGGCTGACGTCCAAGGCTCTTTACTTACTAGCTATTGCCTCTGCAAGAAGGGTTTCGGACGTAGGTGCATTGTCCTGTCGTCCTCCCTTTTCGATTTTCCACCGTGACACAGCAGTTCTCCGAACCAGACCTGGTTACCTCCCTAAGCTGGTTTCTTCTTTTTACTTTAAGCAAGAGATTGTGGTCCCGGCCTTTATCTCTTCAGACTTGTCGGCAAAACATCGTTCTTTGGATGTGGTTAGGGCTCTACGTATCTATGTGGACCGTACTGCCACTATTAGACGCTCTGATGCCCTTTTCATCCTTTTTGGATTTCACAAGCGTGGCTGGCTAATAAGCAGATGCTGACCAGATGAATTAGAATGGTGATTTGCACAACCTTACACTGGAGATGCTCTTCCAGATCCGGCTTCGATATCTACCCATTTTACTCGGTCATAGGACCTTCTTGGGCGGCATGCCATGGAGCGTCCACCGAACAAATGTGCTGAGTGGCCACGTGGTCTTCGGTACACACGTTTCTTAGGTTTTATGCCTGCAATACTTTTGCCTCCAAGGATGCTTCCTTTGGATGCCGGTTTCTCTTATCCTCTCAGGCGCAACCCTCCCTTGACGTACTGCTTTGGGACACCCCCGATGTTTCCCTGTGGAAACCCTATGTACCCTGCTCCAGAAAAATAAGATTTTACTTACCGGTAAATCTATTTCTCGTAGTCCGTAGTGGATGCTGGGGACTCCGTAAGGACCATGGGGAATAGACGGGCTCCGCAGGAGACAGGGCACTTTAAGAAAGAATTTGGATTCTGGTGTGTTCTGGCTCCTCCCTCTATGTCCCTCCTCCAGACCTCAGTTAGAGAAACTGTGCCCGGAAGAGCTGACAGTACAAGGAAAGGATTTTGGAATCCAGGGCAAGACTCATACCAGTCACACCAATCATACCGTATCACTCGTGATAAATTTACCCAGTTAACAGTATGAACAACAATGGAGCATCAGATCAACCCTGATGCAACCAAACATAACCCTTATTTAAGCAATATCTATATACAAGCATTGCAGAAGAAGTCCGCACTTGGGACGGGCGCCCAGCATCCACTACGGACTACGAGAAATAGATTTACCGGTAAGTAAAATCTTATTTTCTCTAACGTCCTAGTGGATGCTGGGGACTCCGTAAGGACCATGGGGATTATACTAAAGCTCCCAAACGGGCGGGAGAGTGCGGATGACTCTGCAGCACCGAATGAGCAAACACAAGGTCCTCCTCAGCCAGGGTATCAAACTTGTAAAACTTTGCAAAAGTGTTCGAACCTGACCAAGTAGCCGCTCGGCAAAGCTGTAATGCCGAGACCCCTCGGGCAGCCGCCCAAGAAGAGCCCACCTTCCTTGTGGAGTGGGCTTTTACTGATTTTGGAAGCGGCAAAAAATATGTCAAAAAATTTGACTTTCCAGCCGTAGCTGTGGAGACCAGGTCCGAGAGAGAGTCCCCAAACAATTCCTCACCCTTGTAAGGTAAAACCTCCATGTGCCTTTTTGAGTCGGCATCGCCTGTCCATTTCCGAGTCCACAGGACCCTTCTGGCAGAAATCGACATTGCATTTATTCTAGAGCCCAGTAGGCTAATGTCTCTTTGAGCATCTCTCATATATAGAGGACAGCGTCTTTTATATGCCCCAGGGTCAGCACTATAGTATCCTTGTCCAAGGTATCAAGTTCCTCAGATAAGGTATCTGTCCATGCTGCTACAGCACTACACATCCAGGCCGACGCAATCGCCGGCCTTAGTAGGGTACCTGAATGTGTATAAATGGACTTCAGGATACCCTACTGCTTTCTATCCGCAGCATGTTTTAGGGTGGCCGTATCCTGTGACGGTAGGGCTACCCTCTTGGATAAGCGTGTTAAAGCTTTGTCTCCCCTAGGGGAGGATTCCCAGCGTAACCTGTCCGTTGGTGGGAAAGGATACGCCATAAGCATCCGTTTGGAAATCTGCAGTTTTCTATCTGGAGATTCCCAAGCCTTTTCACATAACTCATTTAATTCAAGTGAAGGGGGAAAGGTCACCTCTTGCCTTTTTTCCCCATACATATAAACCCTCTTGTCAGGGACTGGGGTTTCCTCTGTGATGTGCAACACATCCTTCATTGCTATAATCATGTAACGGATGGCTTTAGCCATTTTAGGCTGTAACTTTGCATCATCGCCATCGACACTGGAGTCAGAATCCGTGTCGACATCTGTGTCAATAATTTGGGATAGTGGGCGCTTCTGAGACCCTGACGGCCTCTGCGACATAGGATCAGGCATGGGCTGAGACCCCGGCTGTCCCAAGGCTTTAGCTTTATCCAACCTTTTATGCAAGGAAGTAACATTATAATTTAAAACCTTCCACATATCCATCCAATCGGGTGTCGGTGCCGTCGGCGGCGACCCCACATTCATTTGCTCCCGCTCTGCTTCCACATAGCCTTCCTCGTCAACATGCCGACACAAGCATACCGACACACCACACACACACGGGATGCTCTTTTTGAAGACAGTTCCCCCACAACGCCTTTTAGAGAGAGAGAGAGAGAGAGAGTATGCCAGCACACACCCCAGCGCTATATGTCCCAGGAGTCACACAGTAACTTAGTGTTAACCCAGTAGCTGCTGTATATATTGCTTTTGCGCCAAATTTATGTGCCCCCCCTCTCTTTTTACCCTCTTCTACCGTGATTCTGCAGGGGAGAGCCTGGGGAGCTTCCTCTCAGCGGAGCTGTGGAGAGAAAATGGCGCTGGTGAGTGCTGAGGAAGAAGCCCCGCCCCCTCAGCGGCGGGCTTCTATCCCGCGTTTGTGTGTAAAATAATGGCAGGGGCTCATGCATATATACAGTGCCCAATTGTATATATGCTACTTTTTGCCAAGAGGTTCCTAATTGCTGCCCAGGGCGCCCCCCCCCTGCACCCTGCACCCTACAGTGACCGGAGTATGTGGGTTTAGTGTGGGAGCAATGGCGCACAGCTGCTGTGCGCTACCTCATATGAAGACTGGAGTCTTCTGCCGCCGATTTCGACGTCTTCTTGCTTCTGACACCGGCTTCTGGCTCTGCGAGGGGGATGGCGGCGCGGCTGCGGGATCGGACGACCAAGGGTGCGATCCTGTGTACGATCCCTCTGGAGCTAATGGTGTCCAGTAGCCTAAGAAGCAGGACCTATCTTCAGTGAGTAGGGCTGCTTCTCTCCCCTCAGTCCCACGTAGCAGAGAGTCTGTTGCCAGCAGATCTCTCTGAAAATAAAAAACCTAACAAAATACTTTCTTTTTAGCAAGCTAAGGAGAGCTCACTAAGTAGCACCCAGCTCGTCCGGGCACAGATTCAAACTGAGGTCTGGAGGAGGGACATAGAGGGAGGAGCCAGAACACACCAGAATCCAAATTCTTTATTAAAGTGCCCTGTCTCCTGCGGAGCCCGTCTATTCCCCATGGTCCTTACGGAGTCCCCAGCATCCACTAGGACGTTAGAGAAAGAAGAGTTATAGTAGACTTACCTTTGTTAACACTTTCTGCGAAGCACATAGGGTACACAGGGAACCTACCCTGATGCATCTGGCCTATGGGTTTGTATGGCATTGGCCACTGGTTCCTTCTCCTGTCAGTGAGAATGTGTTCTGTGCCTAACATTCATCTGACTTGCATGTGCCTGGAGGCGGTGTTATAGAGGAGTGAAGCTGTGCAGCTTGGGATAGCTGAAAGCTTTAACTGTTTGGTGCTGGATTCCTTATCCTCTACTACTATCCGCTGTTTCTCTGTGTACCCTATGTACTTTGTCGAAAGAGAGTTAACAAAGTTAAGTCTACCATAACTCTTCTTATTAGGCAAGTGATGTTAAGCAGGCTGCAAACAGCTATTGAGAGGCAAACCACAGCAGTCATTATGGAATATTACAGGTAGGTTTGGCAGCAAGAACCATGTGTAGCCATTAAAGCAGGTGCATTGTAATCAGGGTAGTATTAATCTACTGATACACATTTTATCATCTACTGATCTAGGGAGCGGCAGTGGTATATAAGGCAACATACAGCATCAAATGCACAACAACATAGAAGGGCTAGGCCAGAGCATCTTTAGACACAGCGCAGGCTCCATCGTACGAGCTTACAGCCCAAAGGGTGTAAAGAGCTCCAGAGCATGTTGGCATAGTAGGGCATCTTTTGTGGATAGAGGGAGCCTGCACCGTACCTACTGGTCTATGTATGGCTAATATCCCGTCTGAGGTGTAGAGAGAAGTACATACCTGGGGTACAGGGCATGCAAGGGTGGAGGTAATCATAATACACAAGGCAGCCAAAGGGCATCACCACATGGGACAGACGGGCACACCATACACACTGAGTATAGCACTCCTTGTATAGGAATGGGCAGGTTCAAGAGAGCATAAAATCATTGTGCATTACAGTAGGGCCCTTACAAACCCTTTTTGTCATGGGACGTGCAAATATTCTGTTACGACTAGGCTTTAGGGGAACATGACCGCTCCAGATGACTTTATACTATAGTAGACTACGGTGCACTCTCAGTTGCACCCCGTGATGCATGCAGCAGGTGACACTCGCACATGCGCCAGGACCCGAATCAGGAAACGGTGTAATAGCATTACTCTGTCACACTGCTTCCAGCGCTTTGCCAGGATAAGCTCTTTTCTCTGACGTCCTAAGTGGATGCTGGGACTCCGTAAGGACCATGGGGATTAGCGGCTCAGCAGGAGACTGGGCACAACTAAAGAAAGCTTTAGGACTACCTGGTGTGCACTGGCTCCTCCCACTAAGACCCTCCTCCAGACCTCAGTTAGATTCTTGTGCCCGGCCGAGCTGGATGCACACTAGGGGCTCTCCTGAGCTCCTAGAAAGAAAGTATATTTTAGGTTTTTTATTTTACAGTGAGATCTGCTGGCAACAGACTCACTGCAGCGAGGGACTAAGGGGAGAAGAAGCGAACCTACCTAACTGGTGGTAGCTTGGGCTTCTTAGGCTACTGGACACCATTAGCTCCAGAGGGATCGACCGCATGGAACCGGCCATTGATGTTCGGTCCCGGAGCCGCGCCGCCGGTCCCCTTACAGAGCCAGAAGCAAGAAGTGTTCCGGAAAATCGGCGGCAGAAGACTTCAGTCTTCACCAAGGTAGCACACAGCACTGCAGCTGTGCGCCATTGCTCCTCATGCACACCTCACACTCCGGTCACTGATGGGTGCAGGGCGCTGGGGGGGGGGGGGGGGCGCCGCCCTGAGCAGCAATATAAACACCTTGCCTGGCAAAATCATCACAATATATAGCCCCAGAGGCTATATATGTGATAAATACCCCTGCCAGAATCCATAAAAAAGCGGGCGAAAAGTCAGCGAAAAAGGGGCGGAGCTATCTCCCTCAGCACACTGGCGCCATTTTCTCTTCACAGTGCAGCTGGAAGACAGCTCCCGAGGCTCTCCCCTGTAGTTTTCAGGCTCAAAGGGTTAAAAAGAGAGGGGGGGGGCACTAAATTTAGGCGCAATATTGTTTATACAAGCAGCTATTGGGGGAAAAATCACTCCGTTATAGTGTTAATCCCTGCATTATATAGCGCTCTGGTGTGTGCTGGCATACTCTCTCTCTGTCTCCCCAAAGGACTTTGTGGGGTCCTGTCCTCAGTCAGAGCAATCCCTGTGTGTGTGCTGTGTGTCGGTATGGCTGTGTCGACATGTGGGATGAGGAAGGTTACGTGGAGGTGGAGCAGAGGCCGATAAATGGGATGTCGCCCCCTGTGGGCGCCATCCCATTTATCGGCCTCTGCTCCACCTCCACGTAACCTTCCTCATCCCACATGTCGACACAGCCATACCGACACACAGCACACACACAGGGAATGCTCTGACTGAGGACAGGACCCCACAAAGTCCTTTGGGGAGACAGAGAGAGAGTATGCCAGCACACACCAGAGCGCTATATAATGCAGGGATTAACACTATAACGACACCAGAGTGGATGGATAGGTGGAAGGTATTAACCGACAATGTCAACTCCTTACATAGAAGGCTGGATGACGTAAAAAACAGCTGTGGGACAGCCGGCTTCTCAGCCCGCGCCTGCCCAGGCGTCTCAAAGGCCATCAGGGGCTCAAAAAAGCGCCTGTTACCTCAGATGGCAGACACAGATGTCGACACGGAGTCTGACTCCAGTGTCGACGAGGTTGAGACATATACACAATCCACTAGGAACATCCGTTACATGATCTCGGCAATGAAAAATGTGTTACGGATAAGGCGCTCACACGTTTGTCAAAAAAGGTGGCACTGCCGTCTTAGGATACGGCCACCTTGAAGGAGCCTGCTGATAAAAAGCAGGAGGCTATCCTGAAGTCTGTATATACACACTCAGGTTATATACTGAGACCTGCAATTGCCTCAGCATAAATAGTGCTGCTGCAGCGTGGTCTGATACCCAGTCAGATAATATTAATACTCTAAGACAGGGATAATAGTTTGCTAACATAGAGCATATTAAAGACGTCGTCTTAGATATAAAGGATGCACAGAGGGATATTTGCCGGCTGGCATCCAGAATTAATGCAATGTCCATTCTGCCAGGAGGGTATTAGAAACCCGGCAGTGGACAGGTGATGCTGCCTATAAAAGGCACATGGAGATTCTGCCTTATAAGGGTGAGGAATTGTTTGGGGATGGTCTTTGGGACCTCGTATCCACAGCAACAGCTGGGAAGAAATTTTTTTACCTCAGGTTTCCTCACAGCCTAAGAAAGCACTGTATTTTCAGGTACAGTCCTTTCGGCTTCAGAAAAGCAAGCGGGTCAAAGGCGCTTACTTTCTGCACAGAGACAAGGGAAGAAGGAAAAAGCTGCACCAGCAGCCAGTTCCCAGAATCAAAAATCTTCCCCCGCTTCCTCTGAGTCCACCGCATGACGTTGGGGCTCCACAGGTGGAGACAGGTGCGG
Organism: Pseudophryne corroboree; assembly: GCF_028390025.1. Taxonomy (NCBI): domain Eukaryota; kingdom Metazoa; phylum Chordata; class Amphibia; order Anura; family Myobatrachidae; genus Pseudophryne; species Pseudophryne corroboree. The sequence goes on along the minus strand of NC_086450.1, from coordinate 181,929,860 downwards.
TAGGGGCGCGTTTCGGGAATTTCAGGGACCAGTGGGCTTGCCCACAGGTGGATCCCTAGGTTCTGCAAATAGTATCACAGGGATACAGGCTGGAGTTCGAGGCGACTCCCCCTCGCCGTTACCTCACATCAGCCTTGCCTGCTGCCCTCGGAGAAAGGTAGTACTGGCGGCAATTCACAAGCTGTACTTCCAGCAGGTGAAATCAAGGTACCCCTCCTTCAACAAGGCCGGGTTACTATTCCAAAATGTTGTGGTACCGAAACCAGACGGTTCGGTGAGACCCATTCTAAAATTGAAAGCCTTGAACACTTATATACGAAGGTTCAAGTTCAAAATGGAATCGCTCAGGGCGATTATTGCAAGCCTGGAGAATTTCATGGTATCACTGGACATCAAGGATGCTTACCTGCATGTCCCTATTTACCCTCTTCACCAGGAGTACCTCAAAATTGTGGTACAGGATTGTCATTACCAATTCCAGACGTTGCCTTTGGTCTGTCCCCGGCACCGAGGTATTTACCAAGGTAATGGCCGAAATAATTATCCCGTACTTGGACGATCTCCTTATAAGGCGAGGTCCAGGGAGCAGTTGTTCGGCGGAGTAGCACTATCTCGGGAAGTGCTACAACAGCACGGCTGGATTCTGAATATTCCAAAGTCGCAGCTGGTTCCTACGACGCGTCTACTGTTCCTGGGTATGGTTCTGGTCTACTGTTCCTGGGTATGGTTCTGGACACAGAACAGGATAAAAAGGGTTTCTCCCGGAGGAGAAGTCCAAGGAGTTGTCTCTAGACAGAGACCTCCTAATACGTATACAGGTGTCGGTGCATCAATGCACGCGAGCCCTGGGAAGGATGGTAGCTTCTTACGAAGAAATTCCATTCGCCAGGTCCCATGCAAGGATTTTCCAGTGGGATCTGTTGGACAAGTGGTCCGGGTCGCATCTTCAGATGCATCGGCGGATAACCCTGTCTCCAAGGGCCAGGGTGTCGCTGTTGTGGTGGCTGCAGAGTGCTCATCTTCTAGGGGGCCGCAGATTCGGCATACAGGACTGGGTCCTGGTGACCACGGATGCCAGCCTTCGAGGCTGGGGGGCAGTCACACAGGGAAGAAACTTCCAAGGCTATGGAAAAGTCAGGAGACTTCCCTACACATAAATATTCTGGAACTAAGGGCCATTTACAATGGCCATTATCAGGCTAGACCCCTGCTTCAACACCGGCCGGTGCTGATCCAGTCAGACAACATCACGGCGGTCGCTCATGTAAACCGACAGGGCGGCACAAGAAGCAGGATGGCGATGGCAGAAGCCACAAGGATTCTCCGATGGGCGGAAAATCATGTGTTAGCACTGTCAGCAGTGTTCATTCCCGGAGTGGACAACTGAGAAGCAGACTTTCTCAGAAGACACGACCTCCACCCGGGAGAGTGGGGACTTCATCCAGAAGTTTTCCAAATGATTGTACACCGTTGGGAAAGGCCACAGGTGGATATGATGGCGTCCCGCCTCAACAAAAAGCTACAAAGATATTGCGCCAGGTCAAGGGACCCTCAGGCGATAGCTGTGGACGCTCTGGTAACACCGTGGGTGTACCAGTCGGTGTATGTGTTCCCTTCTCTGCCTCTCTTACCCAGGGTAATGAGAATAATAAGAAGGAGAGGAGTAAGAACTATACTCATTGTTCCGGGTTGGCCAAGAAGAGCTTGGTAACCAGAACTCCAAGAAATGATCTCAGAGGACCCATGGCCTCTGCCGCTCAGACAGGACCTGCGGCAGCAGGGGGCCTGTCTGTTCCAAGACGTACCGCGGCTGCGTTTGACGGCATGGCGGTTGAACGCCGGATCCTGAAGGAAAAGGGCATTCCGGAGGAAGTTATCCCTACGCTATTTAAAGCTAGGAAAGAAGTGAACGCAAACCATTTTCACCGCATATGGTGGAAATATGTTGCGTGCTGTGAGGCCAGGAAGGCCCCAAAGGAGAAATTTCAGCTAGGTCGATTTCTGCACTTCCTACAGTCAGAGGTGACTATGGGCCTAAAATTGGGTTCCATGATGGTCCAGATTTCGGCTCTATCGATTTTCTTCCAAAATAGAACTGGCTTCACTGCCTGAAGTTCGGACTTTTGTTAAGGGAGTGCTGCATAGTCAGCCCCCGTTTGTGCCTCAAGTGGCACCGTGGGATCTCAACGTGGTGTTGGATTTCCTGAAGTCGCTTTGGGTTGAGCCACTTAAATCCGTGGAGCTACAATACCTCACGTGGAAAGTGGTCATGCTGTGGGCCGTGGCGTCGGCCAGGCGTGTATCAGAATTGGCGGCTCTGTCATACAAAAGCCCTTATCTGTATTTTATATGGATAAGGCGGAATTGAGGACTCGTTCCCAATTCCTTCCTAAGGTGGTATCAGTTTTTCATGTGAACCAACCTATTGTGGTGCCTGCGGCTACTTGGGACTTGGAGGATTCCAAGTTACTGGACGTAGTCAGGGCCCTGAAAAGTATATGTTTCCAGGACGGCTGGAGTCAGGAAAACTGACTCGCTATTTATCCTGTATGCACCCAACAAGCTGGGTGCTCCTGCTTCTAAGCAGACTATTGCTCGCTGGATCTGTAGCACAATTCAACTTGCACATGCTGCGGCTGGACTGCCGCACCCTAAATCTGTAAAAGCCCATTCCACGAGGAAAGTGGGCTCTTCTTGGGCGGCTGCCCGAGGGGTCTCGGCTTTACAACTTTGCCGAGCTGTTACTTGGTCGGGTTCAAACATTTTTGCAACAGTCTACAAGTTTGATACCCTGGCTGAGGAGGACCTAGAGTTTGCTCATTCGGTGCTGCAGAGTCATCCGCACTCTCCTGCCCGTTTGGGAGCTTTGGTATAATCCCCATGGTCCTTACGGAGTCCCAGCATCCACTTAGGACGTCAGAGAAAATAAGATTTTACTCACCGGTAAATCTATTTCTCGTAGTCCGTAGTGGATGCTGGGCGCCCATCCCAAGTGCGGATTGTCTGCAATACTTGTTTATAGTTATTGCCTAACTAAAGGGTTATTGTTGAGCCATCTGTTGAGAGGCTCAGTTATATTTCATACTGTTAACTGGGTATAGTATCACGAGTTATACGGTGTGATTGGTGTGGCAGGTATGAGTCTTACCTGGGATTCAAAATCCTTCCTATTTGTGTCAGCTCTTCCGGGCACAGTATCCTAACTGAGGTCTGGAGGAGGGTCTTAGTGGGAGGAGCCAGTGCACACCAGGTAGTCCTAAAGCTTTCTTTAGTTGTGCCCAGTCTCCTGCGGAGCCGCTAATCCCCATGGTCCTTATGGAGTCCCAGCATCCACTACGGACTACGAGAAATAGATTTACCGGTGAGTAAAATCTTATTATCGGAGCCCATCTCCGGGCAAGAGGTAATTAGTAAATTAGCACAACTTTCTTTATTTTTTAGCAGGTGTATTGTGATAAATATTCCCTGGCAAGTCAGCTATAACTGGGAAGACAGGGTTAATGTTTTAGCCAGACATTTAGTCTTCTTGTTGTGGGGTTGATTTAGGGCTGTGTTGCGGTTTTACAGCTTGCTTGAACATCCTGATGCCTCTGTAATCGTTCCGCATCCTTCCTCCCATCCTAGCTGACCGTATAAGTTGGACTTCGGGAAAGAACAGCCACAGTGACCGTCTTGTTATCAGACCCCCCCCCCCCCCCCCCCATCCCAATACATGGGTTAGGCTGATGCTTACGGTTATAATTGACAGTGTTATAACGGGGCTCGATAGTACTAGTATTAGATGTGCAATTCGCATTACGAGGCTGAAGTTAGCTTCTTATTCGGCCAGCTTCTTATTCAAGCTCCAGCTTCTTATTCACTTCTTATTCGAGCTCCAGCTTCTTATTCAGCTCCATTCAGTTTTGCAAGGGTTAATGAGTCTTGGGCAACACATTTGACACCTGAAGTTCACAGAGTAGGGTCCCTTTCATATGACCCACATGTATTTTGGCTTGCCCAACGCTGGTTTGGGCATGAAATACGCTGGCAAAGTGGGCACATACACTATAATTCACCATTTTGAATAAGTAGCTGTAGTTTTGCAAGGGTTAACAAGTCTAGGGCAACAATTTTGACAGCTGAAATCAATAGAGTCGGGTCATTTGCATATGACCCACATGGATTTTGCCTTGCCCGACACTGGTTTGGGCATGAAATACTCTGGCAAGGTGGGCATATACACAGTATTATGATTACTATTTTGAATAAGTAGCTGTAGTTTTGAAAGGGTTAACGAGTCTCGGGCAACAATTTTGACACCTGAAATCAACTGAGTCAGGTCACTTGCATATGACCCACATGGATTTTGCCTTGCCCAACACTAGTTTGGGCATGAAATATGCTGCCCAAGTGGGCACCTTAACACTATCTTTTTCTATTATGAATAAGTAGCTGTAGTTTTGTAAGGGTTAACGAGTCTCGGGCAACAATTTTGACACCTGAAATCAACAGAGTCGGGTCACTTGCATATGACCCACATGGATTTTTCCTTGCCTAACACTGGTTTGGGCATGAAATACGCTGGCAAGGTGGGCACATACACGATATTATAATTTACTATTTTGAATAAGTAGCGCTAGTTTTGCAAGGGTTAACAAGTCTCGGGCAACAATTTTGACACCTGAAATCAACTGAGTCGGGTCACTTGCATATGACCCACATGGATTTTGCCTTGCCCGACACTGGTTTGGGCATGAAATACGCTGGCAAAGTGGGCATATACACAGTATTATGAATTACTATTTTAAATAAGTAGCTGTAGTTTTGCAAGGGTTAACGAGTCTCGGGCAACAATTTTGACACCAGAAATCAATAGAGTCGGGACAACCACAAGAGTGACCCCACTTAACCTAGCAGTCTACCGCAGACCGCAAAGTTCCCACCATTGGATACAATGGAGCGCATATGCGCTACATTGGATGTGCGCTCCTGAGCTGTCAGTCAGGCTGCGCACTGTAGATACAATGTAGCGCATATGCGCTCCATTGTATCCAATGGTGGGAACTTTGCGGTCTGCGGTAGACTGCGAGGTTAAGTGGGGTCACTCTTGTGGTTGTCCCGACTCTATTGATTTCTGGTGTCAAAATTGTTGCCAGAGACTCGTTAACCCTTGCCAAACTACAGCTACTTATTCATAATAGAAAATGATAGTGTTAAGGTGCCTACTTTGCCAGCGTATTTCATGCCCAAACCAGTGTTGGGTAAGGCAAAATCCATGTGGGTCATATGCAAGTGACCCGACTCTATTGATTTCTGGTGTCAAAATTGTTGCCCGAGACTCGTTAACCCTTGCAAAACAACAGCTACTTATTCAAAATAGTAATTCATAATACTGTGTATATGCCCACTTTGCCAGCGTATTTCATGCCCAAACCAGTGTTGGGCAAGGCAAAATCCATGTGGTTCATATGCAAGTGACCTAACTCAGTTGATTTCAGCTGTCAAAATTGTTGCCCGAGACTCGTTTACTTTTGCCAAACTACAGCTACTTATTCATAATAGAAAATGATAGTGTTAAGGTGCCTACTTTGCCAGCGTATTTCATGCCCAAACCAGTGTTGGGCAAGGCAAAATCAATGTGGGTCATATGCAAGTGACCCGACTCAGTTGATTAATTGTTGCCCGAGACTCATTAACCCTTGCAAAACTAGAGCTACTTATTCATAATAGAAAAAGATAGTGTTAAGGTACCCACTTGGGCAGCGTATTTCATGCCCAAACCAGTGTTGGGCAAGGCAAAATCCATGTGGGTCATATGCAAGTGACCCGACTCAGTTGATTTCAGCTGTCAAAATTGTTGCCCGTGACTCGTTAATCCTTGCAAAACTACAGCTACTTATTCAAAATAGTAATTCATAATACTGTGTATATGCCCACCTTGCCAGCGTATTTCATGCCCAAACCAGTGTCGGGCAAGGCAAAATCCATGTGGGTCATATGCAAGTGACCCGACTCAGTTGATTTCAGGTGTCAAAATTGTTGCCTGAGATTCGTTAACCCTTGTAAAACTACAGCTACTTATTCATAATGGAAAATGATAGTGTTAAGGTGCCCACTTGAGCAGCGTATTTCATGCCCAAACCAGTGTTGGGCAAGGAAAAATCCATGTGGGTCATATGCAAGTGACCCGACTCAGTTGATTTCAGCTGTCAAAATTGTTGCCCGAGACTCGTTAATCCTTGCAAAACTACAGCCACTTATTCAAAATAGTAATTCATAATACTGTGTATATGCCCACCTTGCCAGTGTATTTCATGCCCAAACCAGTGTCGGGCAAGGCAAAATCCATGTGGGTCATATGCAAGTGACCCGACTCAGTTGATTTCAGGTGTCAAAAATCAACTTTTAATAGCAGCACTCTTTCCCTTCCACAAGAAAATTAATTCTTCTTTAATATAAATAACATGTTTGGTACTTTATTGATAATATTATACAATAAAAGGAAGACATTTCAATACCCATATGTGATGCAGATACCTTTAATATTATCACATATGATGTATTATATGTCCCTTTACTTCAAAGGTGACATGTAGAGTGAAGTATAAAATAAATGAGGACAGAATAACGTGTACGAAAAGTAAAATACATTTTCGTGAATAAAAGACTTATTAAAAGAAAATGTTGGTGTGCTGTCTTTATTCTGTAAATTTAATGTATACCTGTGATACACACAGTTTAATAATTGCTTCAGACAATCACTAGCTATTCTTGCCAGTGATTTCTATAAAGGGTTACGGTACATATGTAGCAGTGTTTGTAACATAACTGGCACATTCTCAGTTCAGAAAATCGCAATTTGTTACTATAAGGCGGTATGCTGAGAATATCTCAAATAACACTGCATTTATCCAAAAGACAGTCTTACGGTCTAACATATAAATATATGGCTCATATTGCCTTATTTGGATGGATTATATGTTGGAGAGACACAGGACTTTAATATATGTGTTGGTATCAATACAGACCGTATTGTCTTTGAGTCTTCAGCCTGATCTAACAGCTGTAGTGTCACCGATTTATAATTGATGGATTTTAACACAAATACTATTTATAGTCTTCCCAATGGTATGTGTTAAAGATGAACACCTTATAATAATAGTATGTGGTTTATAGTTTTCCTTAGAATAATCGCGGTGTAATCTTTGCTGTTATCACATAACCTAATATGGACAATAGTGTAGATCAAATTGCTGGATAATCACAGCTATTGTATAATTGTTGTTCTCTTTCAATAAATCATGCAAGCTGTAATATTATATATTCTCTCATATATCCAGATGGCAGCTTAAACACCTGTCATTACCTACATATCTGGCTTGTATTGCCCTAGGTAGTACAGGTATACATTCTCATGTTTGTCGGTAATAGACTTTTTGTGCACTAGATTTTGTGAGTTTACACTTGGATGTATAATGTCAGACTATTTGCACATGAATTTAAATCTATCCAGTATCTGAATAACTTTCCTTTCAGAAAAGAAAGCCACAATATGCCTATCTCTCACATCGGCAGTGTGTTAGGACCGGAGCTGACACTTGGAGATAAACCCTCCCTTTCTATGTACATGAGGCCAGCGTGTGTCAATGGTCCTATAAAGTAACCCTTTCTATCATAACATTTATGACAAATTGCTTAAATGAACACAGGATTTGAATACATAATTATTAATAGTACAGACAGCGCACAGCGATGCCGATGCGCATTTTACTTTACTAAAGCTTCGTCAGGGCTATAGTCGTGTATTTTCATAGCAGCTGGAGTGCCACAGGTTGGCCACTCCTATTTTGCTGTGACAATTAGGCACAGCAGACAATGTGGCTGACGTGACAGGATCACGGTTTGTGGATGAGCATTGCACTTTTCTCAATGGGACACTCATACATTTGTCCATTATGAAGGGTTATCATTATTTAATCTATGCAGAGGTTTATTTTTTCATTGTCGACATTTTGACTGTGTCTACATGTCAACCTAATGACCCTGTTGATCTTTTGGACACAGACATTGTCAGTTGACATTCTGGTATCAACCTTATGATTTTCACTGTCTATATTTTGATTCTATCCCATTTGAAACCACTCTTATAAGGGTAACACTACGTGTTAAGCCAGCGGTCGGGATCCCGACCACCAAGGCAGGGCGAGTGCAGAAGAGCCCCTTGCGGGCGGGTTCGCTGCGCTTGCCACGCTGCGGGCGCGCGCCACGCTATTTATTCTCTATCCAGGGAGAATAGTTGTCGGAATCCCGACCACCGGCATATCAAATACCACCCCTTATAAGAATACATGGGGGAAAGAGTCACTATTAGATCTTGTTATTTCCTGGGATACAACAGATTAAAGTTCACACCAATCAATCACTCTACAGGGGGGCACTGTACAGACATCTGATGATTGCTTGCAAATGTATTTTTATATTGACCGAAAATGTAAAAATAAAAACCCTTCTTTCAGCTCAGACTTCTAGCACTTTGAAAGCTCTATTCCTCGCAGCTCTTTACCATCCTCCTGATAGATGAAGAGGAGCCCAGGACAACTGTAACCGAATCACTTCACGTTTTAGAGACCATGCTCCACTATTTCATTTCACTGGGGCAGCAGTTACGCTCTTAATATCTGTAATTGGCTGTGTTACCATCTAGTGGGTATAGTGTGGTGAAAGCCTTATTGTTAAAAAGGTCAGGAAAGAGTACGAGCCACTTCTCCAAACATAATTTTTAATAAACTCTTCAACATAAACTGGATGACCTGGCCCCCAGCTTTAAGAAAGTTTTGTATACATGATTTAATTACAACTGAAGTAACACCCTGGGGTTAAAACATATACAGTGAATAGCTTCTAGTGTTCTGTAATGTCTCGGCTGCAGTCGCTTTCAGGAGTCATGATTGTGCCAAGTTCCAAGGGCCCTCTGTCTGGAAGCAGAAAAACCTCTCCAAGCTCTTGACTTACTCCATGTCATGCAGCACACATCCCAATTTTCAGTACAGTTGCTTCAGAGGTCACATTGCTGGGACAGTTTGTTCAGGGCCGGAACACAGACCGATTTCCCGCCTCAAGCACAACACTGAATCTTCTCAAACTATAAAATAATCTGATTTTTGAAGCTACGACTCAGCTCTTTGTGTGGGAGGACGATGGAGTTTAGTATTACAACCTCTGCTGGGATTGAGACGTTACATCCTGAAAAAATAGTTCATAAGATTAAGTTTAGATTTTTTTTCAAATTGTCAAAGTCAGAAAAATATCTCTATGCACACTACCATATTTGCACCTCACACAGGTCCGTGCTGCGCATGCGTACGCTCTCCCGTACGTGCGCATACTCAGTCGCGGGCACCCGCAGGCGCACGGTATGCGTATTTACGGTAGAGTTTGTGATCGTAGCGTGCGACCCAATCGTTACATATTTTCACTATATAATGTATTTTGTAGATCATGGTCCCTTTGATAGATTCTGAAAGTTTGGTTAATATAGAATGTTCGTGAACAGAGAAATCCCTCTTTGTTTGATACGAAGGGTCAGACAGGAGTAATACAGTGGTGTTTAGTACCCATCGGAAGAGTATTTAATTAGTAATATTCCGGTGTTGGTTTGAAGCGGATTAATCGCTCGTGCGAATAGTTATGGACATAAGAAGTTTATGAACATTTACTGTATTTGCACTTTATTATCCATGCGGCGGGAAACCCAGTTTCCCTCCCACCTGAGCTGTTGGAAATAGTCACGGCCCACCTGTATGAATCAACCTATGACCTTTTGTTATAATGCGAGGAGGAATTCCTGTGTCCAATGAACAATGAGATTATAGGGACCATTGAATTGCATTGTGTGTGGGGCATAAATAGACAAGCCGATCACATCCAGCTCTCACTCTTCAACGGTTATCATTGCTGAAAATCGGGAGCTGGATGTCCAGAGGCGCATGCGATCGTTTCCCCTTGTGCGTAAGTTTTTCTCCGCAACTATATTGATCTTCTTGTTATTGTGGGCCAATCTCTCTCTCTCTCTCTTCTCCTCTTTCTCTCTTATTTTCCCTTAAATAGTAATTGTATTGTATTTCCTGTGTAGTTATCTGGTTAGGTAGTCTATGTTATATTGTAGTGTATGATTTGTATTTGTATTAATTCTTTTGCAAGTATATCATTCATAATATATATATATATTAGGCGTTGGACCCTAAGCCCAGGTATCTGTGTATTTCTTATAGTGTTAAGTATTCTCAGAGCGTCGGTGACGCTAGAACAGCTAAAAAGGTAATAAGGTTACACTAGGTTGCATCTACACTAAGGTTTTACAGCATATTACATTGTTTATGGTTTAGATATAAAGGTTTAACATTGTGAGCGTCAGCGCCGCTGGTGATCTCCTCGTGGTCCCGAGCGCCCGCTACGCTATAGCGAATCATTACGTTAGTCGGCAGCCAATAGCGTGCCTGCCTGTGATCTCTTGGCCGTGAGCGAACGTGACGCTTGAGCGTCTCGACCACGGCTAAGCGATCGTTACGCAACGAGCGTACCCTTATGGTACTCCATACGTAAATAGCGTACAGTGTTCTTAGACCTCATAAAGGGTTTTATATAAGATAAATATTTAGCTTTATCAAAATGTAACAGTCTCCATAGTATCTGCAATATGACCAGACTCCCGTTCCCACCAAACATGCCTCAATTTAGGAATAACAAACTTGAAACTAACGAACAAAAACTACTACCTATAGGATTAATGCAAATGAAAAGAAGACACTAAAGGGCCCCATACACTACTGCAACATGTCCGGCCGTCATGTCGCAGGCGATCACCCCTGTGGCAGGATCGCCCAAGGTACTTCGTATTCTGTCCTTTTGCATACAATGTATCTTGGGTGATCCTAGCCATTCCTGCGGGGTCGGACATGATTGTTAGTGTAGCACAGTCAATCTGGAGGATCCGATGCTCACGGGAACGCGCATCGGAAACACCTCCAAAATGCTCGATTTCATCCGATGTCTCGGGCAGAATGCCCATAGTCGGATGAAATCAGGCATTATCGTTCTAGTGAATGGGGACCTTTAATCCAGTTCAGTGGCTACAATTGACATAAACTAACATTATGCAAGTAGTTAATTTGTTACGACTCCGGAGGCAGCGGGAGTTATCTTCTACATGCTGGTGATTTTTATCTTTGATGTACGTGAGCTTGTTACAGTTAGTAAATTTTACTTGATATCTAGACTCACTGAGTGCGCCTTCATTCTTTTTATATAGCTTCCACACATCTTGAAAAAGGGGTTAAAATCCCCGAAACGTCGATGTACTTGTTTTGATGTTTCAATAACAACCAGCTTTTTGATAAGACCTTGAGTGCCGCAGACTTTTTTATTTATTATAATATATATATATATATATATATATATATATATTATATCTCTCTTGAGAAGCACACAAAAAAAAAATAGGATTTTGGTTACCCACCGGTAAGTCCTTTTCTCGTAGTCCGTAGAGGATGCTGGGGTCCACATTAGTACCATGGGGTATAGACTGATCCGCCAGGATCCATTGGCACTTTAAGAGTTTGAGAGTGTGGGCTGGCTCCTCCCTCTATGCCCCTCCTACCAAACTCAGTCTAGAAACTGTGCCCGAGGAGACGGACATCCTTGAGAGAAGGATTTAACACCGATAGTGGCGAGATTCATACCAGCTCAGACATACAAGGCACATCAAGCTAACTAGCTTGAAAAACTCAGCAACTGCTGAAACATTACTTGCCAAGTAACAATGCAGTACATAATGAAACAAAATTGTACTGAACCAGATAACGGTTGCAGGAAAACGAAGTGCTGGGCGGGTGCCCAGCATCCTCTACAGACTACGAGAAAAGGATTTACCGGTAGGTAACCAAAATCCTGTTTTCTCTTATGTCCTAGAGGATGCTGGGGTCCATATAAGTACCATGGGGATGTACCAAAGCTCCCAGCACGGGAGGGAGAGCACGGAGGCTCCTGCAGAACTGATTGACCAAACTTCAGATCATCAGAGGCCAAAGTATCGAACTTGTAGAGCTTAGCAAACGTGTTCGACCCAGACCAAGTTGCCGCTCGGCAAAGTTGTAACGCCGAGACACCCCAGGCAGCTACCCAGGAAGACCCCACCTTACGAGTAGAGTGGGCCTTAACAGATTTTGGACACGGCAATCCTGCCGTAGAATAAGCGTGCTGGATAGTGAACCTAATCCAGCGAGAGATCGTCTGCTTAGAAGCAGGACACCCAATTTTCTTGGGATCATATAGGACAAACAGAGAGTCCGACTTTCTGTGACGAGAAGTTCTCTTCACATATATCTTCAGAGCCCTCACAACATCCAAGGACTTTGATGTAATTGAGGAGTCAGTAGCCAATTGAGGTCAAAAGAAATTTGACCTCAACCTCCTGTAGAGGCTCAAACCAATCCGACTGGAGGAACTGCAACACCATGTTAAGGTCCCAAGGTGCCGTAGGCAGTACAAAGGGAAGTTGGATGTGCAGAACTTCCTTCAAAAAGGTCTGAACCTCAGGAAGGGCAGCCAATTGTTTCTGTAAGAAAATGGATAGGGCCGAAATCTGGACCTTCGCAGATCCCAACCTCAGGCCCATATCCACACCTGCTTGCAGGAAAAGGAGAAAACGTCCGAGTTGAAACTCCACCGTAGGAAACTTCTTGGATTCACACCAAGAGACATATTTCTTATAAATACGATGGTAATGTTTAGCCGTTACCCCTTTCCTCGCCTGTATCAGGGTAGGAATGACCTTCTTCGGAATGCCCTTCCGAGCAAGTATCAGGCGCTCAACTTCCATGCCATCAAACATAGCCGCGGTAAGTCTTGATAGGCGAATGGCCCCTGCTGCAGCAGGTCCTCCCAAAGAGGAAGAGGCCTCGGCTCTTCTTGTAGTAGATCCAGAAGGTCCGCATACCAAGTCCTTCTTGCCCAGTCTGGAGCAATGAGGATCGCTCGAACCCTTGTTCTCCTTATGAGCTTTAGGATCCTTGGGATGAGTGGGAGTGGTGAAAACACGTACCCTGACTGGAACACCCACGGAGACACCAGGGCGTCCACTGCCACTGGCTGTGGGTCCCTCGACCTGGAACAATAGCGTTGAAGCTTCTTGTTGAGACGAGAATCCATCATGTCTGTCTATTTGGGGTAGTCCCCAATGGTCTGTTATTTCCTTGAAGACCTCCGGATGGAGACCCCACTCCCCCGGATGGAGATGATGTCTGCTGAGGAAGTCTGCTTCCCAGTTGTCTACTCCCGGAATGAAGATTGCTGACAGCGCCAACACATGTTTTTCTGCCCAGAGGAGGATTCTTGATACCTCTGACATTGCAGCTCTGCTCTTCGTTCCGCCCTGTCGGTTTATGGAGGCCACTGTTGTGACATTGTCCGACTGCACTTGAATGGCCCGATTTCTTAGAAGATGGGCCGCCTGAAGAAGACCGTTGTATACGACTCTTAGTTCCAGAATGTTGATCAGTAGACCGACTTCCAGAATTGACCACCTTGGAAGGTCTCCCCTTGAGTGACTGCGCCCTAGCCCCGGAGGCTTGCATCCGTGGTTAGAAGGATCCAGTCCTGAACCCCGAACCTGCGGACCTCCAGAAGGTGAGGCAATTGTAGCCACCAGAAGAGTGAAATCCTAGCCTTTGGCGACAGACGAATTCTCAGGTGCATGTGCAGATGAGATCCTGACCACTTGTCCAGGAGGTCCAGGAGATCCAGTTGGAAGGACCGAGCATGAAACCTTCTGTACTGGAGAGCCTCGTAAGAGGTCACCATCTTTCCCAGAAGGCGAATGCATTGATGAACCGACACCCGGGCTGGCTTCAGGACATCCCGGACCATTGTTTGTATCACCAACGCCTTTTCCAGTGGAAGAAATACCCTCTGTACTTCCGTGTCGAGGATCATCCCCAGAAACGACAACCTCCTGGTTGGTTCCAAGTGTGATTTTGGAAGGTTTAGAAGTCAACCGTGGATTCTGAGGAGATCGGTCGTAATAGCAATGGACCGCAACAGTTTCTCCCTGGACGCTGCCTTTATCAGCAGATCATCCAGATATGTAATGATGTTCACCCCCTGCTTGCGAAGGAGAACCATCATCTCTGGCATCCCCTTGGTGAACACCCTCGGTGCTGTTGAGAGGCCGAATGGCAGGGCCTGGAACTGGAAATGACCGCCCAACAAAGCAAAGCGGAGATACGCCTGATGCAGCAGCCAGATCGGAATGTGGAGGTATGCATCCTTGATATCCAGGGATACCAGGAATTCCCCCTCTTCCAGACCCGAAATCACCACCCTTAGAGACTCCATCTTGAACTTGAACTCCTTCAGAAAGGGGTTCACTAATTTTAGGTTCAGAATGGGCCTGACCGAACCATCCGGTTTCGGTACCACGAAAAGGCTCGAATAGTAACCCTTGTCGTGCATATGAGGTGGTACAGACACAATGACTTGTGACTCCACCAACTTCTGGACGGCGGCTTGTAGAACCTGGTAAACCGGATTTGAAAAACCGGTGAGGGGGGAGATTTTAAAACTCCAGCCTGTACCCCTGGGACACAATATCCAGCACCCAGGGATCCAGGCCAGACGACACCCAGACGTGACTGAACTGCCTGAGTCTCGCTCCCACCGGCCCCACCTCCGGGACCAGTAGTCCACCGTCATGCGGAGGACTTGGGTGTACCTAAAGTAGGTTTCTGTTCCTGGGAACCTGCCGTAGGAAGTTTCTTGGGTGTACCTCCCCAAAAGAAGGTGTTGGACGGCCTGGCCTTTCTGGGCTTCTTAGTCCGAAAGGGCTGAGAAGAAAACTGTTTCTTCGGAGCAGGTGTAACTGAGGGAAGAAGTTGCCAGCAGCCTCCCTGTAAAATAAAAAACTCTAAAATTAAACTCTACTAGAAAAGCTCAGTAGAGCTCCCATAGCTGTGACCGGCTCCTCCGGGCACATTTTCTAAACTGAGTCTGGTAGGAGGGGCATAGAGGGAGGAGCCAGCCCACACTCTCAAACTCTTAAAGTGCCAATGGCTCCTGGTGGACCCGTCTATACCCCATGGTACTAATGTGGACCCCAGCATCCTCTAGGACGTAAGAGAAAGAGCGATTGGGGCTTCAATAATTAGTGCCACATGCTGCCAAAAAAAAAACAACAAACAGTAAAGAGCAGTAGTTACTGTGGCATGATTTCAGCACAAAACAAAGATTTCTAAATCAGTAAATACAACTCAGAAATCCATGTATTGTTGATGGAGAAGGGTTTAATGGTTGACCCATTTTCATAAGAAGAGCAATAATGCAACAACTTTAATGGCAAATAAATTACAAAAAAAAAGGTAATCTTGTGTATGACCGAAGATTATTTCACTATTCAAATGTTGCTTTGTTCAATGAAGAAGCACTTTCTATCCAGTTGTAATCTTCCCAAACAGAGTGGTTTCCATAAAAAAAATACTTAAAATAACACTTAACTGATACTTTTGTAATATTTTCATTAAGGGGGGAAAAAAAAAAAAAAAACCTTTTAAAGTGCTGGGCCCTGATTCTATGAATCCATTTGGTAATACTAACCTTTGGATAAAAAGGTTCTGCTACTTTATACGGTTGAACACTTCAAGAATTTCTAGACAAAGAGCCAAATGTAATAGGGAGCGGGATTCTGTAACTCCCGACATTTCGGCGAGTTAACAGATACATTTAAATTGGCACTGTTTAGTAAAGATAAAATAAACTGTGGCTAACATCTCGGGACTTTCAGAATCCCGTACCACTTATATTTGGCCCACAGTCTAACTCCTGATCCCCTAGTCTGCTGCCAAGCCACCCAATACTCACCCACTGATTTGATAGAATCTGATCAGATGCCTTCACAGATTCAGAAACAGGCATAGGAGCAACATCCTGGATTTAGCACTGGCTGAAAGAAAAGAAAGCTCTTCCCCAGTAGTTTTTGGAAATAAAATTTATTTTACCAGACTCTAATTGTCCCAGATGCCAACATCCCTTGGCTGATCTGTAACACTGCTTATGGGCCTGCCCTTTTATTAAGCGATTTTGGATGGAGATTTGGCATTTTACTACTACGCAGTAAATTATGCTCCACTAACACCAGAATGGGCTATCTTTGGTCTTTTACCTCCAGGTGCTCGGGCTCCTAGGGATGTTAAGAAACTGTTACTGGCAATCTCTTCGACTGCTTGGAAAACCATTCTGCATCTCTGGATCCAGAGTTCCTTACAAACTACGGAAATGTTTAAGGAGAAACTTTTCTTCATTTTTCATATGGATTAGTTAGAAGCATCTCTCCAGAAAGAGACCTGTACCAAAAAACTGATTTTTGCCACATTGGAGAGGTACATAGAGGTTCTTCCTTCTTCCACTAAGGAGGCCATCCTCCATTGCTTCTGCAGTACTCTGTGGTATGAGACACGTGTCTTTGTTCAGGATCCTCCAATCTCTCTTTAAGGGCTTATTGTTGTTTGGCTCGTTTCCAGACTCTCTCCATCCCCTATATTGAATTTGTCCTTTTTGTGGTTTTCATCTCTTGCGGTTGTTATGGACTCTAATGTACTTTTCTGTATACTATTTACTCACACAAAAATGCACTTGTTGTATTTTTTCAATGCTTCAATAAAATAATGTAAAAATAAGGGGGCGTGGCATGGCAGTCGTTGGGACAGGACGCGCTTCCTGAGAGCTCCAGCCACAAAAGCCTTATAAAAGTGTTTTCTGGTGCAGTTTTCTATCACCTCCGCTCCCCACATACTTTCCCGAAGCCTGGGCGCCTTCTAGACCGCTGGAGGCAGGTTTGCGGAGCCGGGAGGGGTCTCCTACTTCTCCGCGGGTTGCGGCCTGTCTCCCCTCCCCAAGCCGGGGACTAAATTTCCCCCTCAACCCAGCCGGCCCTACCTGTTACTCAGCCTAATGCCCCTTCCGCTTTGGATCTCTGGAGCTGCACCACGGACAGTCTCCCCCGCCTCCGGTTCCCAGAGACTGCTGCCCGCCCGGCTCTCGGACCGGTCCTAACACCTGCCAGCTGCCGCACCTCAGACCTGCACAGCCGCTGCACTAGCACAGCTCCCGTGGCAACCGCTCCTGACGCGGCTCCCCCTGATCTAGCCGCTCGGCTCCGGCCACCCCTCCCGCAGTCAGCCTCCACACAGCGGGACTGCGGAGGGACCCGCTTGCTGAAGCCTCCCTCTCTTCCACATACCAGTGGCGGCCATCTTCTGCAGGGACTGAGGAGAGCAGACACGTCCTGCAGCTGCACACAGGCTGGTGAACAGGGTTCCTTATTATTGCTGCCCTCAAGAAGCAGGATTGGGCTGGGGGATCATATATTTATGCTATGCCTGGGTTCTCCTTATACCACTGTGGCCCCCTTAGGGTTATATATGTGCCGGAATCTATTTGCCTTTTTTCACTCTACTGCAGTGTTTTTCCAACCACTGTGCCGTGGCACACTAGTGTGCCCTGAGCAGTCTCCAGGTGTGCCGCCATAGAAGCACAGCCAGGCCCGTCAGTGTTTTGCCGCTACTGAGGCCCTGGACCGATCAATACTGGTGGGTTTGGTGGTTGCAGAGCTAGTTCTAATTTTGGGCCCGGTCAGTGTTGGGCTCTTCTGGCTTTCTCAGATGTGGCTCAGGCGTTACCTATGGAGAATCTGCGACATGACATCTTAGGACACGAAACTACACCATGCATCACCGTTATATTTGAGTGTGCCTTGGCAATATTTAAATCTTCTTCAGTGTGCCGCGAGTTGTAAAAGGTTGAAAATCTCTGCTCTACTGCAATGGATTCTCCATGTGAAGTGCATTAACTGGGTTGGAGCTCCCTCTAGTGTTTTTTTTTCTCCATACTCTGATTTGCTATTACAACTTTGTCACTCTTAGTTGTATATACATACTGGACGGATATACGGGCTATTGCGGGACATTAGCTGTGTACCGTGGTGTGGTGGCTACCCCGTATCCATCTCTTTCCTCCCGGGGCGCGAGGAGACCCGCCATCGATATGTTCTCACTGTCCTGGCGTCCGCTACTTGCCTAATGCTATGCTAATGCCATTCCACGGGAAGTCACCACGTTGATGGCACTTAACAGCAATCTGTGCAGTTTCCTTGAAACCAGGCTTTGCGCCTCCTGACCTTGCCTTTATATATGTCCTAACTTCAGTATGGTCAGATCCGGGAAAGAAGAAAGGAAACACAGCGCAACCTAAAGAGACCGCATCCCAGACGGGGAGGAGATCCTTCCTACTCCCTACTCCTGCTAAATCCTCCGGAGACTTCTCTCCTCCCAGTCCTTCCTGTCACTCCGCCTCGCCTGCCTCCCCCCTCATGATGGATCAGCCACTATCACATACTCCGGGTGACACCGCCCTTCAGGACATTTTAACTTTCATGAAAACGCTACCTACCAAACAGGACCTCCAAGATACCATGCGAAGAGAGCTGGCATCTATTAAACAGGATATTTCTCAACTTTCTGAGAGTGTGCACTCTGGAGGAACATCGTGATTCTGCTGATGTGTTCATGAAATCCCTCACTGATGTTATTGCGGCTCAATCAGATGAAATCCGGTCGCTGCGGTCCAGTGTTTTGGATTTGGACAACAGAGGTCGGCGGAATAATATATGGGTGAGAGGTATTCCTGGAGATGTCCCTCAAAACAGGCCTGGTGGATGCCCTGACGACTATCTACTATGAAGTTCTGGAAAAGGACCTGGCTAACACTATTACGTTTGATAGGGCTCACCGTGCCCCCTCAAGCCAAGGGGGCTCCCTACGTCCCGTCCCCCTCGACGTCATATGCCGTCTGCACTATTACTCTCAAAAAGAGGAGATCATGTGTAAAGTGCGCCGACTGGACGGCGTGAATTTTAACGGTGAGCCGATTGCCATTTACCAAGATCTTTCCTGGCACACTCTCCAACAACGGAAAGCTCTTCGGCCCCTCACGGAAGAACTCTGCAACGTCAGCTGAAATACAGATGGGGCTTTCCCTTTAATCTTCAGGTCTCATCATCCCGGAAACTCCATACCCTGCAAACCCCCTCCGACCTCCCCACATTCTGCTCTGGTCTCGGTCTCCCATCCATCATTTACTTCCCCTGATCTGCATCCACCACAACCTTCTGGAAACGCTGGATCCTGGCAAGTCGTACATGCATCTAAAAGGAAGATCTCTACAGCTCCTGCTGCTGATCCAGGCCCTTCCGTTACCCGATTTCCTTCTTCCCAGCTGACCTCAGAATGGAACATTTTCCTCCTGTTCGCAGAGGTCCTGAACTGTACGGGTGTTGTATGTCGGGTGAGATACGCCTTCCAATACTTTGTTTAGCTATTGCCCCGTCTTGCCTACCCCCATCCTTCAGGATCACCTTTTTGCCTGGACTTTTTATGTTGTTCATGCCATTGTACAACTTGTAGTTACTGACCGTTTCTGTTTTTCTACTGTTACTAGTTTATAGTGGTGACTCCCTTGCCCCGTTCCCGCACACGGCCGTAGTGCCTTATGGGACCTCTGGTTTGTAATTATACCAGTCCTCCCATGGCAGGTCTCTTCTTGTTATTAATGTTTTTACTTTCTGTAACTTATCTTTTTTCCCTCTTCGTTTTTCTGAATTTTCTCTTCTTCTCTATTGGCCTATCCGAGTTCCCAGTTCGAATGCACTGTTGTATGTTTAATGCCTATTCCTGGTAGGCTCAAGATAGCCTCAATTAATGCCAAGGGCCTTAACGTCACTGAGAAACGGTCCCACCTATTTAGGTCGCTGTGGTCAGACAGGGTGGATATTGCCTTAATACAGGAGACGCACTTTAAAATTTCTGCCCGACGACCTTCCCTTACTAAACATAGATTTCCCCTTGCATTTTATTCCAACAACCCTGAGAGTAAATCCAAAGGGGTCGCTATACTTTTTTCTAAATCTCTACAGGTCACGATATATTGGTCCATAAATTGGTTCCTGGTAGACTATAAGTGGTTAACTGCACTGTATTTTCCCAAGCCTATACATTCATAGCGATTTACGCCACTCACCAGGACCAACTGTCTTTTTTTCCGCTCATATTTCCCCCGCCTTGAATCTCTTTTCACAGGTATTGTTGTTTTAGGGGGTGATTTATATTGGGCAATGGAGCCCTCCATTGGTACTTCCCCCATCACCCCAAAACAAAATTTTCTAAACAAAAAACACAGACAGGTTAAGAGGGAGTTTCACAAGCTGCAACTTGCTGATTCCTGGAGGATCACACACCCTTCTGATCGGGATTTTTCCTTTTATTCCCACCCACACCAGGTTTACTCTCGATTAGACTATTTTTTTTTGAGCCATAGACACCTGCCCCTGTTAATAGACTCCTCCATTGGCTCCATAACTTGGTCGGACCATGCCCCAATATTTATGTCCCCCTCGATCCCATCTCGACCCTTTGGCCAATGGACTTAGCGCCTTAACGAATCCCTCCTTCACGACAAATACTGCAAGGGCGAACTAGATAAGACACGGTCTGAGTATTTCTCCATAAATGACACCGGGGAGATCTCAAAACTGACTCTTTGGGAGGCACATAAGTGCGTTTTACGGGACAAATTGATCCAATTGGGCTCCCATATGAAAAAGGACAGGCTGGCCCTAACCACCACACTGCTGCGTAAAATTAATCATTTGGAGACTCTTCATAAATCCTCCTTATCCTCCTCTGATCTGGTAGAGTTAACTGAGGCCTGGGCTCAACTGAGGAACATTCTCCACAATAAAACCCTGCATAAATGGAGAAATAATTATTATCAGTGGGGTAATAAACCAGGCCATTTACTGGCACATGCGCTTAGAATCCAGAGGGCGGCTTCTTTTATACCCATTATGAAAAATAGTACAGGCTCTCTTTGTTTCAAAACACCTGAGATTGCGGCTTGTTTCAAACAGTATTATTCTACGCTGTATAATTTGGGTGTCCCCTCTACGGCCCACAATCCTCTTTCTAATATACTGAAATCCAAGCTGTATCTGGAAAAAGTGGCGTGTCCTATATTAGCCCCCTCCGACAGAGATTCCCTGGACGAACCCTTTACTTTGCAAGAGGTAGAGCATGTTATATCTTCCACACCCTCAGGTAAAAGTCCAGGCCAAGACGGCTTCACAGCCGTTTATTACAAACTATTCAAAGATGTTCTCGCTCCTAGGCTTTTACAAACCTTTAACTCCATCTCAGCTGACACCCATTTTTCCAATCAATCCCTAGAAGCCCAAATCTTGGTGATTCCCAAACAAGGGAAAGACCCCTCAGTGTGCTCCAGTTATTGACCCATTTCCCTGCTTAATGTGGATCTTACATTTTTCGCGAAATTGATGGCTCTTAGGCTAAATAAATTTCTCCCTTCCCTTATTCATTATGATTAAGTGGGGTTTGTCCCAGGCTGTGAGGCAAAAGACAATACCACAAAGATCCTTAAGCTTTATACACTTGGCTTCCAAAAGTCAAAACCCCACCATACTATTACCAATGGACGCCGAAAAGGCCTTTGATAGGGTCAACTGGGATTTCATGAGGGCTGTACTGGAGCACACTGGGCTAGGTTCACAAACACTTCATAGAGTGTTGTCTCTCTACGCACGGCCATCAGCGCGAGTTCAGTTTAATGGGGTTTTATCTGATAGCTTTCCTATAAGCAATGGGACGAGACAAGGATGCCCCTTATCCCCCTTAATATTTGTACTTTGTATTGAAGCCTTGGCTAGGGCTATTCGGACTAACGAACACATCACAGGCCTAAAAGTGGGTGATACCGACTATAAACTGGCCTTATTCGCTGATGATTTGTTGACAATCCTTACACGTCCCTCCCACATCTCATGCGTGAACTCGACATTTTTAGCTCACTCTCTAACTTTAAGGTCAATCCGTCCAAATCATACGCCCTTAATGTTTCCACTCCTTCCTCTACATTAGTCACATTAAAAACTGCTTACCCGTTCATTTAGAAAGACTCCCATATCACATATTTAGGGGTCCAGCTCTCCAGCGACTTATCACGCTTATTGCCCCTAAACTTTTACCCTTTACTCCAATCAGTTAAAAAAAGACTATTGTCGATGGCAATATAACAGTATATCCTGGTTAGGTAGAATTAATGTTGTGAAGATGAACACCCTGCCCAGATTACTCTATCTTTTCCAAGCACTGCCGATCCATGGCCCGGATGCTTGGTTCCGCTCCATGCGATCCTTGATCCAACAATTCGTATGGTTTCGAAAAAGACCCAGGATTAATAGATCTGTCTTGTCGCACTTGCCACGACAGGGCGGATTCCAACTCCCCGATATAAAAATGTATTATCACGCAACTCTGTTGGGCAGGATCTTGGACTGGACCAGGCACCGGGAAGGTAAGCAGAGGGTGGCTTCGGAGGGATTGTGTGTTCAGCAATACCCTGAAATTTTCACGTGGCTCCCGATTTTACCCAAACTCCCAAGCCCTCACCCGACTATCTCCCCCACACTTTCCTTTTGGAAATGGATACGGCGGAGGCCAAGTGTCTCTTCAGATTTTGGCCCCCTCACCTCCTTTTTGGGTATCCCTGCCTTTGAACCCAGCCTTGCCCTTTATTCCTATCGAAAGTGGGCCACAGAGGGACTTTTTAGAGTGGGTCAGTTGGCACAACCATCGGGGGTCATGCAATTTTCAGACATACGGACGAAGTGGGATGTCCCACAGGCAGATTTCTGGAAGTACTTACAAGTACAACACTTCCTCTATATGGGTAATGCTTACCGACAGGCATCTAGGGAACGGACTTCGTTTGAAAAGATGTGTGTTGCGCCTCTGCACCCTAAACATAATGATATCTTCCTTATATAAGCTTTTACAAATGCCCAACTCCCAATCCCCCCTTCTCTTTACTCAAAAATGGGAACGCAATTTAAATCTCTCACTTTCAGAGAATCCGTTTTTCTCAAGACTCATGGAAGCTCTATCTGTGTACAAATAAGGGAAACACAATACAAAATATTGATGAGGTGGTATAGACATCCCTCTCTTCTTCATGCTATTTCCCCATCTATTTCTCCCACTTGCTGGAGATGCCATAATGCTTTTGGCTCTCTACTGCACATCTGGTGGACCTGCCCCCTCATTAAAGTTTTTTGGGATGATGTAATATCTGTCTCAGGAGATATCCTCCATGCCCCTGTCCCCACTGACCCAGCCTTTTGGTTGTTAACTCATTCTTCCCTACCCTTGTCTGCCTATAAGGCATCATTATTACGACATCTTAGTAATGCTGCCCGGGCAGTGATCCCTGCCCTTTGGAAATCCGATAACTCCCCTACTCGGAACGCTTGGTTTTCCAGACTTGATTACTATATGAACATGGAGGATATTCTCCTGAGCTCCAGGGACAGACTGACCAAGTTTATTGCTATATGGTTGCCCTGGTTGGAATATAAATCCTCCAGGTCCTATAAGGATTACATCTCTTCCTTGAAACGTTGAGGTTAGCGATTTGCTCTTGCACCAGATCCTCTAATCCCATGTTTTAAGACATAAGGGTATATTCAATAGTAGTCGGGTCCATTCCGACCTGCAGTTGTCGGAATGGACCCGACAACCCCTATTCTAAAAAGTGGGCAAATCCGACTGTCGGATTTGGCCGTTCCCTGACCTGCTGCTGCTGTCAGCGCTGCGGGGGGCGCTGACAGCAGCGGCGCCGGGGGTGAGGGGGGAGCGGTCAGCGGCGCTAGAGCTGAGGGAGAAGCGGTCAGCGGCGCCTGGGGTGAGATGTCTGTGGCACCGGGGGTGGAGAGAGAGCAGAGCGGATGTGGGAGGAAAGGAGTAGACGGCGGAGCAGCGGCTGCAGCAGCAGAGGCTCACGGCAGCGTCCACCCGGCTCCAGCAAGCGGGACGTCGCTTGCTGGAGCCGGGTGGACGCTGCCACTGGGTCCCTGCTCTCCCCACTGCTCCCCCGTCTCCTGCTCTCAGTTCAGTTATCTCAATCAGACTTTTTTTAAAGTCGGATTGAGATAGTCGGAAACGGGGCTAAAACCTGTCGGGTTTGGCCCCACTTCCGACAATGCACGCTGATCGGCGGCTGAAGCCGCCGATCAGCGTGCATTCCGACAAGTCGGGTTTCCCGACTTGTCGGAATAAATGGGCCCGTAATGAATAGGTCGGAACCCCTTTTGACCTAAAACTGTCGGAAGCTGCAGTCTTTCCGACAAGACGGCAGCTTCCGACAGTTATTGAATATACCCCATAGGGGTAAATTTACTAATATTCGTGATTGAAAAAAACCACAGTAATTTACTAAACTACCGTGTTTTTTCAATTAGAGTTCACCGATGTCGATATCCTTAGTATTGTCCGGCAGTGTTTTACAGGAGAGATTAGTAAAACACAGCCGGATATCACAATGAAGCCCGGTCAGATCAGTGAGATCCGTGCACGGCTTCATTGTGTACAGTATTTAATTAGGTAAAAATAAAAAAAATAAAAATTGCGTGGGTCCTAAGCATAACCAGCACTGGGCTATGAAGTGGCACACACCGATTGGCTGAAGGGTCCCCAACTGACAGAAGTCATGAGGGGTCCCGCAATTCGGGGAAAGGGGATCCATGTGTACAAATGGATCCCCTTTAGTTCCATGGTTCAGGTTTTTTCGTTTTTTTATTTTTTTAATCCTGTGGATGCTTACATGGAAAGAAGAGGACAGATCTACACCGGATTTTTTGAGAGTATGTATTTGTTTTTTAATAGGTACTCGTGGATTCTACTGGAGAAGGGGACGTGAATGGCGGCGTGGGATGTAGGTAAGTATGTGTGAGGGTGTTTTAATAAAATGATACTTTTACGCTGTGTGTGTGTCTTTATTTGAATATTTATTTTGTTGTGGAACTACAGGTACTAGGGGGCCCTTTAATGCCTGCATGCTGGTACTTGTGGTTCTCCAAGTACCAACATGCGGGGGGAGGCTTGCTGGGACCTGTAGTTCCACAGCAAAAGACAATACTTATTTATTTAATTTTTTTACACTTTTAGGGCTATCAGCCGTCATCCAGAGCACACAGATGGCGGGGACAGTCTCGGACTTCATCTCTGGCCCTTAGGTGTCTGGGCCGGGACCCCTTTATTATAGGGGACCCTACTTCCCCAGGAAACCCTATCCGGGGGTTACTAGTTGGGGGGTGGGATGCTGCGGCCGCAGGTACATATATAAAAGTGTCCCCCGGCTGCGGTATTACCTCCCTGGCTAATGGAGCCCGGTGCTGGTTGCAAAAATACGAGGAACCCCTACTTCTTTTGTCCCCTGTATTTTTGGAACTTGGACCGGTCCAAAAGCCTAGTACTGGTTGTATAAATACTGGGGAACCCTACGCAATTTTTCCCTGGTATTTTAACAACCAGGACTGGCTTAAAGAGCCCGGGGCTGGTTATGCTTATGAGTGGGAACCCCACTCAATTTTTATTTTATTTTAACTCTTTCACACACACATTTACATAGAGAAGCATGCACGGATCTCACTGATTCATGCATGATTCTCCAAACACGCCAGCCAAAAGCAGGTCTATTTGAAAGTTCTATTTCTGTACGAATCCCATGCTTTTCCGGCAGTGTTTGGCTATTGGCAGCAGTGATTGAGAATACGAATTCTTAGTAAATTCCTGTGTTGTATGAGATATATGTGAACAAACAATCATATTTGTATGGATGGCAGTGTAGCTCAATACAAATTGCCCCAACACTGCCACGATTTGTGTTTAGTTAATTTCAGAGTTGCACTTTCGTCCGAAAATGCAATCTCTAATCAAAATCGGGACCTTATTAAATTTCCACTATAGTCTCTCCATGATACTAGGAAAACTCTTGGAAAAGATCCTTTTGTCACCTTACACTCCACCAGAGGTGTACAAATCTGACTCCTCCCACTGCTATGGACGTCACCGGAAGTTACTGCTGGTGGTGGCAGGCAAACACCCTCCAAGGAGAACAGCAGTTACAGGAGAACTTACATTTCCGACATAGCCATGCCCGGGGAGCCCATAAAGACTTTAATTGCAGAAACAGTAGGGGTGGAAGGGAGCCTCGTGGTCACCATAATGCCACTAGTGGCAACTGAAGAGGGTGCAATTATGGCGTTTGACAATCTGTTTGAGATTGGTAATAGCCTGAACTATAGAAGGTGACCCATACCACCTCAGGGTGAGGACGGTAGCTGCTTGTATGCCTCACACACCATGCACAGGGCATTCATCTTGGACTTGGCACAAGAAATTTTGCCACTATCCCTCCTCAAGTCTGTACCATGGTTGTACTCCCCTTCATAGACACAGGGGAAAAAACTGGGGGATGCAGAGCTGCATCATACATAGGGAAGAGCCCACACAATATAGCCACACAAACCTGTTATGGGGCTATACCATTGACATCCATAACCTGACCACCACCACCTACCTCCCCCATGAAAGAAATTAAGTGTATCATGGTTTTGCCCAATTACTACATTTTTTGGTTTGCTAACAACTCTGAATAACCCCCTGAGTCCTAAAACAGTTATCGGAAGCTTTGAATTTATAGAAGAGCCAACAGAGACTTTTTTTTTTTTTTCAATCATAAAAATGAATACCAAATCAAATAAAAAAAAATCAGTGTAGAAGTATGTACATTTATCTATCAGTGCTACAAATCCTATACTCAGGAAGTGTAACTATGAATGCAGTTCCGTTTCTCCATTTAAATCCCAGGCTCAATACATGTCAGAAGACACCCTTTCTGAAATTGTAAGATCTTGTTACTTCCAGAACTGTTTCTTAAGATAGCAGCCTGGAGTGTCCGGGTAGTCCGACACTGTATTGTTTAGCATCAATGAATGTTGCATTCACAAGAGCTATAGGGGCTAATTTTTCAATAATCTCATTTGCATTTCAATCAGTAGCGGATCTTGCCACGGGCAAGCAGGACTTTTGCCCGGGGCGCAGCCTTCCGGAGGGCGCCGCACCATGGCAAGATCCGCTGCTGCGGTGGTGCCCCCCGCTACCACGGCCCGCTGTCCGTTGTGAAGGGAAACTAGACGCGTGCTGCCCGCTATGAAGGGAAACTAGACGCTACGTGTCTAATTTCCCTTCCTGGAGAGGACCTTCACTGTAATGATGTGCGGTGCGCGTTGACGTCATCGCGCACCGCACAGCAAAGGTCCTCTCCACGAAGGGAACTAGACGCTTAGCGTCTAGTTTACCTTCGTGGAGAGGACCTTTGCTGTGCGGTGCGCGATGACGTCATCGCGCACCGCACATCCTACAACAGTACAGGGGGCGTAACTGACCACGCTCCCTGTATGAAGCCACACCCCCTAATGCCGCCCGGGGCGCCAGAAGCCCCGGAACCGGCCCTGATTTCAATCATGGTGCAATATTAGCTCCCAAAATGAGGAGCAACCACTGGGACAGGGGCTCGGAAAGGAGCCAGTCCCTGCGAGATGCTTGGAGTGGAAGCGGGACTCCTGCGCATGCACGGCCCCACTGACCATGTATGTGTGGCGGCGGCCATTGCCGGCTAATTAAGCTAAGTGTAGCCCATAGGCTACAATGGGCTAACGCCATCTTCAGATGGCGTTAGCTGCAGAGGCCAAGCTCAGGAATGCCTTGCATTTGGTGCTTGGTAAATCTGGCAGCATCGCATCACATCCCCCCCCCCACCCCACCAAAAAAATAAAATAAAATACAGGTGCTTTCAGGGAATAAGCCACAAATATTTATGATAAATGGGCCCCTAAGAGGTAAGGTACTTCTCTGCATCTTTACACAAAATAAACTATAACACTGCCTTTATGCATAATCTAGACAGGAAAAGAGACTGAGGAAGAGGAGATACATTGTATAACGACAGTGGGGGAATGTTTTTGAACCATCTTTAACTATCTGGTAATGGAGCTTAACCCATTGTAAGGGCTGCCATGAATTATTGAAGAATACATATAGCTCTGAGTTTAGGTGTGCTGAAAGCTGGGTAACAGTTATAATAGGAAATAAAGTCCACGGTGGAACCTAATCAGAGCAATTCAAGCAAATGTTCTAGGAGCGTAGTACAGACGATTGTGCTCCATCGTAATGTAAATGCTGCTGCGTTCATCTAAAAGACCCAGCAATATTCTAAATATATATTTGTAAATATTCTGCTGTCCATCTTAAAAAAAAAAAAGTCTAAGTTACTTA
This sequence comes from Pseudophryne corroboree, assembly GCF_028390025.1. Taxonomy (NCBI): domain Eukaryota; kingdom Metazoa; phylum Chordata; class Amphibia; order Anura; family Myobatrachidae; genus Pseudophryne; species Pseudophryne corroboree. Next base: position 181,901,592 of record NC_086450.1, on the reverse strand, counting down.
CCCAAAATTGTTATAGATGGAGTAAGTTTCCCTTCACGGAACAGGGTTTCACTATCCATCTTGGCATAAGGGTCATTAGGATTGGGGTCGCTGGGTGTACCTTCCACTCGAGCCCACCGTCCAATGCTGCTGTCCCAGCCAACAATGGTGTTTAAAACACAGCTGTGGTCCTGGATATAGAGCAGAAAAGTACAATATATTCGAGTAACGTACCACTTCTGTAAATTATCCATTATAGATGAGTTACGTAACCATATACAAGATGACTTAATTCCCATCAGTCAGAACACACTGTCAATACATATAATACAATTTCAGGGAGTTAAGTCATACATTAACATGAATTCTCTATTATACAGTTGTTGTTGTTGTTATTATAGGCATTTCATATCATGTTTACATTAGAGACATTTTCTTACCTGTAGCACTGCACCATGTAGAATAATGGACTCTCGCACACGTACTCCAGCTCCAATCGTCACTCCCATTCCGATAGAGACATTAGGGCCCAACTGGAAACCAGTGACAAAAATGCAGGATTAATACAATTATTGCAGAGTATGCAGCTTAACTGCAGATCACTGTGTTAAGCTGGCCATACACCTAAAGATTTATCTGTCAGATCTGGCTGGTTGGAATGAAAATCTGGTAATTGGCGAGAGCAAATGACTATTACCATTTGCTCCTAAACACTGGAAAACAGACAAAGGGGTATATTCAATAACTGTCGTAAGCTGCCGTCTTGTCGGAAAGACGGCAGCTTCCGACAGTTTTAGGTCGGAAGGGGTTTCAACCTATTCATTACTGCCCCATTTTTTCTGACAAGTTGGGAAACCCGACTTGTCGAAATGCTGTCAGAATGCACGCTGATCGGCGGCTTCAGCCGTCGATCAGCGTGCATTGTAGGAAGCGAGGCCAAACCCGACAGGTTTTAGCCCCATTTCCGACAATCTCATTCCAACTTTAAAAAAAGTCGGATTGAGATGAGGGAGCTGAGAGCAGGAGGGGAGGGGGGGGGGGGGGGGGGAGGGGGGGGGGACAGCAGCGGGGAGAGCAGGAACCCAGCGGCAGCATCTACCCGGCTCCACCAAGCGAGGTCCCCCGGCGCCGCTGACAGCTCACCCCCCGGCACAGCTGACAGCTCACCCCCTGGCACAGCTGACAGCTCACCCCCTGGCACAGCTGACAGCTTCCCCTGATGTCGCGGTCAGCGCACCCGCAGCGCTGACAGCAGCAGCAGGTCAGGAAACCGGCAACGGCCAAATCTGACTGTCTTTGAATAGGGGTGTTCGGGTCCATTCCGACAACTGCATGTCGGAATGGACCCGACTCTTATTGAATATACCCCAAAATGGTCAAACAAATTGGTTAAATCCATTTGATTTAACAAACTTGTCTGATCGAACTTTTTGTCAGTTTTACTGCATTTAGAAGCAAATGGTCAATTTTGGCCAGCTTTCATTCCAACCAGCCAGATCTGACAGCTAAATCTTTAGGTGTACGGCCAGTTTTGTGGTGTATAGTGTCATGAAGTTTGGATCACGTTACATGAAGAGTCATAAAAAGAGCACCTCATAATATAAAAATGGCTTTATCCTGACAATAAATTAATTTTCCACAAGGCAGAACTCATGACTGAATAAACAGGATAACCTTTTCCCAGAATCACATAGGAGCATTTGCCAACCCCAATACCATGTACATATGAAAGGGAGGTCTCCAATATAAAGGGAAATGTGGAAATGGAGGATCCTACGGAAGAGTTAGAAAACATCCTTCATATAGTGACTATAGTCAATGAATTGTGGATGTCCATCCCAACCATGTACCTTAATGATAGGGGTTCTCTTCCCTGTGGTTCCCGTACCAGTCTCCAATGATATCATGCCTCCAGCCAAACGGTCCCTATGTCCCATGCAGGCTGCAGCCTTAGCCCACCAACATACGCTCCCTGTGACAGGACCCACTTACTGCTGGGATTTTCTAATCTTATTAACATCAGTAGAGAAATACAGACATACTCACCACAGCAGATGAATCCACTTTGGCTGTTGGATGAATGTACACATTCCCTGAGGAAAGAAAGTACAAGCATATAATATATGAACAACATCACTCATATTGCTGATACAGGATGCAAAAAAAAAAAAAAAAAGTTTTTTGTTAATGATTTTGTAGCAAAGACAAGAAAAATACAACATAAACATGACATATAAACGGAGGTGACATAAGAATAGAGTGAAAATAAAACAGTCACAGAAAAATTATCATCACAGACAAAAACGCCATCTAAAAAGGAACAGAAATCAATTTGCAAGATTTGGATAAAGCAGTATGTATACATAAATACACTGCTCAAAAAAATAAAGGGAACACTAAAATAAGAATTTACTCACCGGTAATTCTATTTCTCATAGTCCGTAGTGGATGCTGGGGACTCCGTAAGGACCATGGGGATTAGCGGCTCCGCAGGAGACTGGGCACAACTACAAAGAAAGCTTTTAGATTACTGGTGTGCACTGGCTCCTCCCACTAAGACCCTCCTCCAGACCTCAGTTAGGATACTGTGCCCGGAAGAGCTGACACAATTAGGAAGGATTTTGAATCCCGGGTAAGACTCATACCAGCCACACCAATCACACCGTATAACTCGTGATACAATATCCAGTTAACAGCATGATAACAACTGAGCCTCTCAACAGATAACTAAAGGGTTATTGTTGAGCTAAGCAATAACTATATACAAGTATTGCAGACAATCCGCACTTGGGATGGGCGCCCAGCATCCACTACGGACTATGAGAAATAGAATTACCGGTGAGTAAATTCTTATTTTCTCTAACGTCCTAAGTGGATGCTGGGGACTCCGTAAGGACCATGGGGATTATACCAAAGCTCCCAAACGGGCGGGAGAGTGCGGATGACTCTGCAGCACCGAATGAGAGAACTCAAGGTCCTCCTCAGCCAGGGTATCAAATTTGTAGAATTTAGCAAACGTGTTTGCCCCTGACCAAGTAGCAGCTCGGCAAAGTTGAAGAGCCGAGACCCCTCGGGCAGCCGCCCAAGAAGAGCCCACTTTCCTTGTGGAATGGGCTTTTACCGATTTAGGATGCGGCAGTCCAGCCGCAGAATGTGCAAGCTGAATCGTACTACAGATCCAGCGAGCAATAGTCTGCTTAGAAGCAGGTGCACCCAACTTGTTGGGCGCATACAGGATAAAAAGCGAGTCAGTTTTCCTGACTCCAGCCGTCCTGGAAACATAAATTTTTAGGGCCCTGACTACATCCAACAACTTGGAAGCCTCCAAGTCATTCGTAGCCGCAGGCACCACAATAGGTTGGTTCAGATGAAAAGCTGATACCACTTTGGGGAGAAACTGGGGACGAGTCCTCAATTCTGCCCTATCCATATGGAAAATCAGATAAGGGCTTTTACATGACAAAAGCCGCCAATTCTGAAACCCGCCTGGCCGAAGCCAAGGCCAACAACATGACCACTTTCCACGTGAGATATTTTAAATCCACGGTTTTCAGTGGCTCAAACCAATGTGACTTTAGGAAATCCAACACCACGTTGAGATCCCAAGGTGCCACTGGAGGCACAAAAGGGGGCTGAATATGCAGCACTCCCTTAACAAAAGTCTGAACTTCAGGTAGTGAAGCCAATTCTCTCTGGAAGAAAATCGATAGAGCCGAAATCTGGACCTTAATGGAACCCAATTTAAGGCCCATAGTCACCCCTGACTGTAGGAAGTGCAGGAACCGGCCCAGCTGAAATTCTTCCGTTGGGGCCTTCCTGGCCTCACACCACGCAACATATTTTCGCCATATGCGGTGATAATGGTTCGCGGTTACTTCTTTCCTAGCTTTTATCAGCGTAGGAATGACTTCCTCCGGAATGCCTTTTCCTTCAGGATCCGGTGTTTAACCGCCATGCCGTCAAACGCAGCCGCGGTAAGTCTTGGAACAGACAGGGCCCCTGCTGCAGCAGGTCCTGTCTGAGCGGTAGAGGCCATGGGTCCTCTGACATCATTTCTTGAAGTTCCGGATACCACGTTCTTCTTGGCCAATCCGGAACAATGAGTATAGTTCTTACTCCTCTTCTCCTTATTATCCTCAGTACCTTTGGTATGAGAGGAAGAGGAGGGAACACATAAACCGATCGGTACACCCACGGTGTTACCAGAGCGTCCACCGCTATCGCCTTCGGGTCTCTTGACCTGGCGCAATATTTTTCTAACTTTTTGTTTAGGCGGGACGCCATCATGTCCACCTGTGGTTTTTCCCACTGGTTTACAATCATTTGAAAGACTTCTGGATGAAGTCCCCACTCTCCCGGGTGGAGGTCGTGCCTGCTGAGGAAGTCTGCTTCCCAGTTGTCCACTCCCGGAATGAACACTGCTGACCGTGCTAACACGTGATTTTCCGCCCATCGGAGAATCCTTGTGGCTTCTGCCATCGCCATCCTGCTTCTCGTGCCGCCCTGTCGATTTACATGGGCGACCGCCGTGATGTTGTCTGACTGGATCAGTACCGGCTGGTTTGAAGCAGGGGTTTTGCCTGACTTAGGGCATTGTAAATGGCCCTTAGTTCCAGAATATTTATGTGCAGGGAAGTCTCCTGACTTGACCATAGTCCTTGGAAGTTTCTTCCCTGTGTGACTGCTCCCCAGCCTCGAAGGCTGGCATCCGTGGTCACCAGGACCCAGTCCTGTATGCCGAACCTGCGGCCCTCTTGAAGATGAGCACTCTGCAGCCACCACAGCAGAGACACCCTTGTCCTCGGAGACAGGGTTATCAGACGATGCATCTGAAGATGCGATCCGGACCACTTGTCCAACAGGTCCCACTGAAAGGTTCTTGCATGAAACCGGAATCGCTTCGTAGGAAGCTACCATTTTTCCCAGGATCCGCGTGCAGTGATGCACCGACACCTGTTTTGGTTTTAGGAGGCCTCTGACTAGAGATGACAGCTCCTTGGCCTTCTCCTCCGGGAGAAACACTTTTCTCTGTTCTGTGTCCAGAACCATCCCTAGGAACAGCAGGCGTGTCGTAGGGACCAGCTGTGACTTTGGAATGTTTAGAATCCAGCCGTGCTGTTGTAGCACTTCCCGAGATAGTGCTACCCCTACCAACAACTGCTCTCTGGACCTCGCCATTATCAGGAGATCGTCCAAGTACGGGATAATTAAAAATAAGAATTTACTTACCGATAATTCTATTTCTCGTAGTCCGTAGTGGATGCTGGGAACTCCGTAAGGACCATGGGGAATAGCGGCTCCGCAGGAGACTGGGCACAAAAGTAAAGCTTTAGGACTACCTGGTGTGCACTGGCTCCTCCCCCTATGACCATCCTCCAAGCCTCAGTTAGGATACTGTGCCCGGACGAGCGTACACAATAAGGAAGGATTTTGAATCCCGGGTAAGACTCATACCAGCCACACCAATCACACCGTACAACCTGTGATCTGAACCCAGTTAACAGCAGGATAACAGAGGAGCCTCTGAAAAGATGGCTCACAACAATAATAACCCGATTTTTGTAACAATAACTATGTACAAGTATTGCAGACAATCCGCACTTGGGATGGGCGCCCAGCATCCACTACGGACTACGAGAAATAGAATTATCGGTAAGTAAATTCTTATTTTCTCTGACGTCCTAGTGGATGCTGGGAACTCCGTAAGGACCATGGGGATTATACCAAAGCTCCCAAACGGGCGGGAGAGTGCGGATGACTCTGCAGCACCGAATGAGAGAACTCCAGGTCCTCCTCAGCCAGGGTATCAAATTTGTAGAATTTAGCAAACGTGTTTGCCCCTGACCAAGTAGCTGCTCGGCAAAGTTGTAAAGCCGAGACCCCTCGGGCAGCCGCCCAAGATGAGCCCACCTTACTTGTGGAATGGGCTTTTACAGATTTTGGCTGTGGCAGGCCTGCCACAGAATGTGCAAGCAGAATTGTACTACAAATCCAACGAGCAATAGTCTGCTTAGAAGCAGGAGCACCCAAGCTTGTTGGGTGCATACAGGATAAACAGCGAGTCAGATTTTCTGACTCCAGCCGTCCTGGAAACATATTTTCAGGGCCCTGACTACGTCCAGCAACTTGGAGTCCTCCAAGTCCCTAGTAGCCGCAGGTACCACAATAGGCTGGTTCAAGTGAAACGCTGAAACCACCTTAGGGAGAAATTGAGGACGAGTCCTCAATTCTGCCCTGTCCGTATAAAAAATTAGGTAAGGGCTTTTATAGGATAAAGCCGCCAATTCTGAGACACGCCTGGCTGAAGCCAGGGCCAACAGCATTACCACTTTCCATGTGAGATATTTTAAGTCCACAGTGGTGAGTGGTTCAAACCAATGTGATTTTAGGAACCCCAAAACTACATTGAGATCCCAAGGTGCCACTGGAGGCACAAAAGGAGGCTGTATATGCAGTACCCCCTTGACAAACGTCTGAACTTCAGGCACTGAAGCCAGTTCTTTCTGGAAGAAAATCGACAGGGCCGAAATTTGAACCTTAATGGACCCTAATTTTAGGCCCATAGACAGTCCTGTTTGCAGGAAATGCAGGAAACGACCCAGTTGAAATTCCTCTGTAGGGGCCTTCCTGGCCTCGCACAACGCAACATATTTACGCCAAATACGGTGATAATGCTGTACGGTTACATCCTTCCTGGCTTTGATCAGGGTAGGGATGACTTCATCCGGAATGCCTTTTTCCTTCAGGATCCGGCGTTCAACCGCCATGCCGTCAAACGCAGCCGCGGTAAGTCTTGGAACAGACAGGGTCCCTGCTGGAGCAGGTCCTTTCTTAGAGGTAGAGGCCACGGGTCCTCTGTGAGCATCTCTTGAAGTTCCGGGTACCAAGTCCTTCTTGGCCAATCCGGAGCCACGAGTATAGTCCTTACTCCTCTCCTTCTTACGATTCTCAGTACCTTGGGTATGAGAGGCAGAGGAGGGAACACATACACTGACTGGTACACCCACGGTGTTACCAGAGCGTCCACAGCTATTGCCTGAGGGTCCCTTGACCTGGCGCAATACCTGTCTAGTTTTTTGTTGAGGCGGGACGCCGTCATGTCCACCTTTGGTTTTTCCCAACGGTTCACAATCATGTGGAAGACTTCTGGGTGAAGTCCCCACTCTCCCGGGTGGAGGTCGTGTCTGCTGAGGAAGTCTGCTTCCCAGTTGTCCACTCCCGGAATGAACACTGCTGACAGTGCTATCACATGATTTTCCGCCCAGCGAAGAATCCTTGCAACTTCTGCCATTGCCCTCCTGCTTCTTGTGCCGCCCTGTCTGTTTACGTGGGCGACTGCCGTGATGTTGTCTGACTGGATCAGCACCGGCTGACCTTGAAGCAGAGGTCTTGCTAGGCTTAGAGCATTGTAGATGGCCCTTAGCTCCAGGATATTTATGTGAAGTGATGTCTCCAGGCTTGACCACAAGCCCTGGAAATTTCTTCCCTGTGTGACTGCTCCCCAGCCTCTCAGGCTGGCATCCGTGGTCACCAGGACCCAGTCCTGAATGCCGAATCTGCGGCCCTCTAGAAGATGAGCACTCTGCAACCACCACAGGAGAGACACCCTTGTCCTTGGTGACAAGATTATCCGCTGATGCATCTGAAGATGCGACCCGGACCATTTGTCTAGCAGATCCCACTGGAAGGTTCTTGCGTGGAATCTGCCGAATGGGATTGCTTCGTAAGAAGCCACCATCTTTCCCAGGACCCTTGTGCATTGATGCACTGAGACTTGGCCTGGTTTTAGGAGATTTCTGACTAGTTCGGATAACTCCCTGGCTTTCTCCTCCGGGAGAAACACCTTTTTCTGGACTGTGTCCAGGATCATCCCTAGGAATAGAAGTCGTGTCGTCGGGATCAGCTGCGATTTTGGAATATTGAGAATCCAACCGTGCTGGCGCAGCACTATCTGAGATAGTGCTACTCCGACTTCCAACTGTTCCCTGGATCTTGCCCTTATCAGGAGATCGTCCAAGTAAGGGATAACTAAAACTCCCTTCCTTCGAAGGAGTATCATCATTTCGGCCATTACCTTGGTAAAGACCCGGGGTGCCGTGGACAATCCAAACGGCAGCGTCTGAAACTGATAGTGACAGTTCTGTACCACAAACCTGAGGTACCCTTGGTGGGAAGGGTAAATTGGGACATGTAGGTAAGCATCTTTGATGTCCAGAGACACCATATAGTCCCCTTCTTCCAGGTTTGCAATCACTGCCCTGAGTGACTCCATCTTGAATTTGAACCTTTGTATGTAAGTGTTCAAGGATTTTAGGTTTAAAATTGGTCTCACCGAGCCGTCCGGCTTCGGTACCACAAATAGTGTGGAATAGTACCCCTTTCCCTGTTGTAGGAGGGGTACCTTGATTATCACCTGCTGGGAATATAGCTTGTGAATGGCTTCCAATACTGCCTCCCTGTCTGAGGGAGACGTCGGTAAAGCAGACTTTAGAAAACGGCGAGGGGGAGACGTCTCGAATTCCAATTTGTACCCCTGAGATACCACCTGAAGGATCCAGGGGTCCACTTGCGAGTGGGCCCACTGCGCACTGAACTTCTTGAGACGGGCCCCCACCGTGCCTGAGTCCGCTTGTAAAGCCCCAGCGTCATGCTGAGGACTTTGCGGAGGCGGGAGAGGGCTTTTGTTCCTGGGAACTGGCTGTTTGTTGCAGCCTTTTTCCTCTCCCTCTGCCACGGGGCAGAAATGAGGCGCCTTTTGCCCGCTTGCCCTTATGGGGCCGAAAGGATTGCGCCTGATAATACGGCGTCTTCTTAGGTTGAGAAGCTACCTGGGGTAAAAATGTGGATTTTCCAGCAGTTGCCGTGGCTTCCAGGTCTGATAGACCTACCCCAAATAACTCCTCCCCCTTATAAGGCAATACTTCCATGTGCCTTTTAGAATCCGCATCACCTGACCACTGCCGCGTCCATAAACCTCTTCTTGCAGAAATGGACAGCGCGCTAACTCTTGATGCCAGTCGGCAAATATCCCTCTGTGCATCACGCATATATAGAAATGCATCCTTCAAATGCTCTATAGTCAGTAATATACTGTCCCTATCTAGGGTATCAATATTTTCAGTCAGGGAATCCGACCACGCCAGGCCCGCACTGCACATCCAGGCTGAGGCGATTGCTGGTCGCAGTATAACACCCGTGTGAGTGTATATACATTTTAGGATATTCTCCAGCTTTCTATCGGCAGGTTCCTTTAGGGCGGCCGTATCAGGAGAGGGTAGTGCTACCTGTTTAGACAAGCGTGTGAGCGCTTTATCCACCCTAGGGGGTGTTTCCCAACGTGCCCTATCCTCTGGCGGGAAAGGGTACGATGCCAATAACCTTTTAGGAATTATCAGTTTTTTATCGGGGGAAACCCACGCCTCATCACACACTTCATTTAATTCCTCGGATACAGGAAAAACTACAGGCAGTTTTTTCTCACCAAACATAATACCCTTTTTAGTGGTACTTGTATTATCAGAGATATGCAATACATTTTTCATTGCTTCAATCATGTAACGTGTGGCCCTAGTGGAAGTCACGTTTGTCTCCTCATCATCGACACTGGAGTCAGTATCCGTGTCTGTGTCTGCCATTTGAGGTAACGGGCGTTTTAAAGCCCCTGATGGCGTTTGAGACCCCTGGACAGGCACAAGCTGAGTAGCCGGCTGTCTCATGTCGTCAACTGTCTGTCGTAAAGAGCTGACACTGTCACGCAATTCCTTCCATAAGCTCATCCACTCAGGTGTCGACTCCCTAGGGGGTGACAACTCTATAATAGGCAATTGCTCCGCCTCCATCTCATTTTCCTCCTCAAACATGTCGACACAATCGTACCGACACACCGCACACACACAGGGAATGCTCTGATAGAGGACAGGACCCCACTAGCCCTTTGGGGAGACAGAGGGAGAGTATGCCAGCACACACCAGAGCGCTATATATAGACAGGAATACCACTATAAAATGTGCTTTTCCCTTTATAGCTGCTGTTAGTATCAAAGCTGCGCCAAATTAGTGCCCCCCTCTCTTTTTTACCCTTTTCTGTAGTGCAGGACTGCAGGGGAGAGTCAGGGAGACGTCCTTCCAGCGGAGCTGTGATGGAAAATGGCCCCCGTGTGCTGAGGAGATAGGCTCCGCCCCCTTCTCGGCGGCCTTTTCTCCCGCTTTTTGGTGAGTTCTGGCAGGGGTTAAAATACATCCATATAGCCCTGGGGGTTATATGTGGTGTATTTATGCCAGCCAAGGTGTTTACATTGCTGCTCAGGGCGCCCCCCCCTAGCGCCCTGCACCCTCAGTGACCGAAGTGTGAAGTGTGCCTGAGTAACAATGGCGCACAGCTGCAATGCTGTGCGCTACCTTGTTGAAGACTGATGTCTTCTGCCGCCGATTTTTCCGGACCTCTTCTTGCTTCTGGCTCTGTAAGGGGGCCGGCGGCGCGGCTCTGGGACCGAGCTCCGAGGCTGGGCCTGTGTTCGGTCCCTCTGGAGCTAATGGTGTCCAGTAGCCTAAGAAGCCCAAGCTGGCTGCAAGCAGGCAGGTGCGCTTCTTCTCCCCTTAGTCCCTCGATGCAGAGAGCCTGTTGCCAGCAGGTCTCACTGAAAATAAAAAACCTAAAACTAAACTTTCACTAAGAAGCTCAGGAGAGCCCCTAGTGTGCACCCTTCTCGGCCGGGCACAAAAATCTAACTGAGGCTTGGAGGAGGGTCATAGGGGGAGGAGCCAGTGCACACCAGGTAGTCCTAAAGCTTTACTTTTGTGCCCAGTCTCCTGCGGAGCCGCTATTCCCCATGGTCCTTACGGAGTTCCCAGCATCCACTAGGACGTCAGAGAAACTCCCTTCCTTCGAAGGAGTATCATCATTTCCGCCATTACCTTGGTAAAGACCCTCGGAGCCGTGGAGAGACCGAACGGCAACGTCTGGAATTGGTAATGACAATCTTGTACCACAAACCTGAGGTACTCCTGGTGAGGATGGTAAATGGGGACATGTAGGTAAGCATCCTTGATGTCCAGCGATACCATGTAATCTCCCTCGTCCAGGCTCGCAATAACCGCCCTGAGCGATTCCATCTTGAACTTGAATTTTTTTGATATATGTGTTCAAGGATTTCAAATTTAAAATGGGTCTCACCGAACCATCCGGTTTCGGTACCGCAAACATTGTGGAATAGTAACCCCTTCCTTGTTGAAGTAGGGGCACCTTTACTATCACTTGTTGTGAATACAGCTTTTGAATTGCCTGTAACACTGCCTCCCTGCCTGAGGGAGTGGTTGGCAAGGCAGATTTGAGGAAACGGCGGGGGGGAGACGTCTCGAATTCCAGTTTGTACCCCTAAGATACTATTTGAAGGATCCAGGGATCCACCCGTGAGCGAGCCCACTGCTTGCTGAAATGCTTGAGACGGGCCCCCACCGTACCTGGCTCCGCCTGTGGAGCCCCAGCGTCATGCTGTGGACTTAGAGGAAGCGGGGGAGGACTTTTGCTCCTGGGAACTGGCTGTATGCTGCAGCTTTTTCCCTCTGCCTCTGGGCAGAAAGGACGCGCCTTTAACCCGCTTGCCCCTATTGGGCCGAAAGGACTGTACCTGATAATACGGTGCTTTCTTAGGTTGTGAGGGAACATGGGGCAAAAATGTAGACTTCCCAGCTGTTGCTGTGGAAACGAGGTCCGAGAGACCATCCCCGAACAATTCCTCACCCTTATAAGGCAGAACTTCCATGTGTCGTTTGGAATCTGCATCACCTGTCCACTGCCGAGTCCATAACCCTCTCCTGGCAGAAATGGACATTGCACTAATTTTGGATGCCAGCCGGCAAATATCCCTCTGTGCATCCCTCATGTATAAAAGTGCGTCTTTTATATGCTCTACGTTCAGCAAAATAGTGTCCCTGTCTAGGGTATCTATATTTTCTGACAGGGAATCTGACCACGCAGCAGCAGCAGCGCTGCACATCCAGGCTGAAGCTATAGCCGGTCTCAGTATCACACCTGTGTGTGTATATATAGATTTCAGGATAGCCTCCTGCTTTCTATCAGCAGATTCCTTCAGGGCGGCCGTATCCGGAGACGGTAGTGCCACCTTCTTCGACAAGCGTGTGAGCGCTTTATCCACCCTAGGGGATGTTTCCCAGCGTGACCTATCCTCTGGCGGGAAAGGGTACGCCATTAGTAACCTCTTAGAAATTACCATCTTTTTTATCAGGGAAAGCCCACGCTTCTTCACACACTTCATTTAACTCTTCAGATGGAGGAAAAGCTACTGGTAGTTTTTTCTCTCCAAACATTATACCCTTTTTTGTGGTACCGGGGGTAACATCAGAAATGTGCAACACATTTTTCATTGCCTCAATCATGTAACGTGTGGCCCTACTGGAAGTTACATTAGTCTCTTCGTCGTCGACACTGGAGTCAGTATCTGTGTCGACATCTGTGTCAACCATCTGAGGTAGCGGGCGTTTTAGAGCCCCTGATGGTTTTTGAGACGCCTGGGCAGGCACAGGCTGAGAAGCCGGCTGTCCCACATTAGGTATGTCGTCAAACCTTTTATGTATGGAGTCGACACTATCACGTAATTCCTTCCACAGCACCATCCACTCAGGTGTCGACCCCGCAGGGGGTGACATCACATGTACAGGCATCTGCTCCGCCTCCACATAAGCCTCCTCATCAAACATGTCGACACAGCCGTACCGACACACCGCAAACACACAGGGAATGCTCTGACAGAGGACAGGACCCCACAAAGCCCTTTGGGGAGACAGAGAGAGAGTATGCCAGCACACACCAGAGCGCTATATAACACTGGGATCCCACTATCAATGAGTGTTTTCCCTATAGCTGCTTTTTTATATATATTACATATATGTATATCTATACTGCGCCTAAATTTAGTGCCCCCCCCTCTCTTTTTTACCCATCTGTAGTTTCTCAGACTGCAGGGGAGAGCCAGGGAGCTTCCTTCTAGCGGAACTGTGAGGGAAAAATGGCGCCAGTGTGCTGAGGGAGAAGCCCCGCCCCCTTTACGGCGGACTTTCTCCCGCTTTTTCTGTGATACTGGCAGGGGTAATTTTACATCTATATAGCCTCTGGGACTATATATGATGTATATTTTGCCAGCCAAGGTGTTATCTATTGCCCTCAGGGCGCCCCCCCCCAGCGCCCTGCACCCATCAGTGACCGAAGTGTGAGGTGTACATGAGGAGCAATGGCGCACAGCTGCAGTGCTGTGCGCTACCTTGGTGAAGACTGAAGTCTTCTGCCGCCGATTTTCCGGACCTTCTTCGTGCTTCTGGCTCTGTAAGGGGGACGGCGGCGCGGCTCCGGGAACGAACACCAAGGTCGGGTCCTGCGGTCGATCCCTCTGGAGCTAATGGTGTCCAGTAGCCTAAGAAGCCCAAACTACCACCTGTTAGGTAGGTTCGCTTCTTCTCCCCTTAGTCCCTCGCTGCAGTGAGTCTGTTGCCAGCAGATCTCACTGAAAATAAAAAACCTAAATATACTTTCTTTCTAGGTGCTCAGGAGAGCCCCTAGTGTGCATCCAGCTCGGCCGGGCACAAGAATCTAACTGAGGTCTGGAGGAGGGTCTTAGTGGGAGGAGCCAGTGCACACCAGTAGTCTAAAAGCTTTCTTTGTAGTTGTGCCCAGTCTCCTGCGGAGCCGCTAATCCCCATGGTCCTTACGGAGTCCCCAGCATCCACTTAGGACGTTAGAGAAAATAACACATCCTAGATCTAGGCTAATCCAACTTTGATGTAATGTCCTTAAACCAAGTCAAATGAGGCTCAGTAGTGTGTGTGGCCTCCACGTGCCTGTATGACCTCCCTACAACGCCTGGGCATGCTCCTGATGAGGTGGCGGATGGTCTCCTGAGGGATCTCCTCCCAGACCTGGACTAAAGCATCCGCCAACTCCTGGACAGTCTGTGGTGCAACGTGGCGTTGGTGGATGGAGCAAGACATGATGTCCCAGATGTGCTCAATTGGATTCAGGTCTGGAGAACGGGCGGGCCAGTCCATAGCATCAATGCCTTCGTCTTGCAGGAACTGCTGACACACTCCAGCCACATGAGATCTAGCATTGTCTTGCATTAGGAGGAACCCAGGGCCAACCGCACCAGCATATGGTCTCACAAGGGGTCTGAGGATCTCATCTCGGTACCTAATGGCAGTCAGGCTACCTCTGGGGAGCACATGGAGGGCTGTGCGGCCCCCCAAAGAAATGCCACCCCACACCATTACTGACCCACTGCCAAACCGGTCATCATGGAGGATGTTGTAGGCAGCAGAACGTTCTCCTTGGCGTCTCCAGACTCTGTCACATCTGTCACGTGCTCAGTGAGAACCTGCTTTCATCTGTGAAGAGCACAGGGCGCCAGTGGCGAATTTGCCAATCTTGGTGTTCTCTGGCAAATGCCAAATGTCCTGCATGGTGTTGGGCTGTAAAAACAACCCCCACCTGTAGACGTCGGGCCCTCATACCACCCTCATGGAGTCTGTTTCTGATCGTTTGAGTAGACACATGCACATTTGTGGCTTGCTGGAGGTCATTTTGCAGGGCTCTGGCAGTGCTCCTCCTGTACCTCCGTGCACAAAGGCGGAGGTAGCGGTCCTGCTGCTGGGTTGTTGCCCTCCTACGGCCTCCTCCACGTCTCCTGATGTACTGGCCTGTATCCTGGTAGCGCCTCCATGCTCTGGACACTACGCTGACAGACACAGCAAACCTTCTTGCCCCAGCTCGCATTGATGTGCCATCCTGGATGAGCTGCACTACCTGAGCCACTTGTGTGGGTTATAGGGAGGTCATACAGGCACGTGGAGGCCACACACACTACTGAGCCTCATTTTGACTTGTTTTAAGGACATTACATCAAAGTTGAATCAGTCTGTAGTGTGTTTTTCAACTTTAATTTTGAGTGTGACTCCAAATCCAGACCTCCATGGGTTAATAAATTTGATTTCCATTGATAATTTTTGTGTGATTTTGTTGTCAGCACATTCAACTATGTAAAGAACAAAGTATTTAATAAGAATATTTCATTCAATCAGATCTAGGACGTGTTATTTTAGTGTTCCCTTTATTTTTTTGAGCAGTGTATATGCAAGCGCGTGAAGTAGGCTCACTGGAAATAAGAGAATGAGGGCAGGGGACAAGAAATGGGAGTAGGAAAGTAGATATCATCAAGGAGGGATTAGAGTCCGAGAAGCTGAACATTTCCCAAATCAAGTTGTACCAGAAAGGCTACATATTGTGATACATAAGGGTATCCCCTATAATGGAGGCAATCTAAGGCAATTCATCAAGCAGTTAATTCATTTTGGGAAAAGCAGCAATAGACTGACAATCTGTTTAAATTATGTTGTTGATTGATACAAGTGCCTCTAAGGGCCATTGCTGAGACTCCGCACTTGTGCTCTATACATAGTATATTACAATAACCAGGCAATTAACTCTTCTGGAATGTTACACAGAGCGTGAGTTGTGCTTTGAAATGTAAACGTATCTTACACAAACTACTGCCTCAGACAATACATGTGATAGTCCCTGTCTTGGTAATATGTCATTCATTGTTGTTAAACAAACATAAAATAAGAGTTGATTTAAAACTGATAAAAAGACTTTGATATAAATTACATCATTCATTGCTTTTGAATGCTGCACTCTCTTCCTCTCTAAAAAAAAAAATCATTCAAAACAACTTAAATAAGATGCACTCAAAAGCTGAAGAAACAAATGTGGCAAGTACAATTTGCCATTTTGTTTATTTCATTGTTTTTTCTGCTAGTGTTGTCACATCTGCTCCTATTTCAACTCATATATTTAAACCGTTTACATGGGGTGGTAAAATGAAACAAAATTTGCGCCTTTACTGAGAAGACTGTGGGGGTGACTCAGATCAGATCACTGCTGTGCGTTTTCGCACAGCGGGCAATCAGGTACTAACTGCGCATGCGTATGCACCACAATACGCATGTGCGTTGGTCAGCAACAAAGGGCATCGCCGGTCAGCGACAGGATGGTGCAAAAAACCGATTGCACGGGCGTTCGCAAGGTGATTGACAGGAGGAAGCCGTTTGTGGGTGTTAACTGACCGTTTATTGGGAGTGTCTGGAAAAACACAGGTGTACCGAAGCGTTTTCAGGGACGGTGTGTGACGTCAGCTCTGGCCCCAATCAGCCTGGTGTGATCGCAGTGTAGGCGTAAGTCTTGGGTTGCGCAGAGACTGCACAAAGTGGATTTTAGCAGCTCGGCATACACATAGGATCGCACACTTGCATAGCCCTGGAGGCCGCGACTATCTGAACGCAGGACAGCTAAGTTAGCAGCCCAGCGATCAGGTCTGAATCACACCCTGTGTTTTAGTAGGTATTTGCACAGGGAGTTCAGAAAGTTCAGCCGTAGGAGAGCTGTCTCTGACTGCAGATCTCTCCTGCAGCCGTGGGAGTCCAGAGAGGGACACAGTCATTGGGGAATCACAGAGCCGCCAGAGTCCCTACAGCACAAGCTTATTTCATGTAAATAAAGTGTTTAAAAGCAATTATGTTGTTATATTACTTAGCACACAGTCACTGGGGAGACGTGCTTAGCACGCAGTCACTGCGGAGGGGACTTTCTGAACTCCCTGTAGTAAACAAACTAAGGGGCAGATTCAATTACCTGCGGGTTGTGTTGCGCAGTCTTTTCTCTCGGGTAAAGTGCCCAGAGCTATTCAGTTAGAAACTCACAGAGGTGTGAGAGGGAAAAAAAATGTTAACTGCTAGCTCATGGCTGCTCATGGGTTTCTAATTGAAGTATCAGTATCATATTCCTGCATGTTGACCTTTTGACCGTCAACCTAAGTCCATGTTGACCATTTAACGGTCAACTTTTTGATCCTGCCGGCCTATTGTCTGTTGACCATCTGGTGTTATCCTATTCACATTCTCTTTCAATCCACACCCACTGAGTGCTCCAGGCACTTTACCCAGGAGAGGAGACTGTGCAACACAACCCATGGTTAACTGAATCTGCCCCTAACGGGCTGTACATACTGAGAGATGTGGAGGGAGATGTGTGCCGAGCGGTCTAGCACAGACCACTCAGCACACATCTCTCCCCCCCCGCTCAGCACAACGCACTGTGTGCTGAGCGAGGGGGGGCGGACAGGGGGGGGGGGGGGGGGCGCTCATTTCACCCAGCGGTAAAATGGGCGACCTGCTAGATTGTGCCTGCATGCTATTTACTAGTTACCAGCTCGTCTAAAATGACGGAACATAACAGTAATGTCAGTGTTAGCGCTTCTGTACGCCAGAATGGAGCAACACTTGAATTGCTCCGTCGGGCGCAATCTATAGGCCGCCGACGCGCAAAACACTTTAATTCCCCGCACAGAGGGGAGGAGCAGCGCTAGCTTTTTTTTATATAGGATTTCAATATATCTATATGGATTTAGTAATTTTACATATATTTCAGTATGGTAACTTTCATATAACCATTCTTGCTTGTACGCAGATTTAGTAACACGCAGAAGTAACATGCAGTAACGCTCAGTAACCAGATATCAGCTATCAGTAACATGTACAGATGTGTCCTCATACATTATTGCTTCAGTCACACCAATCAGCCCCTCTCAGCACACCAGATCTCGCGCCACCCTGCTAACGCCAGCCATCGCGTCTTTGTACCCGAATCTGCATCTTAGTTGCTATGTGACTAATGTAACTAGGATTCACCAGGAGGCGGTGCAGATTAATTTGATACGCTGTGTGTGACTGAGTCTCTGTGGCCGAATACAAAGTGCTACGATTCAGCGGTGACCGCTTTTTTTCACGCCCAGTTCCGTTGTGCTTTGTATACAAACTCACTGGAACACAGATATGAAAGTGTTGCATATGATATTAATCAGTACAGTCTCCTGGTGAGTCCTAGTCACATTGCATTGTGAATAAGACGCATTTTCAGGTAAAACAGCCGGTGCCGGCAGAGTTGCATGGGACCTGGTGGTGTCAGGCATGGCATATTAAGGCTGGGTGTATGAGGACACATCTGTAAGTTATACTAATACAAGCTTACATATGACACACGTAATACAGCAGTGGTATCTGCTTCTATAGCTGCTCTGTAACTAGAGTTCCAGCTCTCTATGGTAAGACATGGTGTGACTTGTAGTCAGAAAAGTCGGAAAGCCACTGCATGCACAAGCCTGCTTTTCAGCGTATATACCCTGGTTATTCCATACTATAATACACATATATTGATTTGTGCTGATGTCTATCACCAGTGGAACACGTCATGCAGTGCTACCGTCTATGGAGAGTGGGAGTATATCAATGTGCTTTTTTACCACTGAATTTAAAGCAGGAACTTTATTACAGGAAATATTTGGTGCTTATTGCCTGAAATAGTGGTTCAGGTGCTGGATTTTTTTCTTTAGAGATAAAAGCCTTAGACACTGAACAACAGAATATGAAAAAAGACCTCGATAACCTTATACAACCAACATTGCTAAGAGCCAGCACTAATACAATGACATTTCTTACCCAAGATAGTCGGCCCACCTTCCCTGTTGAGTGTGAGTCGCTCCGGGTGTGTTGTGCGATACTGGTTCAGGTACAGACGGCTGGCATATATGGCTGAACTGAAAAAAGGCAGCAAAATGCACTGATGTGACGTTCGGTATCACATTTATATCGATTCTATAGATTCATATATATATTACAGACTTTCAAATACATTTTACCTACTCACCCTGCAGACTTAATCTGGCTCCAAAACCCATCCATTTTATAGACGTACAGCTGGCCTTGTCCAGCCAGGGCAGTGAATACATCCTGCTCAAGCCGAATCACCTCAGCCCTTTGCCAGTTGGAGTTCTCCTCACTGCGAGAGGAAGCAGCATAAAGTCATCACTAAGTTGAAGAAAAGACTGTCCGGACCCACATACAACAGGGGTGCTCTAGGCAATAAGACAGCAGATCACACATGATAGGTATATATTACCTCAAGGAATAGAACACAGAGAAGCTATACCTGCAATAGCAAAACATGCCATGCTTATGTACTGGAAGCATTGCTTAACGGACAGCATTAGATCCTCATAAAAGGAACTCCGGCTTAAACCGAGAACACAGACTGTTCCGTGAATGATCGGAATGTCATTTATCGACATATTTACATGAATACAAGTGAAAACTGCCATGTCTGTTGTTAAACGGATTAGCCACAGGCTCCAATGAAACAATGCTCCAAGGGCCTTATGTCATTGTAACTGGCAGAATGCTTGGACTGAGCAAGCAAAGGATTTCTCAGAAGTTTTTTTAATCAAAATCATATAGTCCATGAATGTGCCTATATGTATTGCAGTTAGCTCAGATGCAAGCAATGTGTGGATTTCATATAATTGGCTGATACTGAAGCAAAGCTGTTACTATAAGGACAAAGGGTGAATCAACATGATATGAGAATGCATTTACAAAATACACATTTTATTGCTTCTGTATATTAAATCAGTAGATCCCACTTTGGTGGGAAACGTGACATTATTTGCCTTATATAGTAACATGTTTATGGGCGTCTCAGGCCCATACAAAAATAATGGATACCCACACTGAAGACTGGCATTGGGAAGCATGAGTGGAGTAATGGTTAGCATTACTGTCTCACAGCACTGAGGTCATGGGTTCAATTCCTACCATGGCCCTGTGTGGAGTTTGTATGTTCTCCCTGTGCTTGCGTGGGTTTCCTCCAGGGACTCCGGTTTCCTCCCTCAATCCAAAAATATACTGGTAGGTTAATTGGCTCCCAACAAAATTAACCCTAGCATGAATGTGTCTGCATGTACATGTGCTAGGGAAAATAGATTGTAAGCTCCACTAGGGCCAAATATTCTCTGTGAAGCGCTGCGGAATATGTATGCGCTGTATAAATAACTGGTAATAAATAAATATACACATAGCTCCTGTACAGAAGAATAGTCTGTCCTATAAGTAACAGTCTCACATGACCTGCAGAACGGCTGAACATCTTGCTTCTAGCCACACCGAGAAAAGAGCTACCAATGTGAAATCAGAATCATGGAAACCTCTAGGGTGATGGCAGATGGGCACTTTCATGGAGCTCAACTGCTCCCTTTCTGACACACTAAAGTGAACAGGTACGCTTGTCCTATCACACAAGAATGATTCAGCTCTGCTGCAGGAGCATTTCCCAATCTCATTGATGTGTCAGCATAGACTGAATAGGGCTCTATGAAAGACCAACACCACCATTTCTAGTATGATTTAGATATAACAAAGGGAACAGGAAAGGCAGTGAAGACGGGGTGGACGTGAATGGTGAAAAGATCAGTCCTTGTGTTTGAAAGCCATACATTAGCTAGGCCTATTTAGCCCTCCTAACAGTCACTCCGGTGCTCATGCCATGAGTCTGTGCCACACACAGCACTCACCTGATGCAGGAACAACTGGCCAGCATGCAGGGAGTACAAAGGTCATAGAGGTGGAGAAGAAAAAGAGAAATAAATGAATGCAAATAAGGAAGTGATGGATGGAATGGAGAGGATGGGAGAATAGATGTGGAGGGTCTACTAGGGAATAAGACAAGAGCAGAGGACTCACAGTTGCAGATCGTGCTGATTACGTTTGAAGACATCTGCGATGTGCTGGAATATTGACGGTGAGAAGAGGTAGATCCCGCAGTTGATGATGTCACTGACAAATGTACTGGGCTTCTCCACGTAATGCAAAACCTGTAGCAGAAGCATAAAGTACTGTGATAACTAAACGAGATAACACACATAAATGTTACACAGGCCGTCAGTGGCTCCAACATGGGAACAGGACTATAATATTAGAATGAATGAATCAAGTTGCTGGTATGAGGTTCTCTTGATCTTTAGGTGTATCGTTACCTAATGTGCAGCATGGAACAGTCTGAAATCAGTTATGTGAAATTGCAGAACACGTGCTTCGTACCTGCAGCAACACAAACTTAAATCTTGGGAACAGATCTGCCTCAGGAAAGTGGCCTACACTTCACTACCATAGCAATACACTTGCATGCTAAGAGAGACTCTATTCGCCCCATATTAGGCTGAATACACCTACCTCCTGAGTCCCAGCATTTGCCACGATACAGCCGTAATTCAGAGATTGGGTCCTGTTGGCCTGCGAGAAGAGAAGAGAATTGAGAGACAGGCTCCGAGACTGCCCTTTCAAATGCAAAATACAATTCAGTCAAATATGCATGATACCAACATTACACTGAAATATACGTCTATTGTTTGGCCCTATCTGAAGGCGTACGCTTGTTGTGTTGCAGGTGACACTTTAATAAGTATACAAGACTTGCTAAAAACTTGCTACACTTTGCTGAACATCTAGAAACAAAACGGACAAAATAATTGTGATTTCCACACACGGAATGCTTTCAATTTAGGAACAGTAATCTCCCAATGCTATGAGATGCATCATTTTACATTACTGACAAATAGCAGATGTTTGGATGGCAATTAGGAGCTTTGTAATTCACTGGAACATTTTGTTGCATGCAAGAAAATGTAACACTGAATATTAATATAAATAGCTATAAACCTACATCTGCCTTATACAGCAAACAATGAACATTCTTCATGCACAGGAAATGTACAACTACATCTGAACGACCTAATCACAGTCACTGGTGCTACACTAGGTGTAAAGCGGTTTAGATGCACCTTACCGTGGTCCCCAACATTATATAACTGTGTGTCTCTTCATGTTGTTTCTGAAAATCCAACATCTGGAGAAGGGGGAACTCACAACACACATCTGCATTCATCACAAAGAAAGCCTGTGGCCCCCCAGAGAGAATCTGGTCCCGGAAGTGGTAAATGCCTCCTCCGGTGCCCAGAGCTGAATACTCCTGTAGATACCTGCCGGAAAAATACATGTCATTAAAGAGGCTGTTGTTCTGGTGTATCAATTGTAATAAGGCATAATCAATATATCATTAGGTTGACATATGCTATGGGTCCAGTTGTAGCCACTACAAAACTTTAACATACAAGTCTTAAGGTCCCGCAATGGTGAATTCTACACTTAGTACAACAATAATCAGTTTTACTGGTAAGTAACGGAAGACCGTTAAGGCTCACACTGTAAAGGGCCCCATACATTACAACAATCTCATGTCGGAAGTGATCACCGGCGATCACCCCGGCAGCCTCCCGGGGGGGCAGGATCGGCCAAGATACATTGTATGCTGCCCATTTGCATACAATATATCTTGGCGATCCTGGGCGATACCAATCCATGCCCCCAGGTCAGATCAGATTGAATGTGCAGCACATTCAATCTGGAGGATTCGATCCGATGCTCACGGGAACGTGCATCGGATCGGTTCAGGAACACCTCTAAAATGCCAGATTTCAGCTGATATATTGGTCCGAATTGGGCTGAAATCGGGCATTATCACTCTAGTGTATGGGGCCCTTAACCTTTCGTTCAGTTGATACATTTATCCAATAGGATCTAGCTGCTACAAAGGGAATTTCAGAAGCATAGTAAATGTGTGAGGTGCATTAGAGTGAGTAGTGTAGGTGACAGTATGGTGATGTGAGGGTGCATTAGTGTATGAAAGGGAGTACCATATATGGGAGTAAGGTAGGTATGAGGGCACATTAGTGTTGCTTAGTATATGTGGGAGTAGCACAGTGTGAGGGTGTATTTGTGTGGGTAACGTACACGGAGCAGGAAAGGTATGACCGCACATTAGTGTGGGAAGTATATGTGGGGGTACGGTAGGCGTGAGGGTACATTAGTGTGGGAAGTACAGATGTGTCCTCACACATCTTGTCTTAATATGCCATGCAGTAGGAGATGCCTGGCGTGAGCTGACAGGACCCGTGCAACTCTGTTAGCGTTGGGCGTCTTTTTGTGAAATGCATCTTATTCGCATGCCTATATTCTATGTGCGTCAGCACCTATAACTGTATACGAAATGGTACGTTACAGTGTTTTCTAGAAAAACACTGTAGCGTAGCATTTCGTATGCAGATACAGACACAGTCACACACAGAATACAAGCATGCTGTATATCATTTTCATCAGCAGAAGCTGTCTGTGCATCCTACTCACATTGTTTTGCGAATAAGATGCATCTTAAGGATTACAGTTGCAAACAAAGATGCGCAGCGCTACCATGTCCACTAGAAGGGCTGTTTAACGTGCAGAGAGGCAATATGTATGAGGACAAATCTATATAGTTGGGAGTAGGGTACATGTGAGTAGACATTAGTGTGGGTAGTATATGTGGGAGAGGGGTAGGTGTAAGGTGATTTTAGGGTGTGTGAGGATACCTGGTTCCAAATCACTCAAGCACGGTTACAGATGAAAAACCAACAGTGGTTTATTGAACAGAATGGGTTTTAAACATTTCAGCACACTTCTGATATCCAATTCCACACAACAATTCCCACCGCAAACTCCTGACAGAACATTACTTCTTAGTCAAGGAGCATAGAATCTCCCTCAGCTCTCTGGGTAGCTCTACTTATAGCCCCATAAGCTTTATATTGAAGGGGTGTGTTTGATTTCTTTGTCTTAGGTTCTTACAGCATTGGAATACAATACATATTCTAATCAAGGTGTTTATATCTGTCAGTGAGCCAGCCTGTCTGGTCAGCTTACTGCTGGACAATAAGGAGTAAACACAAACCTTATATGACTCACCCTCTGAGTGTCCACTGTGATGTTAGTAAACAATAGGAAACTGGGTCTAACATAAATACATTATCTAAAGGGTAACAAATAACATAACACAATTGCATATACAGGTTGAGTATCCCATATCCAAATATTCCGAAATACGGAATATTCCGAAATACGGACTTTTTTGAGTGAGACTGAGATAGTGAAACCTTTGTGTTTTGATGGCTCAGTGTACACAAACTTTGTTTAATACTCAAAGTTATTAAAAATATTGTATTAAATGAACTTCAGACTGTGTGTATAAGGTGTATATGAAACATAAATGAATTCTGTGAATGTACACACACTTTGTTTAATGCACAAAGTTATAAAAAATATTGGCTAAAATGACCTTCAGGCTGTGTGTATAAGGTGTATATGAAACATAAATGCCTTCTGTGCTTAGATTTAGGTCCCATCACCATAATATCTCGTTATGGTATGCAATTATTCCAAAATACAGAAAAATCCGATATCCAAAATTCCTCTGGTCCCAAGCATTTTGGATAAGGGATACTCAACCTGTATTAACAACATTAAGGTTGATTCAAACACAATATTGGGTGAGCAGCAATGGACATGTTATAAAGAATGAACAAACAGATGAATTGAATGTATACAGATATGGGTATAAAAAGCACATATTTGACATGGGAAATGAGGCATAGCTATATTAGTTTTTACAGGCCTAATTTCCTCACAGGATGGATTGTGTAGGTGGGAGTAGGGTAGGTGTGAGCAGACATTAGTGTGGGTAGTATAGGTGGGAGTAGGGTAGGTATGATGTGACATTAGTGTGGGTACTGTATATGGGAGAAGGGTAGGTGCGAGGGGATATTAGTGTGGATAGTGTAGGTGAGAGTAGGGTAGGTGTGAGCAGACATTGGTGTGGGAAGTATGGGTGGGAGAAGGGTAGGTGTGAGCAGACATTAGTGTGGGTAGTATAGGTGAGAGTAGGGTAGGTGTGATGTGACATTAGTGATTAGTGTGTGTAGTATATGTGAGAGAAGGGTAGGTGTGAGGGGATATTAGTGTGGGAAGTATAGGTGGAAGTAGGGTGGGTATGATGTGACAGTGTGTGTACTGTATGTGGGAGAAAGGTAGTGTGAATAGTGTAGGTTGAGAGTAGGGTAGGTGTGAGCAGACATTAGTGTGGGCAGTATACAGTAGGTGGGAGTATGGTAGGTGTGACATCACATTAGTGTGGGTACTATATGTGGGAGAAGGATAGGTGTGACAGGGTATTAGTTATTGCTCTATTAAAGGTAAAAATGGGGTACGGAAGAGTCACCACTAAAAATTTGCCAATGTTTTATCAATGTCATCCTAATATTCTCAGCAGAATATGTCATAATCAATATCACACTGTCCTCTGTAATCAGTAATTAAGGAATGCAAATCATAGAGCACCTAGGAACCTCATAAAATGGGATATGGATAGAAACTATTAACTCCATTGGTATACAGTGAAATGCATTCAAACCCTATTTGTAAAATAAATTAAAAAAAGGAAAACAAATTGCGAGTGATGTTTCAGAAGTGCACTGTTAATGCTCCTTATTGCAATTTGCTTGTTAAGACCATAAACACTACTATAAATCAATAGGAATATCTGAAGAGCTCTCACCTGATTGCCACCTTAAACTCCTGCTGTGCAGTGAGAAGAAAGCGGCTCAGAGCCTCGTTAGGCTGATAAAAGCCAATCACCAGGATCTCCTTCAGATTGGGTAGCTATGGGGCAGAGGGCTCATTAGTATCATAGTTATTTTCAGCACATAGGATTTTAATTAACTATTACTGGCAGATTTGGCTGTTCCTGTAAACATTTATTTACCTTACTGCACGCTTCAATGTGATGCTGTAACATGGGAACTCCAGCAACCGGGAAAAGAGGCTTGGGAACCTCAAAAGATAAAGGGCGAAATCTGGTACCTAGATAAAGAGAGAAGCATTGTGTTAAACCAGTAAATTTGTTTTTCAGTAAAATAATTACTGTTGCAGAGGACTGTGTCTTATTAACAATAAGCTATTCTACCTAAGTACCTCCCCTCTAACTTTATATATTTTCATTTTCCACACATCCTATTGACCACAGGCCAACATTGCTGTGTGACTGGATGATATAGCACACCTCTGCAATTCGGCTGGACCAATTTACAATATGAAGCACTTTTACTCATGCATCAAATACATATTTCCTTATAGACTGTAAGCTTGCGAGCAGGGCCCTCTTACATATTTGTCTGTCTGTTACTACCCAGTCTTGTTTTATTCCCAAATTGTGAAGTGCAACAGAGTATGCTGGCGCTACATAAGTAAATGTTATCCTCTAGTGAGCGAGGGTAGCTGATCTATTAGAGAGCCAGCAAGCTGCCGCAGGCCAAGAAGCTACGCATAACTCATGTACAAGAACGGGTCCAATAGTTAATACATTCACCATGTCATGCACGAACCAAAAATGTATATCCACAATCCTTGTAACTGGGGACATAACCTTAAAAGTGCAGAAAGTTATTTGCATTCAGAAGTAATTATGACAACCGTAGGCTAGAACACCCCTAAAATGTGCTAAGATACAGAAGAGTGATATAGAATACAATACTGGGTAACACACTCAAATTTAAAGATACTAAAGTTGGGTACCAACAGCCCATCCACCTAGTTACAATACATCAAACAGCCAGGGTGTAACCTGTATGCCCTGTACACATAGGGCATACACGACAGATGATCTAGCTATCAACTTTTCATTACACAATAGTATAAAGCAGACTCAGGCTTTTCCTTTCCTCTGCGTATTAGATAAAAGACAGGAAGAGCTGAATAGATCTGGGTTTGCATCTAAACTAATTGAAGCTTTAAAGCTAAATTCTATCTCTATGGAATCACGCTGGCTCCCGCAAATAGGGGGTCATTCCGAGTTGTTCGCTCGCTAGCAGATTTTAGCAGCATTGCACACGCTAGGCCGCCGCCCTCTGGGAGTGTATCTTAGCTTAGCAGAATTGCGAAGAGAAATTTCTTAGCAGTTTCTGAGTAGCTCCAGACCTACTCACAGATTGCGATCAGCTCAGGCCGTTTCGTTCCTGGTTTGACGTCACAAACACGCCCTGCGTTCGGCCAGCCACTCCCCCATTTCTCCAGACACTCCCGCATTTTTCCCTGTCACGCCTGCGTTTTTCCGCACACTCCCAGAAAACGGCCAGTTTCCGCCCAGAAACACCCACTTCCTGTCAATCACACTCCGATCACTTCAACGATGAAAAATCTTCGTTCGGACGCGAGTAAATCTACTAAGTTTTGAGCTAAAATACTAACCGCATGCGTACCAGTGCGCGTACCATGCGCATGCGTATTTTTGCCTTAATCGTTACGTTGCGAAAATCGGCAACGAGCGAACAACTCGGAATGACTTCAGGGAACTGGACGAATCAAGCAAAAGAACTAAATTCTGTCCATATCCAATAATATTTTTTTGGCAATAGAAGATTTATTGAGATCACCAAAAGGTATTTACATAGGGTGGGGGACACCCACCATGCAAAGCACCATTAATAACATAATGGCATATCTATGAAAGGAGAACATAGTCGCTTAAACAAGATAAAGTCCAGTTCAGGTACCAACTTACAGGGATAAAGAGTTATTATAGAAAATATAAAAGACAAAGAAGGTAAGAAAGAGGAGTAGAACAGGGTGAGGGGAAGAATGGTAAAGAGGGGAGAATGGGACCACCCTAGAAGGATTTATAGCAAGTAATGTAACGGACAGGTTGATTATTGACCAACATTAAGGTCAGAGTAATACTGAGTCTTTTTGAACAGTAGCCAGAGTCTGCAAATGGTGCTGAACACTCCAAGTTTAGCAGCTTCGGACAACATGAGGTTGTCCATGGTCATATAGAACTCCAATCTAGAGAACTATTCTGTTATGCTGGGAGGAGCCGTAGATCTCCATGTACTGGTATGACAGCTATAGCTGCATTATTGAGATGCAGGACCAGTAATCCTGTTTAGGAGCCCAAAAGCAGGTTCTGCGCTAACCTTCTTACCCACAATATATTTAGATATAGATATTACGGAGTCTGAAAAGGGGCGGAGAGCTCTACATTCCCACCAAATATGAAGTGGGGAACCAACAGCTGAAGCACATCTGGGTCATTCCATGAAAATGGTCTTTTTATGTAGCGTTTGTTACCAGTTTTCATGACAAGCTTTGCAACAAAATTAAAGCATATAATGTACCACACAAGCAACATTTACTTTGCACAAAATATTCAAAACACATGCTCACAAAAATATTGTTCACATGAAATATATTTCAAAATGTAGCATTTGTAACATGGAATGACCCATCTCCAAAAAACAGCAGGTACTCCCGGGAACATTTTGGCAAGAACTGAAGAATATCTGTACAGACAGGGAAGGGCCTTAAACTGAGTCTATACCACCGAATAACTAACCGAGCAGGACATGGTGGTGTGAAGGATCTTGTGCTACACTTTCTGATCTAGTTCTATGCCAAGATCATTCTCCCAGTTACCCATAAAACGGGGCAGAGTGGAGAAAGAATCTTCAATGAGTGATTTGTAGGCCATAGAGAGAAAGTTCTGGAGATAAGCTGGGCTTGGCAAAGTGATTCAAAAAAAGGGTAGCGGGTCTAAGGGAAGAGCTCCGGATCAATTTGCTTATTAGGAAGTGTTTAATGGGAAGATATCGTCAGATCTCAGGTGCGGGCAGGTACCAAGTTTCTCATACATCGCTAAAAGAAGACATGCCAGAAGAAGGCACTAGCTAGCCAATGTGAGAAACCCCAGTCTGCACCCAAAAGGTGAAAAAAATCAAGTTGACAACACGGGAGGAAAGTCAGGATTGTGGATAAACCGGGTCATAGGAGAGATTGGGGAAGAAATACAGGGTCATTTCCGTAATCATTTCCAGAATCAGAGTTGAGCCCACAGTGGGATGAGCAACAGAAGGGAGCCATGCTGCCATCCCAAATCGTACAGGATGCACTTGATTTTCAATCGTTACCCACTGCCAGTCTGACTCCGGTCTGGGCCACTCCAGGAACTTACTAAGAGACACTGCTTCGTAGTAAGTGTAGAAGTGAGGCAACTGGGATCCCCACAAATGTCTATGTTGGTATAATATGTCATGTTGGAAGCGAATACGTCTCTCACCCCATAAAAAATCCCTCACCAGGTGGTGGAAGCTGAGAAACCAGCTCTTAGGCACATGTTTTGCGAGGGTCTGGAGCAAGTAAAGTAGTCTAGGTAATATGTTAATTTTAATTATAGGTGCTTTGCCCAACTACGCGAACAGGCCATGGCACCAATCACGATACTCATCACCATGCTGCGCAAGGAAGAGCAGGATAATGCGGACAGCGAATAGATGGGACAAATACCGGTTTAAGAAGATCCCCAAATATTTAACGCTCGAGAAAGAGACGGAGAACTTCAAGCTGTCTACTACTGAGCGATATACTGTAATACTGTAAGATTTACTACTATAGATTCAGAATCATTTATTTTAAAATTCTAGAGGGAGCCAAAGTTGTTGAATTTGCGTACCAGATTGGGTAGATACAGACTGATTAGTCAGGATAGCCAGTAGTTTATTTGCAAAGAAAGCCAGCTTATATTCACGGCCACCTACAGTCAGTCCGTATATGTCAGGATATAAGATCGCCCGGGCTAAGGCCTCCATACATAGTACAATATTAATTTAGGATGGGAAAGACTACAGCCAAGTAACCTGCAGGCTTATGACCAAACAGTCTACTACTCATACTCTGAAGTGAAAGCTGGCATACTGCCAAACAAGCCTTTGTCCCTGGCACCCACCCCTTGTGCTTTCCTCAGTTTGGAATCAGTCAGACAGACACTAACAGTGCCAGTTACACAGGTTGTGAGCCTCCTTTAATTCACAGACAACAGTAAATCAGAAATAATGTACAGCTGTCTGTTACGTAAAGCCAGCATGTAGCTGTGATCATCAATGATGGTAGGTAGCAGGACTCCTCTATCAGTCCGACACACATAAGGTCAGCCCTGCCTCCCTAATGCTGGGTACACATTTAATTTGTGTATCTATGCCTATTTCCCTATAGATTGTAAGCTTGCGAGCAGGGCCTTCCTACCTCTGTCTGTCTGTTTTTACCCAGTTTTGTTCTATTACTGTTGTTCTAATTGTAAAGCGCAACGGAATATGCTGCGCTATATAAGAAACTGTTAATAAATAAATAATAAATAAACATGGGGCCCCTTTCAGTGCGTGGTCGGGTTTCCGTTTTTTTGTTTTGCCAAGTACGTGGATTATACAAAGAACAGAAGGTACACTGGATTATGTGAGTATCATTTTTTTTTCACAGGTACCCCTAGGATTCTACATGGAGAAGAGGACCGAGCCTCGTGTGAACATAGGTTAGTATGTATTTTTGGAGGTGTGCATGTCACGGTGTGTGTGTCCTGTTTTTTGGGGGGTATTTTTTTAGTAGTAGTACTACAGGTACTAGCGGGCCCGGTTTTCCACCGCATGCTGGTACTTGTGGTTCTCCAAGCACCAGCTTGCGGGGGAGGCTTGCTGGGACTTGTAGTACTGCTACTAAAAACAATATTCACATTTTTTTCAAAAGGCTATCAGCCCCCCATCCGCCGCCCTTGGATGGGGGGGGGGGGACAGCCTCGGGCTTCACCCCTGGCCCTTGGCTGGCTGGAGGGGGGGACCCCTTGATTTAAGGGGTTCCAACTCCTCCAGGGTACCCCGGCCAGGGGTGACTAGTTGGGTATGTAATGCCAGGGCCGCCGGGACCAGTATAAAAGTGTCCCCGGCTGTGGCATTATGTACCTGGCTAGTGGAGCCCAGTGCTGGTTTTAAAAATACGGGGGACCTCTACGCTTTTTGTCCCCCGTATTTTTGGAACCAGGACCAGGCGCAGAGCCCGGTGCTGGTTGATTAAATATGGGGGAACCCCTGTCATTTTATTTCCTATATTTTGTCAACCAGGACTGGCTCAAAGAGCCCGAGGCTGGTTTAGCTTAGGGGGGGGGGGGACCCCACACATTTTTTTTTTTAGATTTGTAACAATGTTATTTTTTTACGAAAGGTGCACAATGAAGCCCTGCACGGATCTCACAGATCCGGCCGAGATTCATTGTGTTAATGTCGGCAGTGTTTTACTATTCACTCCCGTAAAACACTGCCAAAAAATACGAATGACATCAACATCGGAAAACACGAAAATGCAGAATACGACAGCTTAGTAAATTAGTCGTAATAAATTCAAAAAGTTGCAAATTTACACTTGCGATGTCATTCGTGTTTGAACTTTAACCTCATTCTGAAAAATACGAATTTTAGTAAATATACCCCACAGTTCCCACATTGCCAGAACTAGAGATTATGTATATAAGCAGAATAGTGAAAAATGTATTACGGTAATCAATGAAATTCTCACCTTTTTGGAGGCCCCCAATTAAGATGACGGCTTTCAACATTTTCAGAGTCTAAAGAAGTAAAACAAAAACACAGCAATAAACACTAAGGAATGACAAACATCTCACATTTGTGAGAAACATAGAATATTTCCTGTCTTGGGGAAAAAAAAAAAGTCTGTATAACATATCCAACTGCTTGCAAAGAGGGGACAGTGAAAGTACCTCTCTATTCCTAATCAGTACATCAGGTATAGAGAGGGACCACATGCTACTATAGACTGCAATATGTTATACATCTTTCTTTATTCCACTAGAAATTGGGGATATTCCACTAGTAATGGGGATATCAATTGCAAATAGAACTTTCATTATTTTAAGTACAGAACACCTAATCACCTGTCCATGCCAGCTATATATAATGAACAGTTGTTTTGCTAGTCTATCGCTGAGTTCCAGGTAGTGAACAAAAATGGAAACAATCAATATAGGGCAGTGGTTCTCATACTGTGTGCTGTAGAACCATGGGGTGCCTTGGGACACTTGCAGGGGTGCCCTGAGTTGGTAGTCCAAGACCAATTCTAATTATTTATAGTCAACGTAATAGGCAAAACCAGTGCTGGTGGCTGCGAATCATAACATAGGTGGACAAACAGAAGTAAATCTTGTTCCTCACCACACAACTGAACCTAAGAATAACATATAAACTCAATTTACTTTAATAATTCTAATGTAATCTTTTTACATTTCTCAGTAACAAACTTTTGGCATAGGGGTGCCGTGAAAGAAATTCTAATCCTCTAGGCGCCGTGATTCAGTAAAATTTGGGAACCACTGATATAGGGACTAAAATGATTTGATTTGGGAATATTTGTGTGCAGAACTGTTGTTATTCCTAAAAAATGTTATGCTGCGCAGTTCATGTGTCAATGCATTACAGATAGTGGCAAGTTTACAGCATGTTAGGACGCACTGTAAAATGGGAAACCTGTAAGATTTTCAACAAGGACAGATTTTAGTGATCACTTAGCTGGAGCATCTGCTGTATCCAGAGCAACAGTTTCCAAGGCTATAACAGCATACACAGCACGGGAACACATCATCAGCTAAAAGTAATAGTCGCAGCAAGCCAAAGCTTAGTGAACGCTACACATTGAAGATAATAGTGTCTAAAATCCATACAACTAATGCAATGAAATGTGACAGCAAAGCTGAGTATTCAACTTGAAGTACCTATTTCCATCCACGGTAAACCTGTGATTGCCAAACCTCTCATTAATGACAACAATCCTATAAAGGCCATAAAATGGTGTCTACTTTATAGTATATACTGTATATTAT
Source organism: Pseudophryne corroboree (assembly GCF_028390025.1). Taxonomy (NCBI): domain Eukaryota; kingdom Metazoa; phylum Chordata; class Amphibia; order Anura; family Myobatrachidae; genus Pseudophryne; species Pseudophryne corroboree. Next base: position 181,869,092 of record NC_086450.1, on the reverse strand, counting down.
AGATAGATCTTCAAAACTGACAGCACTCATCTTTGTACACAGCTGGCCCTGAAGCCCAAATACATAGTAATGCACCACTACAATCGGACAAACGGTACTCAAAAGGGATGATTACGGATATAAGAAAAAGGTATATTCACGGTCTACATTTCGGGCCTAACATAGTATCTGAGGTTGAAAAAAGACAATTGTCCATCGAGTTCAACCTATTTGTGGTGTCCTATGCATGATGATTTGACTAAAATTTCTGACTGATGCTGCTGTCAGCCATTGCATTTTATCCCTATTTATAGTAACTATAATGCATGACTATGCACCATACCCCTGGATATCCTTATCCAATAGGAATTTATCTAACCCATTCTTAAAGGTGTTGACAGATTCCGCCATTACAACTCCCTCGGGCAGGGAATTCCAAACACGTATAAGCCCTAAATAAATATAATAAAATACCTGTATGTCTGGTGCTTGGACACATGCAACATGTTCCAATGAGCCACCCTTCACGTTGTTCCCTACATTAGGAAGCCTTTAATTCTGAATACCTGATTCCAACTGTTAAACAAGGAGGTTGATTGGTGATGGTTTGGGAAGCAATATCTTTGTCCTATAATTACTCTTAAAGACCAAATTACTGCCAGAAACTAGGTGGATATTTTAGACAATCAGGTACATCCCCTGGCCTAGGCACGGTTTCCCAATAATGATGCATTGTTTCAAGAGGACAATACCCCATACACACATCTAGAAGTCCTCAGTATCTTCCCTGGCCAGAACAAGCCTCAGACTTAAACATCAAAAAAACATTATGGTACATTTCTGAGAAGCATATTCCCTCTTCCATCATCTCTCAAGCAACTTGAAGATGTTATTCATAAAGAGTGTACTTATCCACTATGCTATGGAGTGCTTATGAGTCTATTCCAAGGTTACATTTATTACAGGCAAATGGTGAGACAACGCCATATTAGTAAAGAAATGTATGTCTTTCACAACAATTTCCATTTTTTGTCCACGCTCTATATATTTCCAGCTAAACATTGATTTAGAGTTAAGATTAATCCAGCAAATAGTTGTGATCTGCAGGGGGCAAATTTTCTATGTACAGAATGCTTTATATTTGGGAGTGGGACATTTGTAGCATTACTGTAAGGGTCCTAGTCATTATTAATTGTGATGGCCCCATGAAAATGATGGATCTAACACAAAACAATTTGTGGCAGCAGATGCTAAACTACCGCTGCAATTCATTACTGCTCTGGTGTCCAAACTGCATTGGTATCTTCTGCATCATAACGTAGTTTGACCAGGTGCAAATTTTGTAAACTCTATACTGTAATGAAGCCCAATGAATGGCCATTTAAAAAAAAATCTGCATAATGGAACTCACCCCTGAGTGAAAGCAGATCGTGTGATTTATATACTTATACATATGTGATAAAGTGATATTTTATTCAATCTCCAACCACATGCCTAAAAATCCATGACATATACAGAATACATTAAGCTATGTACAAAATTATTACAAAGAAAACTGCATGCAACCTATTACATGTTCTACCACCTATTATACAGAACCATAATATGGCAGCAAACAGAACATACATGTCGTCAGTGCTGGGACTTCTAGTTCAACAACCGCTGAAGAGACAGAATGCCTCAGCTTGCTACAAACAGTATAATATGCCACAGACACAACCGGCTACACTGTTACTATGGCCTCACAGAAACATACTTACATATAATTCATGCTTGCCTACCTGACCCTCTCGATGAGGGAGAAAATGCTCTGTTCCTGGACTTTCCTGGTAATGTATGATTGCCATCACCTGTGGTGAAACACCTTTCTTATCAATTAACTATCTCACCACAGGTGATGGCAATCAAACATTACCAGGAAAGTCCAGGAACAGAGCATTTTCTCCCTCATGGAGAGGGTCAGGTGGGCAAGTATGATATAATTACATTACTACTATAGCTATATCTGGACCATTTACCTTCTTCTCCCTTTACACTTCCGTGTCAGTGGCTGTTTCACGTCAGCCATGTGGAGGTTGCCGGGAATTGTAGTTCCTAGGCTGAGCGCTTCTTGATTGGAGAGTTGTGACAGATGACGTGTCATGTGTAGGTTGCCTCTTTTTTTCATGGTCACCGTGAACCGGATAGTTTGGTGACGTCCTATCAGCTGAGTAAACAAGAGGTCACGTGACACTCATAAGCCTACGTAACTACTACAGCTGCTTCTGAGCCTGTTGTCGCCTGTCCCGTGGGGATTCGTTGAAAACCGGACCGGACCAGATTCCGGAACCCCGGACGAGAACCGCTCCCTGCAGCGGCCCCTGCCGCTGAGGAGCTTTGTATGCGCGTGTCCGTCCGGGGGGGAGGTGTCTTTCACAGGCTGTCAGCGGGGACCGGGGAGCGAAAGCTTAGACCCGGCTCCCCTCACGAAGTTGCGGCTGCTGCTCCCGGGAGACTTGTCAGCCCTGCACACACAGCGGACCGGCGGACGGGTCCGTGCGCTGCTGTGTGCGGGGTGACATTACAGTCTCCTGCCCCGCTGCTGCTGCTGCTGCCCCGGACAGAGGGAAAGAGGGAGGGGGGAGCAGCACAGGGAGATGCTGGTGCTGTGCAATATACAGATCATGTATATAGCCACTTGCTGCATATGGGGATGGGGGAGGGGGACATGTACTGTCTGAAATACAGTATGATATATGTTAAATTATGAATTACCCCATTGAAGGAGGGGGGAGGAGGGGGCACGCAGGTACATGTCGTCGTCCCCACCCCTATTTCGTTTAGAACTTTTTTTTTAACATTCATTATAGCACGGGGATCACCAGGATGTGGTTCCTGCTGTGCCGCCTCGGGCCGCTATGACTGATCACTGGGCCTTAGTGATGGGTGCAGTCGCTGCGTTCACATGCAGCATACACGTCCATAGGGTCTGCGCATGCACAACAGACATAATGCGCGTGCGCAACCCTTCACCCAGAAGGATGTGATTGACGAGCGGCGACGCGGCATTGGGGTATAGGACATCGGGAAACGCAGGCGTGTCATGGACGTTTTTGGGGCAGATCTATGATGTCGCCTGCATTTCCTGCTTATGGAAAAATGGTGGAGATGCCCCTGTCTACGCAGCCAGGCTGCACAAGCAGGGTTCGGTCTCTAATCGATGCGTTCACAATTAAATTGCGAACACATCGCAGTTTGGCGCCACTCATGCTGGGCGGCCTTGCCCAATCCTGGGCGGCCCCCAGCATGTAAGTCTATGGCCGCAGATTTTGCTACATGTGAAAAAATTCTGCGACCAACTCTGAATAGCCCCCGCCGCCTACAGCAATTAGGGGCGTAATAAGGGTGGGGCGAGCGGGGTATGTGCCGGGGGAGTCAGTTGGCGGGCTTGCACATACTAGCCAGTGGTGTATTGCCGTTGTCCCGGCAGAAATAAGCACTGATATAGCATCGCCAGTTCCTGGCTCCCGGCAGCATCGTGCATCTGCTATAATGAAGATGCAATACTGCCTGACAAAAGAGGCGGGAGAAGGCAGAAGGCCGCAAGATTTTGAGAGATGGAGGCAAGGGGTCCGTGGCAGAGGTACAGGGGTTGGCACTGTAACCAAAAAATAGGAGAGGAGGGGACTATTAAAAATGCCAGAAAAGTGGGAGCACTTTCCGGTTGCCAGAATAGGGCAGAGAGAACACCTTAGATGGCCGTACCAGGTGCCGGAATGGGCAGCAGGCCACCTTAGATAGCAGTTCCGGGTGCAGGAAGGAAGTGCAGAAAACCCAGACCACATTACACAGCCATTCCGGGTGCCGGACCAGGCAGCAGATCACCGCAGATAGCATCCCGGGTGCCGGAACGGGGTGCAGACCACATTAGGTAGCCACTCTGTGTACCGGATCGGAGTGCAGAACACTCAGACCACATTACACAGCCATTGTGGGTGCCGGAGCAGCCGATCACCGTAGATAGCATTCTGGGTGCCGGAATGGAGCATAGTCCACCTTCGATAGTCGTTCCGGATGCCGGAATGGGGCGAAGACCACATAAGATAGCCATTCCGAGTGCCAGAATGGGGCGCAGTCCACCTTAGATAGCCGTACCGGGTACCAGAACGGGGTGCAGAACACCCAGACCACATTACACAGCCATTCCGGGTGCCAGAACGAGGTGCAGATCACATTAGATAGCCATTCCGGGTACCGGAACGAGGTGTAGAATACCCAAACACATTACACACCCATTTCGGATGCCAGAACAGGCAGCAGATCACCGTAGATAGCCATTCCATGTGCCGGAATAGGGCGCAGGCCACCCTTAAATAGCCGTTCCGGGTGCCGGAACTGGGCGCAGTCCACCTTAGCTAGCCGTTCTGTGTGCCGGAACGGGACGCAGACTACATTAGATAGCTATTTCATGTACCGGAACGGGGTGCAGAACATCCAGACCACATTACACAGCCATTCCGGATGCCGGACCAGGCAGAAGACCACCGTAGATAGCCATTCCATGTGCCGGAATAGGGCGCAGGCCACTTTAGATAGCCATTCCGGGTGCCGGACCAGGCAGCAGATCACCGTAGATAGTATTCCGGGTGCCGGAATGGGGCACAGTCAACCTTAGATAGTCGTTCCGGGTGCTGGAACGAGGCGCAGACCACATTAGATAGCTATTCCGGGTATCAGAACGAGGTGTAGAATACCCAGACCACATTACACAGCCATTCCAGGTGCTGGACCAGGCAGCAGATCACCAAAGATAGCATTCCGGGTGCCAGAATGAGGAGCAGTCCACCTTAGACAGTTGTTCCGGGTGCCAGACCACATTAGATAGCTATTTCATGTACTGGAACGGGATGCAGGACATCCAGACCACATTACATAGCCATTCCGGGTGCTGGACCAGGCAGCAGATCACCGTAGATAGCACTCCGGGTGCCGGACGGAGCACAGTTCACCTTAGATAGCCGCTCCGGGTGCCGGAACGGGATGCAGACTACATTAGATGGCTATTTTGTGTTCCGGAACGGGGTGCAGGACATCCAGACCACATTAAACAGCCATTCTGGGTGCCGGACCATGCAGCAGATCACCGTAGATAGCATTCCGGGTGCCGGAACGGTGCACAGTCCATCTTAGATAGCAGGACGCAGACTACATTAGATAGCTATTTTGTATACTGGGACAGGGTGCAGGACATCCAGACCACATTACATAGCCATTCCAGGTGCTGGACAAGGCAGCAGATCACTGTAGATAGCATTCCGGGTGCCGGAACTGGGCGCAGTCCACCTTAGCTAGCCGTTCTGTGTGCCGGAACGGGACGCAGACTACATTAGATAGCTATTTCATGTACCGGAACGGGGTGCAGGACATCCAGACCACATTACACAGCCATTCTGGGTGCCGGACCAGGCAGCAGATCACCGTAGATAGTATTCCAGGTGCCGGAACGGGGCACAGCCCACCTTAGACAACCGTTCCGGGTGCCGAAACGGAACGCAGACCACATTAGATAGCTATTTTGTGTACCGGAACGGGGTGCAGGACATCCAGACCACATTACACAGCCATTCCGGGTGCCGGACCAGGCACCAGATCACCGTAGATAGCATTCCGGGTGCCCGGAACGGGGTGCAGTCCACCTTAGATAGCCGTTCCGGGTGCCGGAACGGGACGCAGACTACATTAGATAGCTATTTTGTGTACTGGGACGGGGTGCAGGACATCCAGACCACATTACATAGCCATTCCGGGTGCCGGACCAGGCACCAGATCACCGTAGATAACATTCCGGGTGCCGGCGCGGTGCACAGTCCACCGTAGATAGCCGTTCCGGGTGCCGGAACGGGGCGCAGACTACATTAGATAGGTATTTTGTGTACTGGGACGGGGTGCAGGACATCCAGACCACATTAAACAGCCATTCTGGGTTCCGTACCAGGCAGCAGATCACCTTAGATAGCATTCCGGGTGCCAGAACGGGGCACAGTCCACCTTAGATAGCCATTCCGGGTGCCAGAACGGAACGCAGACAACATTAGATAGCTATTTTGTGTACCGGATCGGGGTGCAGGACATCCAGGCCACATTACACAGCCTTTCTGGGTGCTCGATCACTGTAGATAGCACCCCGGGTGCTGGACCGGAGCGCAGTTCACCTAAGATAGCTGTTCCGGGTGCCGGAACGGGATGCAGACTACATTAGATAGCTATTTTGTGTACCGGAACGGGGTGCAGGACATCCAGACCACATTACACAGCCATTCTGGCTGCCGGACCAGGCACCAGATCACCGTAGATAGCATTCCGGGTGCCGAAACGGTGCACAGTCCACCTTAGATAGCAGGACGCAGACTACATTAGATAGCTATTTCGTATACTGGGACGGGTGCAGGACATCCAGACCACATTACATAGCCATTCCAGGTGGTGCTGGACCAGGCAGCAGATCACTGTAGATAGCATTCCGGGTGCTGGAACGGGGCGCAGTCCACCTTAGCTAGCCGTTCTGTGTGCCGGAACGGGACGCAGACTACATTACATAGCTATTTCATGTACCGGAACGGGGTGCAGAACATCCAGACCACATTACACAGCCATTCCGGGTGCAGGACCAGGCAGCAGATCACCGTAGATAGCACCCCGGGTGCCGGAATGGAGCGCAGTTCACCTTAGATAGCTGTTCCGGGTGCCGGAATGGGTTGCAGACTACATTAGATAGCTAAGAGAAACAAGAGATATTCATCTGCACACTTATTGATTTGTGGTAGTAATTTCGTAAATAAATAAATAGATCTATTAAGACCCCAATATTCGTGTGTCTTGAATTAGACTTTAAACCTCTCTGGGGGTGCGACCCTGTTACAACCAAAATATATCAATACGGGAAGAGAACTGGAAAAGCGGTTGTTGAGTTGGGTGCACAAATCATATTTTTTGAGTTAATTGTAATGCTAAAACATAACTTTTATTGCTTATATTAATATTCAGAAGGTCCTATCAGTGGGACACATACAGCAAAATATAGAGGTTAAAAACATAACATTAACAAACATGTAAGTGATAAAGATTGAAGAAAAGTGTAAGAAAGATTCTTAAAAAGTGGGACCACCGCAATAACTCCTGCAACTGTGTATTAACTTTATTTATGTGTAGAATTCGAGCCCAGCGGGGTCTTGGATACGCGATCCTGGTGCAAACTTAGATATGTAGAGAATTTTATATAATAGAATATCACAGGTGATCACAGATAGTCAGGTGTTACGCTTGGGCTATGTCACGTACTGCTAAGTATATAAATATACATGAGTATGTCAAAATAAACTGTTCCAAGTACTTCAGACATTAACCAAGAAATAATAGCAAATGAATAAATGGATGGAATATGAAATGCCTCAATTAGGACCTATACCACACAGGTAAATTTATGAGGGTGAAAAACACTTATATAAAGACACCCTTAACTATGTTGTCTCCGGTAAAAGGAGACAAAGATGGTATACCCATAGATGACCTATGTTGAAATATACTGCGTTAAGTATGAGAGGGAGAATGGATAGAATAATTACTATCTCTATGGGTATAGTCCGTCACCTCTTGAATGAAATTCAAGGTGATCAGAGAGGGTCCCCGTATATTTAACGGAATTGCGGGGATGAAAGGGTAAATACCACGATCAATGGCCCTCATTCCGAGTTGATCGGTCGCAAGGCGAATTTAGCAGAGTTACACACGCTAAGCCTACGCCTACTGGGAGTGTATCTTAGCTTCTTAAAATTGCGACCGATGTATTCGCAATATTGCGATTACAAACTACTTTGCAGTTTCTGAGTAACTTCAACCTTACTCTGCCTGTGCGATCAGTTCAGTGCTTGTCGTTCCTGGTTTGACGTCACAAACACACCCAGCGTTCGGCCAGACACTCCTCCGTTTCTCCAGCCACTCCTGCGTTTTTTCCGGAAACGGTAGCGTTTTCATCCACACGCCCATAAAACGCCGTGTTTCCGCCCAGTAACACCCATTTCCTGTCAATCACATTACGATCGCCGGAGCGATGAAAAAGCCGTGAGTAAAAATACTATCTTCATTGTTAAATTACTTGGCGCAGTCGCAGTGCGAATATTGCGCATGCGTACTAAGCGGATTTTCATTGCGATGCGATGAAAAATACCGACCGATCAACTCGGAATGAGGGCCTATATTATTTGTGAATGGAGACAAGGAGTATTTCTACTTGTCCTATTGTTAATACACGATCAACACTGTTTATAGGTTGACAGGAAATTGTTACAAATTACCCTCGAGTAATGTTACAAACAGGCAACAATTGTTGCACTAGTAATTCATAAGATAAATTATAGAATTTGTAATGTAACACTTTACAGGTGTGTGGTACGGGTGTCTTACAAAATAAGTAACACCATTCTGTATGAACAAATAGCTAGCTTATACCCTTACACGCCAAATAAATATGTCCCTATTTGAGGCCTGATTGCTTTTAATATAAAGGGTGTAGCTTATAGAGGGTGTATCGAGGTATCTATTTGAAGTGTTTTAAATAATGATGAGTCAAAGGTATTTAGGACAGCGATTGAATACGCCTAAGGGGCATACTGTCTGTATGGTAAAATATTGAATCCTCCTGATAGGGATTTAAACCCCTGCACAGTGATTCCCACTTAAAATAGCTATTTTGTGTTGATCGTGTATTAACAATAGGACAAGTAGAAATACTCCTTGTCTCCATTCACAAATAATATTGATCGTGGTATCTACCCTTTCATCCCCGCAATTCCGTTAAATATACGGGGACCCTCTCTGATCACCTTGAATTTCATTCAAGAGGTGACGGACTATACCCATAGAGATAGTAATTATTCTATCCATTCTCCCTCTCATACTTAACGCAGTATATTTCAACATAGGTCATCTATGGGTATACCATCTTTGTCTCCTTTTACCGGAGACAACATAGTTAAGGGTGTCTTTATATAAGTGTTTTTCACCCTCATAAATTTACCTGTATGGTATAGGTCCTAATTGAGGCATTTCATATTCCATCCATTTATTCATTTGCTATTATTTCTTGGTTAATGTCTGAAGTACTTGGAACAGTTTATTTTGACATACTCATGTATATTTATATACTTAGCAGTACGTGACATAGCCCAAGCGTAACACCTGACTATCTGTGATCACCTGTGATATTCTATTATATAAAATTCTCTACATATCTAAGTTTGCACCAGGATCGCGTATCCAAGACCCCGCTGGGCTCGAATTCTACACATAAATAAAGTTAATACACAGTTGCAGGAGTTATTGTGGTGGTCCCACTTTTTAAGAATCTTTCTTACACTTTTCTTCAATCTTTATCACTTACATGTTTGTTATTGTTATGTTTTTAACCTCTATATTTTGCTGTATGTGTCTCACTGATAGGACCTTCTGAATATTAATATAAGCAATAAAAGTTATGTTTTAGCATTACAATTAACTCAAAAAATACGATTTGTGCACCCAACTCAACAACCGCTTTTCCAGTTCTCTTCCCGTGTTGATACATTAGATAGCTATTTTGTGTACCGGAACGTGGTGCAGGACATCCAGACCACATTACACAGCCATTCTGGCTGCCGGAACAGGCACCAGATCACCGTAGATAGCATTCTGGGTGCCGGAACGGTGCACAGTCCACCTTAGATAGCAGGATGCAGACTACATTAGATAGCTATTTCGTATACTGGGACGGGGTGCAGGACATCCAGACCACATTACATAGCCATTCCAGGTGGTGCTGGACCAGGCAGCAGATCACTGTAGATAGCATTCCGGGTGCCGGAACGGGGCGCAGTCCACCTTAGCTAGCCGTTCTGGGTGCCGAAACGGGACGCAGACTACATTAGATAGCTATTTCATGTACCGGAACGGGGTGCAGGACATCCAGACCACATTACACAGCCATTCCGGGTGCAGGACCAGGCAGCAGATCACCGTAGATAGTATTCTGGGTGCAGGAACGGGGCGCAGTCCACCTTAGATAGCCGTTCCGGGTGCCGAACGTGACCCTGACTACATTAGATAGCTATTTTATGTACCGGAACGGGGTGCAGGACATCCAGACCACATTACACAGCCATTCCGGGTGCCGGTCCAGGCACCAGATCACCGTAGATAGCATTCCGGGTGCCGGAACGAGGCGCAGTCCACCTTAGATAGCCGTGCCGGAACGGGGCGCAGTCCACCTCAGATAGCTGTTCCGGGTGCCGGAACAGGACGCAGACCACATGAGATAGCTGTTTAGTGTAGCGGAACGGGGGGCAGGACATCCATACCACATTACACAGCCATTCTGGATGCCGGACCGGGCAGCAGATCACGTAGATAGCATCCAGGGTGCCGGAACATGGCGCAGACCACCTTAGACAACCGTGTCGGGTGCCGGAATAGGATGCAGACTACCTTAGATTGCTGTTTCAGGTGCCGGAATAGTGTGCAGGACACCCAGACAACCTTAGATACCTGTTCTGGGTGCAGGAACAGGGCTCAAACCATCATAGAGAACCGGTCCGGGTGCCGGAACAGGATGCAGACCATCTTAGATAGCTGTTTCATGTGCTGGAATGGTGTGCAGGACACCCAGACATACTTATATAGCTGTTCAGAGTGCCGGAATAGGGTGCAGACCATCTTAGATACCTGTTCCGGGTGCCAGAACAGGGCGCAGACCATCTTAGACAACTGCCTCGGGAGCCGGAACAGGATGCAGACCACCTTAGATTGCTGTTTCAGGTGCCGGAATGCTGTGCAGGACACCCAGACAACCTTTGATAGCTGTTAAGGGTGCCGGAATAGGGCGCAGACCACCTTAGATATCTGTTCCGGGTGCCGGAAAAGGGCTCAAACCATCTTAGACAACCGTTCCGGGGTGCCGGAACAGGAAGCAGAAGACCTTAGATACCCATTCCGGGTGCCGGATCGGGGCGCATTCCACCTTAGATAGCAGTTCCGAGTGCCAGAATGTGCCACAGACCACCTTAGATAGTCGTTCCGTGTGCTGGAAGGAGGTGAAGAACACCAAGACCACCTTTCACAGCCGGAACAGGCTGCATACCACCATAAATAGGCATTCTGGGTGCTGGAATTGTGCGCAGACCACATTAGATAGCCGTTCCGGGTGCCGTAACTGGTTGCAGAAAATGCAGGCCACATTACACAGCCATTCCAGGTTCCGGAACAGGCAGCAGATCACCGTTGATAGCATTCCGGGTGTCGCAACAGGGCGCAGATCACCTTAGATAGCCGTTTCGGGTATCAGAATGGGTTGCAGAACACCCAAACCACATTACACAGCCATACTGAGTGCCGGAACAGGCAGCAGATCACCGTAGATAGCCATTCCGTGTGCCAGAATAGGGTGCAGGCCACCTTAGATAGCCATTCCGGGTGCTTGAAGGAGGTGCACAAAACCCAGACCACATTACACAGCCATTCCGGGTGCCGGAATGGGCTGCAGACCACCTTAGATAGCCATTCCGGGTGCTTGAAGGAGGTGCACAAAACCCAGACCACATTACCCAGCCATTCCGGGTGCCGAACTAGGCAGCAGATCACCGTAGATAGCCATTCCGTGTGCCGGAACGGGGCGCCTCCCGGCTGTTCTGAAAGATTGGGCAAGTATGGTACACACGTGTAAGACACAAGCTTGCTCAGGTGGTCTGCACCCTGTTCCAACACCTACAGATTTGTCCTACTACATCCTTGCTGCAGTCACATTAAACAGCCCTTCTAGTCATGCCATGCCGTGGCATGACTCAGTAGTACAGAGCGTCTCTATGTGCAACTTTTTCCATTAAAATGCATCTCAGTCTCATCTCTATGCTAATTTAAATGATATGCAGCATGCCTATATTCGGTAGAGCACGTGAAGCGGCGCTGACAGCCTCCTATCAGTCCGGGAGCAGCAGCATCTTTGTACGAGAAGCTGGCAGTGACCTCTCCCTCCCAGGTGACAGCCTGTTACAGACATACCCCCCCTCCCCGTATGGGGACGCACTTACACAGCTACTCAGTTGCAGAGGTCGCTGCAGGGAGCTGATCCAGTACGGCATTCAGCATTTCCCTGTTTGGGAGGTGGAGGCAGCAATATTGAGAGATGACCTGAATGTGGAGAGTGGGGTCAAAGATGATACCAAGGGCAAGGGCATAGTTACCATAAGTGCAGGGAGTGCAGCTGCTATGGGGCTCAGAGCTGAGAGGGGCCACCTTCCCTGTTACATTTACATGTGTTATATACAAGGGCATAACTACCATAGGTGCGGGGAGTGCTGCTGCTATGGGGCCCAGAGCTGAGAGGGGCCACCTTCCCTGTTACATTTACATGTGTTATATACAAGGGCATAACTACCATAGGTGCGGGTAGTGCAGCTGCTATGGGGCCCAGAGCTGAGAGGGGCACTCCTTCCCTGTCAAAGTTACACCCTTTAGAATGTAAGCTCTCTCAATTAGGGCCCTCTTCCCTCATGTGCTTATCCTTTTTCTTACTTTAATAATCTTCAACTGCACCAACTCCAGCAGTTTTCGGCCACCTTGATACTTATTCCAGTGTCATCTGCTGATGTAGCTATGTTTATTTACCCTGTACTTCTCTTATATTGTCGCCAACTGTAAGATGCTGTTTTCCTGTTTTGATTATTTGTTTATGTACTCTGTAATTGGGCGCAGCGGGAACCCTTGTAGTGCCATATAAATAAAGGATAATAATAATAATAAAATGTGTTATATACTATTGGGTGGTACATAAGGGCCCTTACACGGTATTTCATAATGTGACTTTGGGATACTGTGTTGCATAATGTGTACTGGGAGTCCTACAATGTGACATAACGTGAACTACGGCACCCTCTATGGTTCATTAAATAAACTAGGGCACTAATATGGGGCATAGCATTAACTAAGGCACTACTGTGGTTCAGAAAAGGAGCTAGGGCACTATTAGAGGTGACAATGCTGAATTCCTTTGTCGTATAAAACACCTTAAGAAGTCTAAGAACACTGTACGCTGTTTACTTAAGAAGTACCGTAATGGTACGCTATTTGCGTAACGATCGCTCAGCCGTAGGCGAGACGCTCAAGCGTCACGTTCGCTCGCGGCCCAGTGATCACAGGACACGTTATTGGTTATGTCTAGGGAAATGATTCGCTATGGCGTAGCTTACGCTCGAGACCACGAGGAGGTCACCAGCGATGCCGACGCTCACAACACTATACCTTTATGTAAAACCTTATATCAATGAAATACACTGCATACCTTAATGTGAGTACAGGGTGTAAGTGCAACCTTGTGTAACCTGACTAACTACAAAGCTGCTTGTGCGTCACCGACGCTCAAGTGAACACTTAACACTATAGAAAATACACAGATACTGGTTTAGGGTTCCAAAGCCTATTAACTGTATTATATCTAATATACTTGTAAAAAAAGGATAACAGTACATATGATACACTACAATATAACAGAGACTTCCTAACCACAGAACTAAACAATAAATACAAATAGACAATACTACGCTGACCTAGATACAATACAATACAATACTATAATACTATAAGGTATATAAGAGAAAAGAGGAGAGAGAGAGATAGAGAGAGAGAGAGAGAAATTGGCTCGCAGAAAGACAATGATTATGGAGAGAACTTACGCACAAAGGGTATGATCGCCAGCGCCTCGATATCCAGCTCCCGATTATCAGCAGATAACCGTTGATGAGAGAGTGCTCTTGGATATGGTCGGCCTGCCTATTTATGCCCCACACACAATGCAATCTAATGGTCCCTACAGTCTCACTGTCCATTGGACGCAGGAATTCGGCTTCGCATTATAACAAAGGTCATAGGTTGATTCATACAGGTAAACTGTCTTGTATCAGTGGCCTAAGTTATGTAACACAATGGGTGATGACCAGCACATTCCTGTCTTCTGGAGACCTTTTGTTTGGCGAATACAAAACAGAATCCTGTCTGGGTTCTGCTCTATATTCATGATGTCCACTTTCAATTGAGACAATGACGTCTCAGCCCTTATTTTCCTGTATACAAATCCAGCCCCATTTGTAAACACAGGTGTTGGTCTTCTCCATTGAGTCTCAAAGCTCAATGTAATTAAAGGCTATTGCACTCCGTCTGCGGGAAAGATACTGATTTGGAGTACAATTGATCTTCAATTACTATTCTTGTGATTACCTTATGCATGTGTAGATATGAGGCCCTCTTAACATGCAAACTATTGTTTGGGGGATCTCTGAGGTCAAAGAGCCATTTGAGACCCACTGATGCATGACTAAGTAAGAACAAATGATAATAGAAAATAGACATAACTTGTTATGTCCATAACTATTCGCACGAGCGATTAATCCGCTCCAAACCAACACCGGAATATTGCTGATTAAATACTCTTCCGATGGGTACCAAACACTGCTGTATGATTCCTGTTAGACCCTTCGTACGATGTAAAGAGGGATTCCTCGGCTCAGGGACGTTCTATTTTAACCAAACTTTCAGAATCTATCAAAGGGACCATGATCTATAAACTACATTAATTGTGAACATTTGTAACTAATGAGTCGCACGCTACGATCACGTAAACTCTACCGTAAATGCGCATACTGCGCGTGCGAGTGCACGCTATTGCGGGTATGCGCTTCCACGGGAGAGCGTACGCATGCGCAGCACGGACCAGTGTGCGGTGCAAATATGGCAGTGTGCATTAAGACATTTTTCTGACTTTGACAGTCCACCCTTTGGCAGTCAATAATAACTGCCACAAAATATTTAAGGAGAAAAATGTAAGTCAGGGGTTAATTGATTTCCATGGTGGGGAAAGGAAGAAGAATGGAGTAGGTGTGAAGAGGGTATGACCTAGTGAGAAAGCAGAAGCATGTGTGTATGAGTCCATGTTTGGAGGGTCATGTATCATCGTGCCGTACGTGTGGTAGATCAAGCTTCGAGGTATTGCGAAGTATACATTTGAATTCCTTCTTATCCCGTACTAAGGGTCTGTGGATGGGCTGTCAAACTCTACCGAGCTCATTTCGGCTTTCAGTTGTAACAAAATGGGGATGCACATTTTAGTTGATGATACATGAATGGGGGAGGTATGTGGTTGCTGATATCTGTGCCTGTATTCCCTATCGACTATGTGTGTCATTACCTGAGGGTTGTAGAGATGAAGATAAAGAACACTTATGGAAAATGCAATGATATTCTATGTCAGGGAAATGTACATCTGTCGATTGAGGTCTTGATTGGTGTCGGTTGATTGGAGTCTTCTTCTTTGTGCTTTTGCTCATAAATCGTGAGTAAAGCAAACAACGTCCATGGATTTACAAAAAATGTTGGGCTAGCGTGATTTTAAAGTTCCTAGGGAAACTGGGGTACCCATGGCATTGTCCATCAAAATCTTGTATATCAGGTCGTCTGCTCTTCTTCTTTCCATCTTTCCGTTGTCGGCCCCTTGGCTCATCAAATCCTTCGTCTACGTGGGTCTTTGTACCTCGGAGGAAAACATAGAAATGGGTGAAAGACGGACCGTATACTCATTACATCATTACGTCATGGTTTCTAGCATTGGGTCATAAATCAAATCCAGGTTAATTACAGTTTCCTCACTCCTCAAGCTCATCACTTTCGTACTTTGTTTACACCTCATCAAAGCCTGCCCGCATCTAAATATCAATCCAATAGATATAACAACACCTAAGATACACAGGAGAAACTTTCCAACATCCATTATGACTCCTTGAGCCCACTCTCCCAAACCGGAGAACCAATTTCGCGGGTTCAACCATGACACCCAACCAGTCAGCTCATTACCTACAGCAGCAAGGGTGAGATTGTGTTTCCGACGAAATTCCCACTTTAATTGCAGAATATCATCCATCTTTTGGTCTATGACCTCTACCGGATCCTCGGTACTATTTGTGATGTACGTGCAACACTTTATGCCGTACTGTGTTGCCAATGTAACACAATATCCGCCTGTTACTGCTGTAAGGTAATTAAGAACCATCCTATGCTGAACTAGTTCTGTTTTGTAAGCTTGGAGTTCCCTTCCAGTGTATCTAAACGTGTCATCATACATTTCAGTGATATTATCTAACAAATTGGCGAGTGCGGAAATGTATTTATAATTCATCACTCCTCGAGCGGTACGAGTGGAATCTAACGCTACCAGAACCTGAATCCCGGTGGATTCATGGATAAGATCAGAGGCCGGATGCTCTAACCTTTCTGACAGTTGTCTTTTAACTCGGTGTTCGTAGTGAGTGTGAGTATAAGGAGCTTGGGCACCACGGTGTATGTCCTTCATTTTGTCATGTGTTACAGTCATCACTTCAGGCAATACTTTTCCAATATAACACAATCCTTCAGAGTTTGGGGCAAGCCACTTGTACGCCTTTCTCCCGCATATGAAATATGCGTCATCGGGGAGAACATAAGGGACGGAGAAGGACATGACCATGTTACAAACCTTCCAGGTGAAATCTCCTGACCCTAATTCTTCCATCTGCCTAATGCACGTATCAGTTTGTATGACATGTGCACAGTATCCTGGTGATACCTCTCCAACTCTAGTAATCCTATTTCCTAAGGTATATCGATACCGAAAAGATTTTCCTCTACTGGCTATGTGGCGTACGAGCTCTGTATCTGTAGGCATTCTATCTGCTCTGTGTGAAAAGGTCATGGTAAGGTTGCTCCATGACACTTCCCAATTTCCCGGTTTTCTAGGATTGGAGATGTTAAAACATAAGAGGGACCTATCCACATGGTACTGGTGGAGCTTCAAACTAGGAGGGCTGGAGATGTTAAACCTCCGGTCCACCGGTCTCCCACCACTTAGCTCAAGTACCTCCCCTAACGTTAAAGGAAATGGTACTAGCCCTGATTTGCTGTGACCCTGAGGTACTTGAGAGCATACCCAACAATCTGTTTGGTTTAATACGCTACCCACTAGAGAGTGATAGTCACTCAATGGATGCCGGTCCATATGGTTATTAAGACTGGATTGGCATTCTTGTTACAGAGCCTACAGATACGGTCTTTCTTCTTAAACTAACAATCCTTCAAAGAAAATGTTTACAGATAACAGGGTGGTTAGATCGTGCCCGGTACTCGCCTTTGCTTGGTGATTGGGTTGCTATTGGAAATTTACACCTCCGTCTCAGTCCTCAGGACCTTTCTGGATCCTTTCTCGACCTCACTGGTACTCTCACCGAAACAGACTGCTCTGGTCAACATCATGGTTAACGGGAAAAAATCCATATCACAGTCTCTTGGGGCAAGTCCATCTTACAGGAGGAGAAAAGAAGAAATTTGTAAATGGGGTATAAGAAAATCAGTTTGAGGGGGAGAGAACTTGTTACGATAATAAGTTCTCTCGTCTTGTTGTTCTTCTTGTTCTGCTGTCCTCTCAAAGGTGTTGTCTCTCAGTCTTCAAAAACGATCATTCTGGTGATGCAATATTCCTTCCTAACCGACGATCTTTCTGTAAGGAGCAAAAATCTGGCATTACCATTGGTCCAACTGAGGGGTGACATAACATCTTTAAACCATGGAAACATGAGTGAGAAGAGAGAGAAAATAAAAAAAAACAAAAGAGATAGAGAACAATTCATGTGCATATATACATTACATAACCCGACAATAACCACCAATAAGAGAAGAGAAACAAAGCATTTTTAAACATTGTAAGAAAACATTGTTAGCATTAGAAAAACATTGTCAGACTATCAGGCTGTCGTATCTACGTGTCTAATGGTCTCCTTGAGCAGTCCCTCCCCACCAGCACTTGCATTATTCCACTGTCTGTATCTGGCCAGAATACATTGTGGCGGAGGTCATGCTGGGGTTTGGTAGACTTCTGCAAGGACCAAGTGGATATGCAATGTGTGAATTCTTACCACTACTAGTCAGAGATGGGGATAGAGAGAGGGAGAGAAAAACATTTTTCACAAATACATTTACAACGTTTCACCTGGTCATCCCTGTGTCTTTAGTGAATGACCTCCCACTTTATTAATCGTTACCTCAGGCTTACCATCAGTCCTAATGATCACCTTTCTTGACTATATTTTATGGGTGTGGCCCAAAATTCTTCCTATATGATCCCTGATTATAATGGTGTATGTTGTAACTTTGCTCATTTCTTGGTCTAGGGGGTCTAACTTTATGTGGGTTATTACAGTTGTTGGCATAATGCCCTTCTCTTCTACAATGGTAACAAATCCTTGGCCTTCTCCATGTGCTAGGGGCCTGGGGTTCCGGTCGACTTGATGCATCCTCTAGTGCTTGGATGTTCAGTGTCATCAACCGCTCTCCCTGCGCTTCCCTGGTTCTTTGGATATTTCGGTCATGCTCGATAGCGGACTCTCTTAATGCCGCCACCGAGATACCTCTCCAATGAGGTATTGAAGTTTGTACCCTAATTTTTAGTGTGTCTTTCAAGTTGCTCGCTAATACGGACACAGCTACCTCTCTGTGGTGTACATTAGTTTCAATGTCATCTATACCAGTGTACCTAGCCATATCCTGCAGAGCCCGGTGAAAATACTCTTCTGCGGATTCACCTTCTTTTTGTCCTATTGTATAGATTTTATTCCACTTTGCTACTGTAGGAAAATATTCTTTCAACTGTAGATTGATTCTTTTTATATTATCTTGGTTATACTTGTTTGTTAGTGGCACTTCCTCATCTAGCTTACAATCAGTGATAAATTTCAATGAATCAACATCGGGGGGTAAACATGCCCTCAGCACTGTCCTCCAATCTTTGTTACTTGGCTCTGCAGTATGTCCTAGCACTCTAATGTATCTTTGACAAGCAACTAAATCTTTCCTGGGATCAGGAAATTCAGACAGAATTGCTCTTAATTCTGTTCGGGAAAAAGGGCAGTACATGGCGATGTTCCTGACAGGAGTGATTCCTGAAGAGTCAGTTTCCCCATTTGGTACTGCAATTACCCTAACAGGATTAAGTCCAGTAATGTCATTCTGAATTGGTTCTAGGATATAAGGTACATTTGTTTGTGCGTGATGTATATTACCATACATACCTGTGAACACGACCTCACCTGACCCTCCATTAGGGGGTTTGATTACAGTTTTTACCGACTGGGTCGTGTCCACCTGGACGTCTTGTGTGATGGCTTCTGAAAGAGGTGCCGACATCGTTCTTGGTTCACTTTCTGGTTGGTGTTCCTGAGGAAAGTTTAACATGGGGTGCGACTTGCATGGGTTAATAGTTGTACATTCAACAGTATTACAATTATCTTTGTTACATTTATTACACTTATTCTTATTATCTGTACTACTGTTGCTAAGAGCATTTTTATTGTTCACCCTTGTGCTTCTCTCCGCAACCACAATCCCCTCCATTGCCACTTCTCCTCTCTCAAGATGAAAGTTAGGTAAGTAAGTTATATTTCTTTGCATTTCACTCTCCTGTTGCCATATTTGTAAACAATCATAATGCTTGATTCGTCTCTTTGCTGATTTGATGAGACATATCCTTTGCCTTAAATTATGCAACACCTCTGAGTCAAAACTACCTATCCCGGGAAATGGTGCCTTATCCCCCGCAGTCATTCGTGTCCATTCATCACAAAAGGTCTCAGAGTGGGGACCATATTTCCCCCACATTACTAACCGAGCAGACCCTCGGGGTCTGCAAGCCTCTGGAGTCTGAATCCCGACCTCCGACCGTCTCTGTATTGTGCACTTGGCTGCCATTGTGGACCTTTTTAACACAGAAAAAACTTCCTAAAATGCACCAAACACAGAACTTCCTTAAAACTTCTTCTGCTCCGGGTATCTCCGTTCCGCCTTCTAGCAGACACGTGTAGCCGTTGCAGGCCCTATCTCTAGAGATTTTCCTGAGAAAATTCCCTTCCTTTTTCTTTACACAAATCACGCTTGCATGTGCTCCCTACAACACGTATGAGGGCAAGATTTACGCATGGATATACGACCTCATAACCCGTTGTTATTGGTCACACATACAACCGTGCGGTCCAATCGTACCACTTATAGACACTTGTTGCCCATAAATGGTAGGATCATTGGAGTCTCCCTACTGTGCTCCAAAACAGCCAGAGCGTAATACAACGAAAACTTTATCACACTCTGTTGCACGTTTTCACTCAGATCGTGCTCATCACATTCCACATAGATCACAAATTATCACATAGATCACAAAGTCCACAAAGCGGGATTATCACCTAGATCACAAAGTCCACAAAGCGGGATTCAATACACTCATACCGTTTTCAACCCAATATCATTCTTATAGTTTTCTGATCAGAAAAATCATTTCCCGTAGTCTGATAGCTCTCCCCAGAGGTACTACAGTAAAACAAGGTATTTAAACTAAGTTTTGGAAAGCTGAAATCAATTTGTGTTATTTATCGCCTTGCGTTATTTACCGCTGTGCGTTACTTATCGCCTTTGCGCTAATTATCGCTTTGCGCTAATTCAACTTTTCGTGACTTGAGCTACGTGGGCGTAACCAGACGCTACGTTGCGTAGTGTACGCTGCGTGCGTCTGCCTTTCGGATTGCGTACGCTAGTCTTTGTTAGCGACACGTGTACGCAATGCAAAGGATCCACCGTAACACAATATATATTTTATCAATGTAGACGATCCCTGATCATCTACCGCAATCCACACTGCACACTGGCTGCCTCGTCTCTCGGACAAGCCGTGTGTTGTTCTATACTTTAACTATTACCTCTACTTATTAAATAACAGCAAATCTCCTTTTAGCCCTTTCTATCAACTATAAAATTTGGCAAACAGGAATAGTGATATACGAAAAATGAAACAGAAATGCAGATATATGCGTGCGTACGCAAGACAAAAGAAAAATAAACAGTTTTAAAAAGACACAAGCGTTTTGTTCTTACTTCCGGTCCCGGATTCCTTCAGCACTCTTAATCTAAGCGAAAGCAGACGCTTATCCCGTCAGCAACTGCGAGACAACCTCCCACCCTTTGCTGGAGGGATAATGTCTGCTGATCTACCCAGTGCAGATATGAGAAGGATAGGACACGCCCCCAATTGACAATGCTGAATTCCTTTGTCGTATAAAACACCTTAAGAAGTCTAAGAACACTGTACGCTGTTTACTTAAGAAGTACCGTAATGGTACGCTATTTGCGTAACGATCGCTCAGCCGTAGGCGAGACGCTCAAGCGTCACGTTCGCTCGCGGCCCAGTGATCACAGGACACGTTATTGGTTATGTCTAGGGAAATGATTCGCTATGGCGTAGCTTACGCTCGAGACCACGAGGAGGTCACCAGCGATGCCGACGCTCACAACACTATACCTTTATGTAAAACCTTATATCAATGAAATACACTGCATACCTTAATGTGAGTACAGGGTGTAAGTGCAACCTTGTGTAACCTGACTAACTACAAAGCTGCTTGTGCGTCACCGACGCTCAAGTGAACACTTAACACTATAGAAAATACACAGATACTGGTTTAGGGTTCCAAAGCCTATTAACTGTATTATATCTAATATACTTGTAAAAAAAGGATAACAGTACATATGATACACTACAATATAACAGAGACTTCCTAACCACAGAACTAAACAATAAATACAAATAGACAATACTACGCTGACCTAGATACAATACAATACAATACTATAATACTATAAGGTATATAAGAGAAAAGAGGAGAGAGAGAGATAGAGAGAGAGAGAGAGAAATTGGCTCGCAGAAAGACAATGATTATGGAGAGAACTTACGCACAAAGGGTATGATCGCCAGCGCCTCGATATCCAGCTCCCGATTATCAGCAGATAACCGTTGATGAGAGAGTGCTCTTGGATATGGTCGGCCTGCCTATTTATGCCCCACACACAATGCAATCTAATGGTCCCTACAGTCTCACTGTCCATTGGACGCAGGAATTCGGCTTCGCATTATAACAAAGGTCATAGGTTGATTCATACAGGTAAACTGTCTTGTATCAGTGGCCTAAGTTATGTAACACAATGGGTGATGACCAGCACATTCCTGTCTTCTGGAGACCTTTTGTTTGGCGAATACAAAACAGAATCCTGTCTGGGTTCTGCTCTATATTCATGATGTCCACTTTCAATTGAGACAATGACGTCTCAGCCCTTATTTTCCTGTATACAAATCCAGCCCCATTTGTAAACACAGGTGTTGGTCTTCTCCATTGAGTCTCAAAGCTCAATGTAATTAAAGGCTATTGCACTCCGTCTGCGGGAAAGATACTGATTTGGAGTACAATTGATCTTCAATTACTATTCTTGTGATTACCTTATGCATGTGTAGATATGAGGCCCTCTTAACATGCAAACTATTGTTTGGGGGATCTCTGAGGTCAAAGAGCCATTTGAGACCCACTGATGCATGACTAAGTAAGAACAAATGATAATAGAAAATAGACATAACTTGTTATGTCCATAACTATTCGCACGAGCGATTAATCCGCTCCAAACCAACACCGGAATATTGCTGATTAAATACTCTTCCGATGGGTACCAAACACTGCTGTATGATTCCTGTTAGACCCTTCGTACGATGTAAAGAGGGATTCCTCGGCTCAGGGACGTTCTATTTTAACCAAACTTTCAGAATCTATCAAAGGGACCATGATCTATAAACTACATTAATTGTGAACATTTGTAACTAATGAGTCGCACGCTACGATCACGTAAACTCTACCGTAAATGCGCATACTGCGCGTGCGAGTGCACGCTATTGCGGGTATGCGCTTCCACGGGAGAGCGTACGCATGCGCAGCACGGACCAGTGTGCGGTGCAAATATGGCAGTGTGCATTAAGACATTTTTCTGACTTTGACAGAGGGCATAAAATTAACATCTGCTGTGGAGAGGTGTCTCTCTAGAAGCATTAGGATATGCTCCTTCAAAATGTTGCTATTGGACCCACAAAGTTCTAGCTAAGCCCCTGACCAAGGGACTTATTTTGAGGTGGATGCAGTGTCTATGCCACATGCAGTTGGCCAATGTTGTAAGTATGCATATGCGTCTTAGTCTCACAGCTCATGCATCCAGTCTCACAGCTCATACATCCCTAATTTTACTGCATTAAGACGCAGCACATATTTGGACGAACAGTTTATGGATTTCTTTGGGTGTTCCTGGGAGGTAACAAGGGGTGGCTATGCAGACGCGGGTGTGTCACTGTAAGCAGCTGCTTCCAAAGACACACAGCCACTGATACAGAAAGCCACACTCAGATGGAGAAACTGCACCTGCCATAGGACTGCATGAAGCTGCAAATTCGCATCTCAGAATAAGAAACTTGGGCCCTCATTCCGAGTTGATCGGTCGCAAGGCGAATTTAGCAGAGTTACACACGCTAAGCCGCCGCCTACTGGGAGTGAATCTTAGCTTCTTAAAATTGCGACCGATGTATTCGCAATATTGCGATTACTAACTACTTAGCAGTTTCAGAGTAGCTCCAGACTTACTCTGCCTGTGCGATCAGTTCAGTGCTTGTCGTTCCTGGTTGACGTCACAAACACACCCAGCGTTCGCCCAGGCACTCCCACCGTTTCTCCGGCCACTCCTGCGTTTTTTCCGGAAACGGTAGCGTTTTCAGCCACACGCCCCTGAAACGCCGTGTTTCCGCCCAGTAACACCCATTTCCTGTCAATCACATTACGATCGCCGGAGCGATGAAAAAGCCGTGAGTAAAAATACTTTCTTCATAGTAAAGTTACTTGGCGCAGTCGCAGTGCGAACATTGCGCATGCGTACTAAGCGGATTTTCACTGCGATGCGATGAAAAATACCGAGCGAACAACTCGGAATGAGGGCCTTGGTTACAGCATAAGATGCAAACACAGATGATGCAATAGATGCAGCCATGCCCATGTTTAACTTAGGGGGTCATTTATTACCTTGAGTGATAAAATTCATTTCATGTGATAAATGGTGCTTCAACCAATCAGCTCACAATTGTCATGTGTTCAGCTCCTGTCATGTGTTTGAAAAATGACAGTTGGGAGATGCATTGCTGGTGCACAATTTATCATACGCAATGAGTTTTTTCACTCATGATGAGTTTTATCACTGGTTGATAAATTAGCCTCTTAGAATCAGGCCCTAAGGCAGCAGCCTTGGGAGATAGAGGAGATGGTGATGTTGGCAACAGAGAGAGGGAGGGGGTGAGAGGTGGAGGGAACATGGGCAGGAGAAAACAATAAGTTTGGTCTTGGTCATATAAAGCTTCAGGGAGTGCTTGGCCATCCAGATGGAGTTGAAAGTGGAAGAGAGAATGGAAGGAGAGGGGCCAGGAGAGGAGAGGGATATTTGAGTGTCATCAGCTTAAGATGGTATTGAAGGAGCTGATAATATTTACAATAGAGGGTGTGTAAAGGAGAAGAGAAGGTGGCCAAGAATGAACCCTCTACACATAGTGGAAGTGAGGTGGAGATAGAGTCATAGGAAGAGACAGGAAAGTAGTGGTTGGTAAAGTAGGAGCAAAAAAAAGATAGGACAGATTCACGGAGGCCGCTAGAGTGAAAAGTGAGGAGGAGGCAAGGCTAGTGTCAGTGCTGAAGGCATCAAACAGATCATGAAGGATGAGGAAAGAGAAGTGATCCTTGGATTTGTCTGTGAATAGGTAATTGTCGTCTTTGGTGAGAGCAGTTTCAGTGGAGAAGCGAGGTCGGAAACCTAATCGGAAAGGGTAGAGTAGAGAGTGAGTGGAAAGGAATGAGGTGAGGCAGAGACAGACAATCCTCTCATGGATCTTGGAGGTATAGGGGAGGAGAGAGACAGGGCAATAGTTAGAGAGTGTTGGGATCAGGTCACATTTTTTTAAGCATTTATAAGACTAGGGTATGTTTGAAAGAAGAGGGGACAGAGCCAAAAGAGAAGGTAAGGTTGAAAAGATGAGCGAGGTGGGAAAAATCATTGGGAGAGCTGGGAGGGATAGGAGACTGTTGTCTTTACTATTCCCGGTGGTGGGAGAGAATGCAAAAAGTTTTGAAGGCTGTAGAGAGAGGGGCGGTGGTGGTGGGTGTGATAGGCCGTTAGAGAGAGGCGATAGCATCATGCATGACTTTGGAAGTAAAGCGGATGGGGAAATAAAGTACAGAAAGAGAGGATGGCAATGTAGGTGCAAGCGGCAGAGAACTGAGTTACAAGTAACAAATAGTGAGGGTTGTAGAATTGAGAGGAGAAAAGAGTTTTTAAGTATGATTGTTTAGTGTGAGTCAGTGCAGAGCTATAAGTAGAGAGCATGCATATGGAGAATGTGATTGCATGATTTCACTATGTACCAGAGCCGTAAGTAGGTATGTGCGCTGTGTGCCTTGCACACAGCGCATGTTGACCTGGGGCACACCCAGCCGCAACGACAATCTATAGTTGACACTGACAGGATCCTGAATGTCAGCTCCGCCTCCCCTCTCCTTCAAGACGGAGCTTACAGTGCAGCTGCGGGCAGTGTTGCCCGATCGACCCCCTCCCTTGTGGTAAAAGTGAGCCGCCCTCCCTCCTTCGTGGTAACACTGAGCCCCCCCCCCCCTTGTGGTATGCTGACTCTGATCCGTGTGTAATGGCCAGCCCCCCTCCCCCATAATGCTGAGCCGCGCGGAATGGCCGCCCCCCCATCGTGGTATGCTGACTCTGATCCGTGTGTAATGGCCAGCCCCCATCCCGTAATGCTGAGCCACGCGGAATGGCCGCCCCCCCTCGTGGTATGCTGACTCTGAGCCACGCGTAATGGCCAGCCACCCCCCCCCCCCGCCCCATGGTAACACTGAGCCCAATCCCCACCCGCAGGATCTTTCAGCAGCGCCGGGTGCCGGGCCCCTCTGTGTGCAGAAGGATCTGTGCTGCAGTGCCCGTCCAGTGTAAGATGAGAACCGCTGGCTCCTGCAGTCTGAAGGTAAGCTTAGCAATTAGCACAGCACGGGGCAAGGTGGGCAGGCACAGGGGCAAACGCAGGATATCTGGGGGGGTTACAGATATACTGTAATGTGTAAATGGTGACTGACTCAGCAGGTAGTGTACTGGTAATGTGTAAAAAGGGACTCCACTTGTCGTAATGTGTAAAAAAAAAAAAGGGCTCTACCTGCCATGCTGTGTAAAATGTGACTTTACCTGCCATACTGTATAAAAGGGGATACCACTTGCTGTAATGTGTAATATGGGACTCTACCTGCAGTACTGTGTAAAAAGGGACTCTACCTGCCATACTATGTAAAATGTGACTCTATCTGGCATAATGTGTAAAAAGGCACTCTGCCTGGTGTAATGTGTGTAAGTGGCGCTACTGTGCGACATAATTTGAATAATGGAGACTACTTTACAGTGTAATATAAATTGGTATTATTTTGTGTCAACGTCCCTTCCCAATGAAGCCATGCCCCTATATTTTTTGTGCACTGGCCATGTTTTAAATGCGGGGGTGGTGGTGGGGCAGATGCTGTTTCTTGCACACAGCGCTAAAATGTCTAGTTACGGCACTGCTCTGTACTATTCCTAGGTATGGAGCATTTATGAGGGTAACAAGTGAGTTTTGTTTAGAGGAGTTGGGAAACAAACTGACAGAGCCAGAGAGTGATGGTCTGGGCAGCAGAGTCAAGAGTATTTGTGAGAGTGGAATTGTAAAGTGAAATAGCTTGTTCAAGGCAGGAGAGGGCAAGGTCAAGAACAGCCATGTTGTGCTTTGTGAGCACAAACTTGGGAGTGAGGGTTAAGGTTGAAGGCAAAACCTAAATTAGAGAAAAACTGAAAAATATAGGTTTCTCTGGCGCCAATTAAATACCCAATATTTATAACAGAGTTCCAAAATAGGGAATACTCAACCCTTGAAAAACAAACCAAACACCAAGAATAGAAAGCACTGGCAAGCTGTATATATATATATATATATATATATATATATATAATGATTTTTATTTCATTAATTCGCAATGGGCACTTTATATGTTTATTTCTCTGACGTCCTAGTGGATGCTGGGAACTCCGTAAGGACCATGGGGAATAGCGGGCTCTGAAGGAGACTGGGCACTCCAAGAAAGAATTAGGACTACCTGGTGTGCACTGGCTCCTCCCTCTATGCCCCTCCTCCAGACCCCAGTTAGAATCTGTGCCCGGCTCGAGCTGGTTGCACACTAGGGGCTCTCCTGAGCTTCTAGTAAAGAAAGTATTTATTAGGTTTTTTATTTTCAGTGAGATCTGCTGGCAACAGACTCACTGCAACGAGGGACTTAGGGGCGAGAAGCGAACCTACCTGCTTGCAGCTAGCTTGGGCTTCTAGGCTACTGGACACCATTAGCTCCAGAGGGATCGAACACAGGCCCAGCCTCGGTCGTCCGGTCCCGGAGCCGCGCCGCCGTCCCCCTTGCAGAGCCAGAAGCAAGAAGATCTTCACGGAAATCGGCGGCTAAAGACTCCGGTCTTCATTAAGGTAGCGCACAGCACTGCAGCTGTGCGCCATTGCTCCCGGTGCACACCACATACTCCGGTCACTGATGGGTGCAGGGCGCTGGGGGGGGGGCGCCCTGGGCAGCAATTAGAGTACCTTAAAGTGGCTAATCACACATAATATAGCCTGTGAAGCTATATATGTGTAAAATACCCCTGCCACATTATTATTATAAGAGCGGGAGAAGTCAGCCAAAAAAGGGGCGGGGCTATCTCCCTCAGCACACTGGCGCCATTTCCTCTCACAGCTCTGCTGGAAGGACGCTCCCCAGGCTCTCCCCTGCAGTTTCCAGGCTCAATAGAGTAAAAAAGAGAGGGGGGGCACTAAATTTAGGCGCAAATACTATATATATAGCGGCTATAGGGTAAATCACTTGTGTAGTGTAACTCCCTGCATTATATAGCGCTGTGGTGTGTGCTGGCATACTCTCTCTCTGTCTCCCCAAAGGACTTTGTGGTGTCCTGTCCTCAGTCAGAGCATTCCCTGTGTGTGTGCGGTGTGTCGGTACGGCTGTGTCGACATGTTTGATGAGGAGGCTTATGTGGAGGCGGAGTAGGTGCCGATAAATGTGATGTCACCCCCTGCGGGGTCGACACCTGAGTGGATGGATATGTGGAAGGAAGTACGCGACAGTGTCAACTCCTTACATAAAAGGTTTGACGACATAGCAGATGTGGGACAGCCGGCTTCTCAGCCCGTGCCTGCCCAGGCGTCTCAAAAGCCATCAGGGGCTCATAAACGCCTGCTACCTCAGATGGCAGACACAGATGTCGACACGGATACTGACTCCAGTGTCGACGACGATGAGACTAGTGTACATTCCAATAGGGCCACCCGTTACATGATTACGGCAATGAAAAATGTGTTGCACATTTCTGACATTAACCCAGGTACCACAAAAAAGGGTATTATGTTTGGGGAGAAAAAGCAACCAGTGGTTTTACCCCCATCTGATGAGTTGAATGACGTGTGTGAAGAAGCGTGGGCTTCCCCCGATAAGAAACTAGTGGTTTCTAAAAAGTTACTAATGGCGTACCCCTTCCTGCCAGAGGACAGGATACGTTGGGAGACATCCCCTAGGGTGGATAAAGCGCTCACACGCTTGTCAAAGAAGGTGGTACTACCGTCTCCGGATACGGCCGCCCTAAAGGAGCCTGCGGATAGGAAGCAGGAGGCTATCCTGAAGTCTGTATATACACACTCAGGTATTATACTGAGACCGGCTATTGCTTCAGCATGGATGTGCAGTGCTGCAGCTGCGTGGTCAGATTCCCTGTCTGATAACATTGATACCCTCGACAGGGACACTATATTGCTAACCATAGAGCATATTAAAGACGCAGTCTTATACACGAGAGATGCACAGAGGGATATTTGCCGACTGGCATCTAGAATAAATGCAATGTCCATTTCTGCCAGGAGAGTATTGTGGACTCGGCAGTGGACAGGTGATACAGATTCTAAAAGGCACATGGAGGTTTTGCCTTACAAAGGTGAGGAATTGTTTGGGGAGGGTCTCTCGGACCTCGTTTCCACAGCAACGGCTGGGAAGTCGACATTTTTACCCCATGTTCCCTCACAGCCAAAGAAAGCACCGTATTATCAGGTACAGTCCTTTCGGCCCCAGAAAGGCAAGCGGGTTAAAGGCGCGTCCTTTCTGCCCAGAGGCAGAGGTAGAGGGAAAAAGCTGCACCATACAGCCAGTTCCCAGGAACAAAAGTCCTCTCCCGCATCCTCTAAGTCCACCGCATGACGCTGGGGCTCCACAGGCGGAGCCAGGTGCGCTGGGGGCCCGTCTCCGGAACTTCAGCGACCAGTGGGCTCGCTCACGGGTGGATCCCTGGATTCTACAAGTGGTATCTCAGGGGTACAAGCTGGAATTCGAGACGTCTCCCCCTCGCCGTTTCCTCAAATCAGCCTTGCCAACAACTCCCCCAGACAGGGAGGCAGTGCTGGAGTCGATTCACAAGCTGTATTCTCAGCAGGTGATAATCAAGGTACCCCTCCTTCAACAAGGACGGGGTTACTATTCCACAATGTTTGTGGTACCGAAACCGTACGGTTCGGTGAGACCCATTTTAAATTTGAAATCCTTGAACACTTATATAAGAAGGTTCAAGTTCAAAATGGAATCGCTCAGGGCGGTGATTGCAAGCCTGGACGAAGGGGATTACATGGTATCACTGGACATCAAGGATGCTTACCTGTATGTCCCCATTTACCCTCCTCACCAGGAGTACCTCAGATTTGTGGTACAGGACTGTCATTACCAATTCCAGACGATGCCGTTTGGTCTGTCCACGGCACTGAGGGTATTTACCAAGGTAATGGCCGAAATGATGATACTCCTTCGGAAAAAGGGAGTTTTGATTATCCCGTACTTGGACGATCTCCTTATAAAGGCGAGGTCCAGGGAGCAGTTGTTGGTCGGCGTAGCACTATCTCGGGAAGTGCTACAACAGCACGGCTGGATTCTGAATATTCCAAAGTCGCAGCTGGTTCCTACAACGCGTCTACTGTTCCTGGGGATGGTTCTGGACACAGACCAGAAAAAAGTGTTTCTCCCGGAGGAGAAAGCCAAGGAGTTGTCATCTCTAGTCAGAGACCTCCTAAAACCGAAACAGGTGTCGGTGCATCACTGCACGCGAGTCCTGGGAAAGATGGTAGCTTCTTACGAAGCAATTCCATTTGGCAGGTTCCATGCAAGGATCTTTCAGTGGGATCTGTTGGACAAGTGGTCCGGATCGCATCTTCAGATGCATCGGCTGATAACCCTGTCTCCCAGGACCAGGGTGTCTCTGCTGTGGTGGCTGCAGAGTGCTCATCTTCTAGAGGGCCGCAGATTCGGCATACAGGACTGGGTCCTGGTGACCACGGATGCCAGCCTTCGAGGCTGGGGGGCAGTCACACAGGGAAGAAACTTCCAAGGACTATGGTCAAGCCAGGAGACTTCCCTACACATAAATATTCTGGAACTAAGGGCCATTTACAATGCCCTAAGTCAGGCAAGACCCCTGCTTCAACACCAGCCGGTGCTGATCCAGTCAGACAACATCACGGCGGTCGCCCATGTAAACCGACAGGGCGGCACAAGAAGCAGGATGGCGATGGCAGAAGCCACAAGGATTCTCCGATGGGCGGAAAATCACGTGCTAGCACTGTCAGCAGTGTTCATTCCGGGAGTGGACAACTGGGAAGCAGACTTCCTCAGCAGACACGACCTCCACCCGGGAGAGTGGGGACTTCATCCAGAAGTCTTCAAAATGATTGTAATCCGTTGGGAAAGGCCACAGGTGGACATGATGGCGTCCCACCTCAACAAAAAACTAAAAAGATATTGCGCCAGGTCAAGGGACCCTCAGGCGATAGCTGGGGACGCTCTAGTGACACCGTGGGTGTACCAGTCGGTTTATGTGTTCCCTCCTCTGCCTCTCATACCCAAGGTACTGAGAATAATAAGAAGGAGAGGAGTAAGAACTATACTCGTGGTTCCGGATTGGCCAAGAAGAGCTTGGTACCCAGAACTTCAAGAAATTATCTCAGAGGACCCATGGTCTCTGCCGCTCAGACAGGACCTGCTGCAGCAGGGGCCCTGTCTGTTCCAAGACTTACCGCGGCTGCGTTTGACGGCATGGCGGTTGA
The DNA here is from genome assembly GCF_028390025.1 of Pseudophryne corroboree. Classification (NCBI taxonomy): domain Eukaryota; kingdom Metazoa; phylum Chordata; class Amphibia; order Anura; family Myobatrachidae; genus Pseudophryne; species Pseudophryne corroboree. The sequence goes on along the minus strand of NC_086450.1, from coordinate 181,837,927 downwards.
ACACCGGATCCTAAAAGAAAAGGGCATTCCGGAGGAAGTCATTCCTACACTGATTAAAGCTAGGAAAGATGTGACAGCAAAACATTATCACTGCACATGGCGGAAATATGTTGCTTGGTGTGAGGCCAGGGAGGCCCCAACGGAGGAATTTCAGCTGGGTCGATTTCTGCACTTCCTACAGTCAGGGGTGACTATGGGCCTAAAATTGGGTTCCATTAAGGTCCAGATATCGGCTCTGTCAATTTTCTTCCAAAAAGAACTGGCTTCACTGCCTGAAGTTTAGACTTTTGTGAAGGGAGTGCTGCATATTCAGCCCCCTTTTGTGCCCCCAGTGGCACCTTGGGATCTCAACGTGGTGTTGGATTTCCTAAAGTCGCATTGGTTTGAGCCACTTAAAACCGTGGAGCTAAAGTACCTCACGTGGAAGGTGGTCATGCTGTTGGCCTTGGCGTCGGCCAGGCGTGTATCAGAATTGGCGGCTTTGTCATGTAAAAGCCCTTATCTGATTTTTCATATGGATAGGGCGGAATTGAGGACTCGTTCCCAATTCCTTCCTAAGGTGGTATCAGCTTTTCATTTGAACCAACCTATTGTGGTGCCTGCGGCTACTCGGGACTTGGAGGATTCCAAGTTGCTGGACGTAGTCAGGGCCCTGAAAATATATGTTTCCAGGACGGCTAGAGTCAGGAAAACTGACTCGCTATTTATCCTGTATGCACCCAACAAGCTGGGTGCTCCTGCTTCAAAGCAGACTATTGCTCGCTGGATCTGTAGCACGATTCAACTTGCACATTCGGCGGCTGGATTGCCGCATCCTAAATCTGTAAAAGCCCATTCCACGAGGAAGGTGGGCTCTTCTTGGGCGGCTGCCCGAGGGGTCTCGGCTTTACAACTTTGCCGAGCTGCTACTTGGTCGGGTTCAAACACATTTGCAAAATTCTACAAGTTTGATACCCTGGCTGAGGAGGACCTTGAGTTTGCTCATTCGGTGCTGCAGAGTCATCCGCACTCTCCCGCCCGTTTGGGAGCTTTGGTATAATCCCCATGGTCCTTACGGAGTTCCCAGCATCCACTAGGACGTCAGAGAAAATAAGAATTTACTCACCGGTAATTCTATTTCTCGTAGTCCGTAGTGGATGCTGGGCGCCCATCCCAAGTGCGGATTGTCTGCAATACTTGTATATAGTTATTGCCTAACTAAAGGGTTATTGTTTTGAGCCATCTGTTCGAGAGGCTCAGTTGTTATTCATACTGTTAACTGGGTATAGTATCACGAGTTGTACGGTGTGATTGGTGTGGCTGGTATGAGTTTTACCCGGGATTCCAAATCCTTTCCTTATTGTGTCAGCTCTTCCGGGCACAGTTTCCCTAACTGGGGTCTGGAGGAGGGGCATAGAGGGAGGAGCCAGTGCACACCAGGTAGTCCTAATTCTTTCTTGGAGTGCCCAGTCTCCTTCGGAGCCCGCTATTCCCCATGGTCCTTACGGAGTTCCCAGCATCCACTACGGACTACGAGAAATAGAATTACCGGTGAATAAATTCTTATTTTTTCTGTAGCTTCTCTATATTTATTTAGTCTCTGCTAGCTGGAACTGAGGAAGCCGCCGATAAACTCTAAAGACGGAGAAACGCGTTTTTATTGATACCAGCGGATCTATATACGCACCTAACCTCCCTAAAACATTGTGGAACTGGATTCAGGTCTCCTGATATGGCTCATTTGAATGGAATTAGCTACCAGGGTCGGGAATAAGAAGACCAGTATTACCCCAAATACCGGAGGACGGATGTGGTAACTTGTTTTAATCTTGGCAACATGGCCATGTTTTAATTATTATAAAACGATTGTCACTTTGTAGCCAAGGATTTCAGCAATCTACTAAACAGACTGTTAACATGCTGGCCAAAGTCTAATTAACTGCCATTTACTAAATAGACTATGGATCTATTAGCTAATAACAACACTGCAGTAATATAGATAAAAAGAAGTCTCTATAAGCCCATCAGTGAAAATAATTTTGGAAGAACTGTGATAGATAAACATAGAGCATTATAATTAGTGATGAGCGGGTTCGGTTCCTCGGAAACCGAACCCCCCCGAACTTCACCCATTTTACAAGGGTCCGAAGCATACTCAGATTCTCCCGTATGGCTCGGTTAACCCGAGCGCACCCGAACATCATCATCCCGCGGTCGGATTCTCGCGAGATTCGTATTCTATATAAGGAGCCACGCGTCGCCGCCATTTTCACTCACGCATTGGAAATGTTAGGGAGAGGACGTGGCTGGCGTCCTCTCCGTTTATTAATGTTGCTGCAAATATTTGTGCTTATTGCTTAATTGTGGGGACTGGGGAGCAGCTGTATTATATAGGAGGAGTACAGTGCAGAGTTTTGCTGATCAGTGACCACCAGTTTTATCCGTTCTCTGCCTGAAAAATGCTCCATATCTGTGCTCAGTGTGCTGCATATATCTGTGCTCACACTGCTTTATTGTGGGGACTGGGGACCAGCAGTATTATATAGGAGGAGTACAGTGCAGAGTTTTGCTGACAGTGACCACCAGTATATATAGCAGTACGGTACGGAAGGCCACTGCTCTACCTACCTCTGTGTCGTCAAGTATACTATCCATCTAGATTCTATACCTGTGGTGCATTTTAGTTTTGCAGTTTGCTGACAGTGACCACCAGTATATATAGCAGTACGGTACGGAAGGCCACTGCTCTACCTACCTCTGTGTCGTCAAGTATACTATCCATCTATGTTCTATACCTGTGGTGCATTTTAGTTTTGCAGTTTGCTGACAGTGACCACCAGTATATATAGCAGTATGGTACGGAAGGCCACTGCTCTACCTACCTCTGTGTCGTCAAGTATACTATCCATCTAGATTCTATACCTGTGGTGCATTTTAGTTTTGCAGTTTGCTGACAGTGACCACCAGTATATATAGCAGTACGGTACGGAAGGCCACTGCTCTACCTACCTCTGTGTCGTCAAGTATACTATCCATCTAGATTCTATACCTGTGGTGCATTTTAGTTTTGCAGTTTGCTGACAGTGACCACCAGTATATATAGCAGTACGGTACGGAAGGCCACTGCTCTACCTACCTCTGTGTCGTCAAGTATACTATCCATCTAGATTTTATACCTGTGGTGCATTTTAGTTTTGCAGTTTGCTGACAGTGACCACCAGTATATATAGCAGTACGGTACGGAAGGCCACTGCTCTACCTACCTCTGTGTCGTCAAGTATACTATCCATCTAGATTCTATACATGTGGTGCATTTTAGTTTTGCAGTTTGCTGACAGTGACCACCAGTATATATAGCAGTACGGTACGGAAGGCCACTGCTCTACCTACCTCTGTGTCGTCAAGTATACTATCCATCTAGATTCTATACCTGTGGTGCATTTTAGTTTTGCAGTTTACTGACAGTGACCACCAGTATATATAGCAGTATGGTACGGAAGGCCACTGCTCTACCTACCTCTGTGTCGTCAAGTATACTATCCATCTAGATTCTATACCTGTGGTGCATTTTAGTTTTGCAGTTTGCTGACAGTGACCACCAGTATATATAGCAGTACGGTACGGAAGGCCACTGCTCTACCTACCTCTGTGTCGTCAAGTATACTATCCATCTAGATTCTATACCTGTGGTGCATTTTAGTTTTGCAGTTTGCTGACAGTGACCACCAGTATATATAGCAGTACGGTACGGAAGGCCACTGCTCTACCTACCTCTGTGTCGTCAAGTATACTATCCATCTAGATTCTATACCTGTGGTGCATTTTATTTTTGCAGTTTGCTGACAGTGACCACCAGTATATATAGCAGTACGGTACGAAAGGCCACTGCTATACCTACCTCTGTGTCGTCAAGTATACTATCCATCCATACCTGTGGTGCATTTCAGTTGTGCGCAGTATATATAGTAGTAGGCCATTGCTATTGATACTGGCATATAATTCCACACATTAAAAAATGGAGAACAAAAATGTGGAGGTTAAAATAGGGAAAGATCAAGATCCACTTCCACCTCGTGCTGAAGCTGCTGCCACTAGTCATGGCCGAGACGATGAAATGCCATCAACGTCGTCTGCCAAGGCCGATGCCCAATGTCATAGTAGAGAGCATGTAAAATCCAAAAAACAAAAGTTCAGTAAAATGACACAAAAATCAAAATTGAAAGCGTCTGATGAGAAGCGTAAACTTGCCAATATGCCATTTATGATACGGAGTGGCAAGGAACGGCTGAGGCCCTGGCCTATGTTCATGGCTAGTGGTTCAGATTCACATGAGGATGGAAGCACTCATCCTCTCGCTAGAAAAATGAAAAGACTTAAGCTGGCAAAAGCACAGCAAAGAACTGTGCGTTCTTCTAAATCACAAATCCCCAAGGAGAGCCCAATTGTGTCGGTTGCGATGACTGACCTTCCCAACACTGGACGGGAAGAGCTTGCGCCTTCCACCATTTGCACGCCCCCTGCAAGTGCTGGAAGGAGCACCCGCAGTCCAGTTCCTGATAGTCAAATTAAAGATGTCAGTGTTGAAGTACACCAGGATGAGGATATGGGTGTTGCTGGCACTGGGGAGGAAATTGACAAGGAGGATTCTGATGGTGAGGTGGTTTGTTTAAGTCAGGCACCCGCGGAGACACCTGTTGTCCGTGGGACGAATATGGCCATTGGCATGCCTGGTCAAAATACAAAAAAAATCACCTCTTCGGTGTGGAATTATTTCAACACAAATGCGGACAACAGGTGTCAAGCCGTGTGTTGCGTTTGTCAAGCTGTAATAAGTACGGGTAAGGACGTTAACCACCTAGGAACATCCTCCCTTATACGTCACCTGGACCGCATTCATCAGAAGTCAGTGACAAGTTCAAAAACTTTGGATGACAGCGGAAGCAGTCCACTGAAACCACTAAATCCCTTCCTCTTGTAACCAAGCTCCTGCAAACCACACCACCAACTCCCTCAGTGTCAATTTCCACCTTACACAGGAAAGCCAATAGTCCTGCAGGCCATGTCACTGGCAAGTCTGACGAGTCCTCTCCTGCCTGGGATTCCTCCGATGCATCCTTGAGTGTACGCCTACTGCTGCTGGTGCTGCTGTTGTTGCTGCTGGGAGTCGATCGTCATCCCAGAGGGAAAGTCGGAAGACCACTTGTACTACTTCCAGTAAGCAATTGACTGTCCAACAGTCCTTTTCGAGGAAGATGAAATATCACAGCAGTCATCCTGCTGCAAAGCGGATAACTCAGGTCTTGTCAGCTTGCCTCCCCTGCAGTGCACATGGTTTTGCCCAACTGCTAACAAAATTGCTGCTGCGATCAACTAAGAATTAGGCCCCATATGTTCTTTCTTTTTTCTTCCGGCAAGCAGAGACTAAATAAATATAGAGAAGCTACATAAAAATAAACATTTAGATAAAGTGTCCTTTGTATACTGGAAAAATATATAAGAATATATACAGTTGTGCTCATAAGTTTACATACCCTAGCAGAATTTGTGATTTTCTGGCCATTTGTCAGAGAATATGAATGATAACTCACAAACTTTTCTTTCACTCATGGTTAGTGGTTGGGTGAAGCCATTTATTGTCAAACAACTGTGTTTACTCTTTTAAAATTATAATGACAACAGAAACTACCCAAATGACCCTGATCAAAAGTTTACATACCCTGGAGATTTTGGCCTGATAACATGCACACAAGTTGACACAAACGGGTTTGAATGGCTACTAAAGGTAACCATCCTCACCTGTGATCTGTTTGCTTGTAATCAGTGTGTGTATAAAACGTTAGTTTCTGGACTCCTGAAAGACCCTTGCTTCTTTCATCCAGTGCTGCACTGACGTGTCTGGATTCTGAGTCATGGAAAAAGCAAAAGAATTGTCAAAGGATCTGCAGGAAAAGGTAATTGAACTGTATAAAACAGGAAAGGGATATAAAAAGATATCCAAGCAATTGAGAATGCCAATCAGCAGTGTTCAAACTCTAATTAAGAAGTGGAAATTGAGGGATTCTGTGGAAACCAAATCACGGTCAGGTAGACCAACAAAAATTTCAGCCACAACTGCCAGGAAAATTGTTCAGGATGCAAAGAAAAATCCACAAATAACTTCAGCTGAAATACAGAACTCTCTGAAAAAAAGTGGTGTGGTTGTTTCAAGATGCACAATAAGGAGGCATTTGAAGAAAAATGGGCTGCATGGTTGAGTCGCCAGAAGAAAGCCATTACTACGCAAATGCCACAATGCATCCCGCTTAAAATACTCCAAACAGCACAGAGACAAGCCTCAAAACTTCTGGAACAAAGTCATTTGGAGTGATGAGACCAAACTAGAACTTTTTGGCCACAACCATAAACGTTACATTTGGAGAGGATTCAACAAGGCCTATGATGAAAGGTACACCATTCCTACTGTGAAACACAGAGGTGGATCGCTGATGTTTTGGGGATGTGTGAGCTACAAAGGCACTGGAAACTTGGTCAAAATTGATGGCAAGATGAATGCAGCATGTTATCAGAAAATACTGGAGGAAAATTTGCACTCATCAGCCCGGAAGCTGTGCATGGGACGTACTTGGACATTCCAACATGACAATGATCCAAAACACAAGGCCAAGTCGACCTGTCATTGGCTACAGCAGAATATAGTGAGGGTTCTGGAGTGGCCATCTCAGTCTCCTGACCTCAATATCATTGAGCCACTCTAGGGAGATCTCAAACGTGCAGTTCATGCAAGACAGCCCAAGAATTTACAGGAACTGGAGGCTTTTTGCCAAGAAGAATGGGCAGCTTTACCATCTGAGAAAATAAAGAGCCTCATCCACAACTACCACAAAAGATTTCAAGCTGTCATTGATGTTAAAGGGGGCAATACACGGTATTAAGAACTGGGGTATGTAAACTTTTGATCAGGGTCATTTGGGTAGTTTCTGTTGTCATTATGATTTAAAAAAGAGTAAACACAGTTGTTTGACAATAAATGGCTTCACCCAACCACTAACCATGAGCGAAAGAAAAGTTTGTGAGTTATCATTCATATTCTCTGACAAATGGCCAGAAAATTACAAATTCTGTTAGGGTATGTAAACTTATGAGCACAACTGGTATTTGGGGAAATGTGCGATTTTTGTTTTAAATGTATCCTACTGGTATGTTTTATGAGTGAAATAATGAAATAAAAATAATTTTTTTTTTATATATATATATATATATATATATATATACACAGTGAATGCCAAATTGCTTTCTCACAAATATATTTTAAATGCCCACTCTAATATATATTGCAGACGCCAGGCGCATCTTATTACCATATACGATAAAAGTGCACTGTACATCTCAAAACACTGCATCCCATAAGAGAAAACAATACACCCACACATTATCTGAGTTCCAAAGCTCATTGATGTATATATTTGTTATTAAAAGGATATGGATTCAGTATATTACAATGTACAGTATACCTATAGTTACAACTCATACAGTAAGCAGTTAATACATACAGTTACATACAGTTACAGTTACATACAGATACAGGCCAGCAATACAATACCATTCCCTCAATGCTTATGTCTCTCTCTCTCTCTCTCTCTCTGTAAAATCATGTTGGGACTCCATCTTACGCTGAGACCAAAACAGGAACTGAACTCCTGTGTGATCAGCAATGTGTTATCTAGTTTTTGGGGAGGGAACTTACTCATTCATGATGAGTCACTAGTCTCTTTGTATATGCTAAACAGGTTCAGCCTTGGGGACGTCCAAAGGGGCTGGCCTGAGTTTCCTGTCCACTACCTGTTTGGAATATCTATTCTAATAAAAGTGATTTTAGCTTACATACATTTAATCATAATTATTTGTTGCAATGTCCTACAACTTTATAACAAGTATCAAATGAATCTACACATTAATCTGGTTGCTTTAATAGTAAATATGACCGGTCTATCTTGCTTCGCTCAAATAATACACATACAGGACATTACTTCATTATATAATTTTAAATCATCATGATGTATGGCGCTTGATATTATTATAGTTATGTACTGTATGAAATAAGTGTCGAATCCATCTCTGTGGCATATCCATGTAAATGCGTGTGTTACCATATTTTGCTGTGCTCGCTGCACATATTTGCAAGTATAGCGACTCAGAATGTGTGTAATTTGTATGTTCTTTTTATGTAATATTTTTGACTTCGACAGTCCACCCTTTGGCAGCAAACAATAACTGCCATCAATTATTAACATAAGAAAAAAAATATTTCATACAATAATCGGTGACCTAGACACGAGTATGTATGCATTTTGCAAATCAGATACTTGACTATATTTGGGGAAGACAGGGAGGAGGACGAGACATCCTCTATATGCACTCGGCAGTCACGGGACCACTGGTTAGGTGTGGGACAACATTCAACCTATAGAATATGCTGGGACAGTGCTTTGGCCTATAATGTCTGATTTACGATGAACATTTCACACATACATGTACCTACGTCTTTGTACACTGATGTTTGGATTCTATTGAGGTTCTGCTGGGTAGATGAAGAAGACACAAACAAATCGTGACAGTGACATATAAAATTTTCATGATCTGCATATTCCTATCATTTTCTGAACATTGTTTCCATTTCTGGAACGTATGCTAGGTCTGTTTAATCATTGAGCAAGGGTTATATGTAATGTCCTTCCTAAATAACATAAACCTTCGGAGTTCGGGGAGAGCCACTCATAAACCTTTCTTCCACATATATTAATGAGCTCTTTATCTGCAATGTGTGAATAGCCATTGTCTGATTGTTCCTGATTACCTCTGAACTCCATAACTACTAGAACTTTGATTTTTCTCTGACTTTAACAAACTGATCGGCTAATCCTGGGATCCTATAAGGAAATCACTCCTTCCTCCAGAACCAGTTCCAGTCCCACACTCGACTCCTCATAAAAAAAAACCTCACAAAACTAGAATATCCTGAAAAAAAAATGTTTGTCAGCGGGAAAGAGAGAAAAGAGAAATAGAACAAAACAACTCTTGTTCATAACAAATCAGTTACAATGACTGATCTTTCTGCAATCCTTTAGTACGCTCAGGTAGTGTTCAACAGTGCCGCCTCTCAGTCTTCACGGAACAGAGTCTCTGGTGATACTTTTGCGATCTCACTCCATTTACGAGTTCCTTCCGGACTACCGACTTTCCTGCAATGGGAATCGTGGACCCAAGTCTCTCTCTCGGCTACTTTCACTGGGATAGTGCTGTCAACAAAACTTGGTATGGTCCTTCCCACCTGTCTATTAGGCAACCTGAGCGTAAGAACAATCACACAGTCTCTTGGTTCACAATCAGGACAGTTAGTATTTGGCATACCAGCAATCTACAGTTTCAAGTTCTTTTGTCAAGTTCTCAAATGCTGGCTCATCTCAATAAGGTACTGTACTGTCACCTCATTGGTGTATTTCTGATCATTGTGCGGATCAATCATGACATGAGGTTGTCTTCCAAAAACAACCCAAAAAGACACAAATATCAAAACAAAAACAAAAACAAATTTCGAAGAGGGTGATTTGTTGAGTGAAGATCTGGGAGTGGTTCCGAAGCTACATAATACTAGTGGCAGTATCTATGATCACAATAGTACAATTTCAAGCTTTGCTCCTACTTCTAGGGGTACCATTATCTACACACAAATTTCTGTGCAATTTTTTCTTTGCGGTAAACACAGCAGCATCCATGGTGGCAGGAAATGCCTCTACCCAGTTTGAGAAAACATCAGTGCAGACCAATACATAACAATAATTCCTAAAGGGTGTTAACTGTACGAAGTCGATTTGTATTTCCTGAAAAGATCCGTCTGCAGGAGGGATATGGGATGGCTCTGTTGGTATTGCTTTACCAATATTCTTCCTCAAGCAAGCAAGACAGGTCATTGCTCTCTTACCTGCATGAGAATAGAATCCTGGCGCACACCAGTAGGCTCTCATCAGCCTGCACATACCCACTTTGCCTAGATGAGTCAGACCGTGTGGCACCTTAGCTAGACTTGGAAGGTATGCTCTGGGGGCTACTGGCTTACCGTGTCCACCTGTCCACAGTCCTGAGGACTCCTGGCCGTACCCCTTTGTCCTCCAGACTGCCTTTTCCTGTAGGGAACACAAATTTTTGTATCTTAATTTAACTAACGTGTGTTTGCAATGTAGAGTACCATGAGCATAACTCAAAAAAAGAAAAGAAAAAAGAAACATCTCTAGAAGAGAGAAGGAAGAAGAAAATGAAAAAGAAAATGTCAGGTTTGCCATTCATCAACAGGCATATCAGTGTCTATACAAAATTTCCCTTCACCAGTATTCCCATTCTCCACCCTTTGTGCATGACAAGGCACACTGCAGTAATACTGGTGTCATCGTGCTGTTGAGATATACTGGTTTTGGGCAGAACTCTGAAGGACCTAGGCATGTGGAGTTTGAACTGTAATTGGGTCCATGTATTGTACCACCCTGTGTGAACGCAAAAGATGAAGAGGAAACTGTAGAGAAACAGAATAGAGGTTGGTGACACATGAGTTTGTAGAGGTGAAGAAGATTTAAAAAAAAAATTTACAACTGGATTGGGCACTATGGGGAAGTGATTCTCTACTTGGTCTACTCCCCTTAAAAAAATTGCTGTGTTTGTCGTATCGCTATTGGGACTATCCCAGCCATCAATCCAGCGTCCTGTCCATCCTAAGTTCATAGGGAACCCGGTATCTGTGAGATAATTTCCTCTACCTGTGATGGACATGCATCTAGAACAGTAGAATGCGACATTAGTCTTCGTGGGTGTCTAACATACTTTGTACTTCCTGAGCGGGAGCATAGTATATGTATATCATATCTAACAAAATTAAGTTAATCAGGGGCCATTTCTGGTAGGAAAAAGAAGCAAAAGTTTAGAGGCCCCATCTTAACCCCAGCAAGTTTCGTCAAAGGGTAATGTTGCATTTATTTTGTTCTTCCCATTAGCCGAATCTGTGTTTTCTATATGGCTTATGATTCCTTGCTATATGTCCCTTGGTCCCGGCTATGTGTTTAATAATGTGGCTTGTGTTTTCTGTCTAGGGGATCTATATTGACTATGTGTCCTACTACTCCTATAATCTCTGGCAAAATGCCCTTCCTTCCTACAAGTGTAACATATTATTGACCATTAGGGATCTGGGGTTTGGACTGATGGGTCTTTCCTGTGTGTGCCAGTATATTTACCATCCTCAACCTCTCCACCTGTTGTTCTCTGTGCCTAGCACTATTCTTGTGATGTTCAATAGCACACTATCTAAGATTAGCTACTGTGACCCCTTTCCAATTTTGCAAAGAAGTCTGCACCCTGACACTCAATGCCTTATTGAGCTCGTCCATTTGCTTGGAGACAGCTATCTCCCATTTGCCGAATTAGTGTTTACCAGTGATCTTATCCAGATGAAGAGTTTTCTATTTCTGCAAGAGACAAAAACAGAAAAAAAGTTTAACAAGCTTCTAGGTCATGCGAAGTATTCATTCAATCCTTCTCATCCCGTATTAAGGGTCTGTACATGGTCCAACAAACATTTCCGAGCTCATCTTGACTAGGGGCATTACTAGGAATGAATACTTCTTATATGGTAACTGAAAGAAATACCCTGGGGTTACCTTGTCTCTGTCCGCTTTCCTACTGGCAAATACTAATGTGCGGACAGGTTTTTCTCCATTTCTGATGTTACTTTCTTGATTTTTTTTTGGGGGGGGTTTTACTATATATGTACACGAATGATACCATACTTACCTGTTCCACTGGTCTCAGCCACTTCCCCCACAGGCTACTGCTCTTCTTTTACCGGTTAGATACTCCTCTGGGTACATGAGAAATGACTGAAAACAATCAGGTCACCTTCTCCTCCAAAATAAAACTTCAACATTCATTAGTACATATATAGGTTACAGTCATATTTTTCATATTTTTATTATTTTCTATAGCTTGTATGCTGGCCGTAACTGCTTCCACATCTACATATGGCGGTGTACTTGCATTCTTTTTTTTCCCCCTACTTGTTTATTGTTGCTACAAGTTCAAACAGTTATTATATTTCCATTCTTGTCTTATATGACTTTGGTTAGACATACCACCTGCAATACCTTAGGATCAAACTCACCAACCCCTCTTGCTGCCACAGGTTTAAACACTTTGTATGTCTGACCCTTTGTTTTCTGGATTTTATCAGACATATCCTTTTCCTTAAGTTCTGCAATACCTCTGGTTCAAAGCTTCCCACCCTTGGGAATGGTACCCTATCTTTGTCAGCCATACGTTCCCATTCATTGCAAAAAGCCTCCGTGTGTGAACCATACTTTTCACACATAATAAACCTTGCTGACCCTCTCGGTCGCAATTCTGACCTTCTTGGTCCCGAGTCTGACCTTCTCTGTCCCAACTCTTCTTCAGCCTGAACCCTAGCTACCAAACGCCCACTGCTTGTGCAATTGGATCCCATCGCTGACTTTTTGCCAATAAACACAATCCCCAATGCACACCGCAGATAGACGGTGAAAGACACCTAGCGCTTTCACTCGCTCCTTCTCCGCTGAGTACCACGACTCACTCCAATAGTGAACACCGCGTACCCAGTGAGGCCCTATTGGTTTCTATTTACTGGAAGTGTTAGGAGTGACTTACCTTTTCCAGTAAATATCTGCCGCTGGAGATTTTCCTGAGAGAGACCAGCGAAAACTCCCTATACACTTTTTATACACAAATCACGCTTGCGTATGCTCTATACAGAGCTAATGATACTGCGATTTTACGCAAAAGCTCGTAAAAGGGGTATCAAGTTGCGATATGTATCGCCCCCCACAAACGCGCGGTCCAATCGCACAGCATATAGGTACTTGTTACCTATCTGCCGTACAACCACGGGTCAATGTACAAACTGTGACCCTCAGCTCGGAGCGTAACAAAAAACCTTTTTACTTCAATAATACACAATGTACAATTCCATATTATGCTCCTCTGCAAATCTCCTCACGATTTGCGTATTAAACCTTATACTAACGTGAGTCAGCCGCCTCACGCCACCAAGCCTCCACTTACTTGATGTACCACACTACGGGATCCCGCATTCCCTGGGTTCAATATCCACTCACTCCTACGTTCGCTCACTCAAATATACTTTGGTGTTTCTGTACAGAAAATTTCAATTCATTCAGATAGGCAGCTCTACCCCAGAGGCAATACAGTTTTTAAACTAAATTTAGAGTAAACTGCTTTTGAAATCTGATAGTTATGTGCTATTGTATTAAATGTCTACTATCCCACCTTTGAACTAAATGACACTATTGTGTAATTTGTACTTAGCGCCTGCATTCTTACGCACTTTGTGTAAACACGCGACCGTGCGTGTCTCTTACACTGCGTGCGCAGTCCTGTACTTTGTCCGAGACACGTGTACAAAACTCTGCGTCCGCAATAAAACACATCACACAGCTCTATAAATGTGAACAATACTAATAACTATTGTCCACTAGACACAACTTGTTCTGTATAAACTTTTATGCAGACCTGCGTTTGTGTCTTTACACTTACTTCCTTAAAATACTGTTATTTCAAATTTACCTATATAGCAACAAATGTATCCGATTTCACACAGATCTATAATGACTCTAGCAATAATCAATAATTTAAATGATATGATTCAGATTGGATAGCTATCTTGCAGAACATACACTGATATAAATATACACATAATTATTAATAATATTATATATATGTACCATTCACTGGTCTCCTATGAGACACCTTACCTCTTATTTGCATATCAAAGCTATTTGCTTTTCCACTGCTAAAAAAAAAGCAGTTACACAGGTTAATTTGCATTTCAATGGTTATCCTATAGCAAGCAGATTCTACAAGTCTTGGAAGGAAAAAGAAAAACAAAACAAAACCCTTTCTTTCCTTTTTCTATGTGTGTGCAATTTCTTACCCCAAGCCAAGCATTTATCTTACCATTTACTCTCACTAGGCCCAATTGAAACTATTTGTAATTGACTATGGCATGGGTTAAAGAAATGCATTGGTAACTCATAAATGGTGTTTGATGTGACCAAGGAAACTGATTATTCTGAGCAGACTGAAAATCAGCTATTTAGAAAATTACCTTCCTAAAATGGCCACTGCTCCTCCCCCTTCCACATCCATGAGGTTTACACAAAATGGTGGACAGGCCATGTGGTTAGTCCAAAATGGAGGACAGACCATGCGGCTTCCTTTGTCACAAAGAAATCACACATTATACAAGCACCAGAAGTTATTTTAGGCCTGAGTTTTAAAAAAAACTATATCAAGGCTATGCAGCAACTTTTAAATGTACTCTTAAACCTACCTAACAGATAAACAATCCAATCTGAATCAAACACAACACGACTTATTTGAACTTTGTTTTGCAACAATAAAAATAAATTTTAGCATCTTAAATATTATGAGAAACGCATTGTCCCTATAATTTTCATATCATTGGCTTACTGATATCACAACAATACACGTGGATGTTATTTTCATCAGCGTCGCAATGCGTCCATCGGAGCCTGTCGATTACAGCCGCATTTGTAATGTACAGTGCATCATTAAGACCCTTATATCCCGGACGAGCCCCCATCTGTGAATGCCAAATTGCTTTCTTACAAATATTTAAAATGCTCACTCTAATATATATTGCAGACCCCAGGCGCATCTTATTACCATATACGATAAAAGTGCGCTGTACATCGCAAAACACTGCATCCCATAAGAGAAAACAATACACCCACACATTATCTGAGTTCCAAAGCTCATTGATGTATATATTTGTTATTAAAAGGATATGGATTCAATATATTACAATGAACAGTATACCTATAGTTACAACTCATACAGTAAGCAGTTAATACATACAGTTACATACAGTTACAGGCCAGCAATACAATACCATTCCCTCAATGCTTATGTCTCTCTCTCGCTCTGTAAAATCATGTTGGGACTCCATCTTACGCTGAGACCAAAACAGGAACTGAACTCCTGTGTGATCAGCAATGTGTTATCTAGTTTTTGGGGAGGGAACTTACTTATTAATGATGAGTCACTAGTCTCTTTGTATATGCTAAACAGGTTCTGTTAGGCGCCGGGGTCCGCTTGTCTGCGCGGCCCGGCGCCTAGCAACTAGAGATGCCGTGCGCGTACAGCCGCCGGCTCCCTAGCAACGCTAGACGCCGGGCGCGCTGAGCCGCACGGACCCTAGCAACGGGGACGCCACTGGCGGACCGCGTTCCCCGTTGCTAGGCTTTAGGAATTAAGATATTCACCTGCTCTCTGGCCGTGCAGCAAGGCAGCTGCACAGCATTTATTCTAATCAGCCTTTAGCAGCTGATTGGAGGACTCCTTGTTAAATACACTCCCAGGGCTTCTCACAGACGCCGGTAATAGCTTCCTGCATGCTGCCTTTGTTTGCTGAGAGTCTGTTTCCAGTCCTGCTGTATCCGGTCATTCCAGTCCTCAGAAGTCCGGTATTCGGGAGTTGTCATCTCATCCCAAGAGGTCGTTTGGTTCCCTGGAGTCCTGACTGATCACGGTTTTATATCCAGTGGTGTTCGTGAGTTGCGGCTGTGCCGTGTGTTGCGGCTCAGCCGCTTTACCTTTTATATTTTGTGTTTGGAGCATTTGCGGAGGGTTCCGCTTCCACAAGTCCTCTCTGGTACTCGGCGGTGCCGGGTAGGAGAATTGGACAAGTGGATATTTTGGTTGTCCTTTTCCCTGGCGGTTTCTCCGCACATATTATAGTTTTGAGTTTGCTTAGCCCCTGGCCTGGTTGTTTAGTTAGAGGGCCTCTTGTTATCACCCTGTCTCGGGTTTCCCTTTGTCTCTCATTAAGACCGGGGGGCATCGGAGTTGGGCAGACATAATCCGCCCTTCAAACGCGGCTGCCAAGGGCTCAAGAAACCATAGTCTCGCAGGGGATTTCTGACAACACGGGTGAGACAACAGAGTTAGGGCGCCAGGGGCTATTTTCCTGACCTGCTCCCTTCCCCAGCATTCCGTTCCAGTGCTCCGGTCCTTGCCATAAGATCTCCTCTGACCAGAGTGCTGGAATCATAACATTATTACCGGCCATACCAAAACTTAAAATTAAACGGGGTTTAATTTTTTCTCATTCAGTTTTGTGAGAGTTTATCGGCCTCATGAATCCAACAGGTTTAGGGCCAAATCCTGGTCAGCTCTTAGTCAGCCAGATTCAAGAACTTACTCAGATGGTTCAGGATCTTTCTCTTCGGGTGAAGTCGCAGGAAGATCTTTTGCGAGCTTCCCCAAGGGTAGTCCCTGAACCAAAGATGCATTTGCCTGACCGTTTTTCTGGTGATAGAAAAGAGTTTTTTAATTTTAAAGAATCCTGTAAACTTTATTTTCGTTTAAGACCGACTTCCTCGGGTACTGAATCTCAGCGGGTCGGGATTATTATTTCTTTGCTCCAGGGGGATCCTCAGACCTGGGCTTTTGGTTTAAGAGCAGAGGATCCGGCATTGTTGTCAGTTGACGCTTTTTTTGGGTCTTTAGGGCTCTTGTATGATGACCCTGATAGAGAGGCGTCCGCTGAAAGTCAGTTGCGTGCTCTCAGACAGGGTAGAAATCCTGCGGAGGTTTATTGTACGGAGTTTCGCCGTTGGTCGAACGACTGTGGCTGGAATGACCCAGCCCTGCGCAGTCAGTTTCGCCTCGGCTTATCAGAGTCTATAAAAGACAGTCTCCTTCAGTACCCCGCTCCTGAGACTCTCGATAAACTCATGGAGCTTTCTATAAAGATTGATCGCCGTCTCAGAGAGCGGAGGGCTGAAAAAGGAGCACCTGTAAGGTCAAGTCCGTGTGTATATTCCATTCCTGAAGACGTAGAGGAGCCCATGCAGATGGGTCTCTCCCGGCTGTCTCCTGAAGAAAGAGCCAGAAGGCAAAATTCTGGTCTTTGTCTGTACTGTGGGGGTAAGGGACATTTTGCTCGTAATTGTCCGAACAAGTCGGGAAAACGCTTTGACCAGGTGAATTGTGAGGGGGTTCACCTAGGTCTGCAGCTTATCTCCTCGAATAACTCCCTTTTAGTCCCAGTTAAAGTTTCCTTTGGCAGCCTCAGTTCTTCGGTGTTGGCTTTTGTTGACAGTGGAGCTGCAGGAAACTTTATGGATTTAACTTGGGCTAAGGCCTTAGGCATTCCTCAGTTACCTTTGGGTAGGTGTGTCACCATGCATGGCTTAGATGGGAGTCCGCTGTCTAATGGGATTATTTCTCTCCGTACACCCCCTGTACTACTTACAGTAGGAGCTCTACATTCCGAGAAAATCGAGTTCTATTTTACACATTGCCCAGCAGTTCCAGTTGTTCTGGGTCACCCTTGGCTGGCCTTTCATAATCCCACCATTGATTAGCGGTCGGGGGAGATTTCACAATGGGGTACTTTTTGTGATAAGGAATGTATCACGTTTCCAGTCAGAGTAGCAGCTATCATTCCAGAACTCATTCCGGTGGAATACCAGGAGTTTGCTGATGTTTTCTCCAAAGGCAATGCGGACATTCTGCCTCCCCATCGGCCTTATGATTGTGCTATTGAGTTAATCCCTGGTGCCGCATTGCCAAAGGGAAGATTATATGCATTATCCGGGCCAGAAACTGCGGCTATGAATGATTATGTAAAGGAGAGCCTTGAGAAAGGATTTATTAGACCATCAAAATCTCCTTTAAGTGCAGGCTTCTTCTTTGTGGAGAAAAAGGATGGCTCGCTTAGACCTTGCATTGATTTTAGAGCCCTGAATAAGATCTCAGTTAAAAACACCTATCCTTTGCCGTTGATTTCTGTACTCTTTGATCAGTTACGTTCTGCTGTGATTTTTTCTAAAATTTACCTTAGAGGAGCGTACAACCTCATCCGAATTAAATCTGGAGATGAGTGGAAAACGGTCTTCAGTACTCAGTCGGGTCACTACGAATACCTGGTGATGCCGTTCGGCCTGTCCAATGCTCCGGCAGTTTTTCAAGACCTCATTAACGATGTGCTCCGTGACTTTCTAGGGAAATTCGTGGTCGTTTACTTAGATGACATCCTGATTTTTTCTGAATCAATGGAACAACATGTTACCCAGGTGCGTCTGGTTCTTCAAAAGTTACGTGAGAATCATTTATATGCCAAGCTGGAGAAGTGTGAGTTTCATGTCACTGAAGTATCTTTTTTAGGGTACATAATTTCCCCTCAGGGATTTTCCATGGAACCAAAGAAACTCCAGGCCATCCTTAGTTCTGCGCAACCCATCAATTTAAAAGCAATTCAGCGCTTTTTAGGGTTTGCGAATTATTATAAGAGGTTCATTCATTCTTTTTCTGACCTGGTTGCTCCCATTGTAGCTCTGACAAAGAAAGGAGCGGATCCTACCAACTGGTCGCGTGAAGCTGAGTTGTCCTTCCGGGCCTTGAAACAAGCCTTTGTCTCGGCTCCAGTCCTCACACATCCTAATCCGGAATTGCCCTTTGTGGTGGAGGTTGATGCCTCGGAGGTTGGAGTGGGGGCTATCCTTTCTCAAAAGGATCCGGAGTCTCTGGAGTTACATCCTTGTGCCTTTATGTCCAGGAAATTCTCCTCCGCTGAATCCAACTATGACGTTGGTAATCGGGAGTTACTGGCGGTAAAGTGGGCTTTCGAGGAGTGGAGGCATTGGCTGGAGGGAGCAAAACATACTATTTCGGTATTGACTGACCATAAGAACCTGCAATACATTGAATCGGCTAAGCGGCTTAATGCCCGGCAGGCACGTTGGGCATTATTTTTTACGCGTTTCAAATTTATAATCACTTTCAGGCCTGGTTCCAAGAATACTAAGGCTGATGCCCTGTCACGTAGCTTTCTTCCGGTTCACAATAACAATCCTGTTACCCCCATACTTCCATCTTCGGTCATCTGGGCGGGCCTCACACAAGATTTATTTACCCAGTTAAAACAGCTTCAACACCAAGCTCCTAGAATTACTCCTGCTGGTCATCTTTACGTCCCTGAGTTTTTGAGAGCTACTGTTTTAACGGAATTTCATGATAACAAAGTTTCAGGGCATCCAGGAGTCTCTAAGACATTGGAGTTAGTCTCTCGCTCAGTATGGTGGCCTGGTCTTTCTAAAGACGTCAAGGAATTTGTTTATTCATGTCAGGTTTGTGCACAGCATAAGGTTCCCCGTTCCTTGCCTATCGGGCAACTTATGCCCTTAAATGTTCCTCTCAGGCCGTGGTCTCATATTTCCATGGATTTTGTGGTTGACCTTCCCCTTTCAGCCGGCTTCCGAGTCATATGGGTGGTAGTGGACCGTTTTAGTAAAATGGCTCAAGGGTTGGCAGTTTTGTTTCTCCGCCATGTATTCAGGCTTCATGGGTTGCCTACTGATATTGTTTCTGATCGGGGTCCACAATTCATCGCACAATTCTGGAAATGTTTTTGTGCCTCATTGAAGAAATTGTCGTTAACATCCGGTTACCACCCACAATCCAACGGGCAAACCGAACGAGTTAACCAATCATTGAAACAATATTTGCGCTTGTATTCAGCCAAACTCCAGAATGATTGGTCCGAGTTTCTTCCGTTGGCTGAATTTGCGTACAATAATTCTTGTCATTCCTCCACTAAAGAGTCTCCATTCTTTTCAGTTTTTGGTTTTCACCCCAGAGCTAATTCTTTTTTTCATCATTCCTCAGTCTCCTCGCTAACCTTAACCTCCCATCTCAGAGCCATTTGGAAAAAGGTGCACCTTGCTCTCAGAAAAGCGGCCTTTCGAGAGAAGAAATTTTCTGACAGGCTCCGACGTCCTTACACTTTTAAGGTGGGAGATAGGGTGTGGTTGTCGACTCGCAACATCAGGCTTCGACAATCCTCGGCTAGACTGGAACCCAAATTTATTGGGCCATTTCTTATTATTAAAAGAGTCAACCCAGTTGCCTTTCGGTTACGTTTACCAAGATCTCTCAGGATTGGAAATACGTTTCATTGTTCCCTGTTGAAACAATACATTTCTTCCAGTAGATTTCCTCGGAAGATCTCTCAGGGTAGATCTCCAGTGGATGTACAGGGACAACAGGAGTTCTTGGTAGAGAAGGTTCTCGATTCCAAATTGTCCCGGGGTCGGCTGTATTTTCTGGTTCACTGGAAAGGCTATGGTCCGGAGGAAAGGTCTTGGGTCCTGGATAAGGATCTTCATGCCCCGAGGCTCAAGAGGGCATTTTTTCGGGAATTTCCTCAGAAACCTGGCTTTAGGGGTTCCTTGACCCCTCCTCAAGGGGGGGGTACTGTTAGGCGCCGGGGTCCGCTTGTCTGCGCGGCCCGGCGCCTAGCAACTAGAGACGCCGTGCGCGTACAGCCGCCGGCTCCCTAGCAACGCTAGACGCCGGGCGCGCTGAGCCGCACGGACCCTAGCAACGGGGACGCCACTGGCGGACCGCGTTCCCCGTTGCTAGGCTTTAGGAAATTAAGATATTCACCTGCTCTCTGGCCGTGCAGCAAGGCAGCTGCACAGCATTTATTCTAATCAGCCTTTAGCAGCTGATTGGAGGACTCCTTGTTAAATACACTCCCAGGGCTTCTCACAGACGCCGGTAATAGCTTCCTGCATGCTGCCTTTGTTTGCTGAGAGTCTGTTTCCAGTCCTGCTGTATCCGGTCATTCCAGTCCTCAGAAGTCCGGTATTCGGGAGTTGTCATCTCATCCCAAGAGGTCGTTTGGTTCCCTGGAGTCCTGACTGATCACCGTTTTATATCCAGTGGTGTTCGTGAGTTGCGGCTCTGCCGTGTGTTGCGGCTCAGCCGCTTTACCTTTTATATTTTGTGTTTGGAGCATTTGCGGAGGGTTCCGCTTCCACAAGTCCTCTCTGGTACTCGGCGGTGCCGGGTAGGAGAATTGGACAAGTGGATATTTTGGTTGTCCTTTTCCCTGGCGGTTTCTCCGCACATATTATAGTTTTGAGTTTTCTTAGCCCCTGGCCTGGTTGTTTAGTTAGAGGGCCTCTTGTTATCACCCTGTCTCGGGTTTCCCTTTGTCTCTCATTAAGACCGGGGGGCATCGGAGTTGGGTAGACATAATCCGCCCTTCAAACGCGGCTGCCAAGGGCTCAAGAAACCATAGTCTTGCAGGGGATTTCTGACAACACGGGTGAGACAACAGAGTTAGGGCGCCAGGGGCTATTTTCCTGACCTGCTCCCTTCCCCAGCATTCCGTTCCAGTGCTCCGGTCCTTGCCATAAGATCTCCTCTGACCAGAGTGCTGGAATCATAACAGGTTCAGCCTTGGGGATGTCCAAAGGGGCTGGCCTGAGTTTCCTGTCCACTACCTGTTTGGAATATCTATTGTTCTAATAAAAGTGATTTTAGCTTACATACATTTAATCATAATTATTTGTTGCAATGTCCTACAACTTTATAACAAGTATCAAATGAATCTACACATTAATCTGGTTGCTTTAATAGTAAATATGACCGGTCTATCTTGCTTCGTTCAAATAATACACATACAGGACATTACTTCATTATATAATTTTAAATCATCATGATGTCTGGCGGTTGATATTATTATAGTTATGTACTGTATGAAATAAGTGTCGAATCCATTTCTGTGGCATGTCCGTGTAAATGCGTGTGTTACCATATTTTGCTGTGCTCGCTGCGCATATTTGCAAGTATAGCGACTCATAATGTGTGTAGTTTGTATGTTCTTTTTATGTAATATTTTTGACTTCGACAGTATATATATATATATATATATATATATATATATATAGTTTCAATACCTTCCCCACCTGTGGCTCAGGTGTGTCTGGAAAAGGACGAGAGGCGGCACTCCAAGGGCTTAAAAAAGAGTTTTTTTATGTGCAAAACATGGCAGGACAATAAAGTGCAAACAATAGGAAAAACATGGAGGTCTTACGACGTTTCAAGGCAGCAAGCCTTTTCCTCAGGTAAGTAAACCCATGTGGAATGTGATGTGCAAAAAAGCGAGAACCAAACTCACCCAGAGAAACACTCACCTTATAAAGCCGTGCTGAGACAGGTGTTCCCGGCGTCTGTGTCCGGGACTTCCGGGTGCGGCGCCCGAGCGGCGCATAGCTGACGTGTTCGTTGCCTAGCAACGAGAATGCAAACAGGCGCCGGGGAGACCCGTCGTATCTGAAGGGAAATATAAGCAAAGATAGTCACGTGTGCAATAAACGAAATATATGACATCCGGGTGTCATATATTTCGTTTATTGCACACGTGACTATCTTTGTTTATATTTCCCTTCAGATACGACAGGTCTCCCCGGCGCCTGTTTGCATTCTCGTTGCTAGGCAACGAACACGTCAGCTATGCGCCGCTCGGGCGCCGCACCCGGAAGTCCCGGACACAGACGCCGGGAACACCTGTCTCAGCACGGCTTTATAAGGTGAGTGTTTCTCTGGGTGAGTTTGGTTCTCGCTTTTTTGCACATCACATTCCACATGGGTTTACTTACCTGAGGAAAAGGCTTGCTGCCTTGAAACGTCGTAAGACCTCCATGTTTTTCCTATTGTTTGCACTTTATTGTCCTGCCATGTTTTGCACATAAAAAAACTATTTTTTAAGCCCTTGGAGTGCCGCCTCTCGTCCTTTTCCAGACACACCTGAGCCACAGGTGGGGAAGGTATTGAAACTGCATTATTTCAAGGAGGGTACCCAGGCATGTTCATTGTTATACAGAGTGCCGGATGTGTACATTGGAATATATATATATATATATATATATATATATATACATACATACATACATACATACAGCTTGCCAATGCTTTCTAAAGTAGAGAAGATGGTGGTCATAGAGAGGGAGAGGGAAAAAGGTGAATACAGAGATATCACAATAGTGGCAGATGTGAGTGACGGCTGAAGTGGGATGGAGAGTTGGTCTGTTGGGTGAGGTCAAAGGACGATTTGATCCCATTACTGTTGCAGCTTGAAAGCAGCAAAATCAGTGGGATTCCAGTTGGATATTGAAGTCACCATAGATAAACTGGGGAAGGGGTAATAGGTAGGAAGAGTTGAATAAATGAGGAAAGGGAGGGGGAGGGTGTAAGGAGTAGCATCTGAGAGGTACAGCAGGGGGGAAAGAAGAACTATCACCACATTGTTAATCATCAAAGGCCCCTTGCTGAAAGAGCTTCAGGGGAAGTAGTGCATGATGGAGAGTCAGGTATTGGTATTGGTAATGCTGAGGAGGAGGTGGTGAGGTTGTGGAAAGCAGAGATAAAAGAGTTACTGTATGACTGAATCCAAGTCTGTTAAAGACTGACATGCCGTTCCACAAGGCACAGGAGAAAGGGAGGGAGTGACAACGGTTGATGTGATAAGGTTGGTACCATTGATTAAGGGTCTAATTCATGTTTGTATGGAATAGCACAGCCACTGCAATTCTGTGTAATTAAAATTCAAATGCAGCAGGAAGCATCTGTAGGAGACACAGACGCCTCGTGCATGCATTTGTGAGATCCAAGTGCAGCATCTGGGGACACAGCCTTGGATCACCATTGTGACCATCCAGTAATTTTCATATCAGCTTGTGCCTGGATGGGTGTAATGGGTTGGGACTGTGGAGTTGTAACATAGGTTATGTTGTTTCATCTGCAATAGAAAATTTTAATAGTATAAATAATAAGTTAATTATATTGGTGCACCTAAATGTAGTGGTTTAAAATATGGACGCAAGTGCGGTGTAAGGGGCTGTGTTATGGTACTAATGAAGATGGAGCATGTTTTCACAATTAACCCTTTTTTTTTTTAAACTGGGCATGTGCCAGAGCCGCAGTGCACATGTCTGGCTATGCACATGTTAACCGATGGTGCTGCGGCTCCGCTTGCATTGCACTGGATGTTTGGCGGTGGAGAGTGGGAGGCAACGGGTAGCATTCTACAAAATGGTGGGGATATCACTTCCATTTAGTAGGTGTGACAAGATCAGAGTCTTCGCTTTCCAATGCAGACTTTCTGGCCCCAGAGTTGCAGCGGTCATTCTGAATACCTGAAGGTTAGTCCGTGGCCAAGGATCCTGCAGTGATCCGATGCAGTGTCCTCGGATCAGCGAAGCAGCAAGGATGTGCCTATTTACAGAAGATGCCTCCTGTTGGATTAGCATATAGCAGTAGTTGTCACAGCTGCTACTGCCTCCCATACTAGGATGAATTAAGCCCATACTGTGGTTGCCAACCGCAACTATTCTCAATTGTACCTCATACACATCCAAGATTGACTCCATACGTCAGGACATCACATCCCACCAGTCCAGCAACCAGCCACCACCCATCCTTTGCCACCCCTCCCCTACCCTCTTTCCAACTCTGACATCTTTCTCCTATGTATCTGGCGAGGAAGTCATGGCCCTCATACACCCCCCCCCCCACAACCTCCCCACTCGACCCTATCCCCTCCCACCTCCTCCGCTACCTCTCTCATTCTGCCTGTTCCCATCTTGCCCACCTTCTCAATCTCTCCCTCTCATCAGGCACTGTCCCCTCTGCCTTCAAGCATGCTCTTGTCTCCCCTATTCTTAAAAAACCTACCCTTGATCCTAACACTCTCTCTAACTATTGACCCATCTCTCTCCTCCCCTTTGCCTCCAAACTTCTTGAGCGTATTGTCTATAATCGCCTCACTGCCTTTCTTTCCTCTCACTCACTGCTTGACCCATTCCAGTCTGGTTTCCGCTCTCTCCACTCCACTGAAACTGCCCACACAAAAGTCTGCAATGACCTCCATGCAGCCAAATCTAAGGGCCACTACTCTCTGCTTATTCTTCTTGACCTCTCTGCTGCTTTTGACACTGTGGACCACCCTCTCCTTCTGCAAATCCTTCACTCTCTTGGTCTACACGATACTGCCCTCTCCTGGCTGTCCTCCTACCTGTCTGATCGTTCCTTCTCTGTCTCCTCTCATGATGCTACCTCGCCCCCACTTCCACTAACTGTTGGTGTCCCCCAAGGTTCTGTTCTTGGTCCTCTCCTATTCTCTCTCTATACGTCCTCTTTAGGTAAACTCATTAGTTCTTTTAATTTCCAGTATCACCTCTATGCTGACGACACTCAAATCTACCTCTCCTCCCCTGATCTCTCCACGGCTCTCCTCACTCGTGCCTCTAACTGTCTTTCTGCTATCTCTTCCTGGATGTCCCAGCGCTTTCTTAAACTCAACATGTCTAAGACCGAGCTGATCATCTTCCCACCCTCCCGCACAACCTCACCTCCCACAATTTCATTATCCATTGATGGCACGACTATCTCCTCTAGCCCCCAAGTACGCTGTCTTGGTGTAATCCTTGACTCCTCCCTCTCCTTCAAACCACACATTCAGCACCTCTCACAAACCTGTCATTTTCATCTCAAAAACATTTCCAGGATCAGACCGTTTCTCACCCAGGATGCCACTAAGATCATTATTCACTCACTGATTATTTCCAGACTGGGCTACTGTAATCTCCTCCTAACTGGCCTCCCTGACAATCACCTCTCTCCACTCCAATCTATCCTCAATGCTGCTGCCCGACTTATCTTCCTCACCAAACGCACTACGTCCACCTCCCCTCTCCTACAAGCCCTTCACTGGCTTCCCTTCCCTTTCAGAATCCAATTCAAACTTCTCACTCTCACTTACAAACCACTCACCCACTCCTCTCCCATTTACATCTCTGACCTAATCTCCCTTTACTCTCCCACCCGTCCTCTTCGCTCTGCTAATGCACGCCGGCTCTCCTCTCTTCTGATTACTTCCTCCCACTCCTATCTCCAAGATTTTTCACGTGCTGCTACCTTCCTCTGGAATTCTTTACCTCTCCCCCTCAGACTCTCCACCTCTCTACAAAACTTCAAACGGGCTCTTAAGACCCATTTTTTTTACCAAACCCAGCCAAATCTCATCCTAACCCTCTGTTCTACGCTCTCTATGTACCCCATCTGTGTCACCCCTGTCTGTCTACCCCTCCCCTTAGATTGTAAGCTCTCACGAGTAGGGCCCTCTTCCCTCATGTGCTTATCCTTTTCTTACTTTAATAATCCTCAACTGCCCAAATCAAGCAGTTTTTTGGCCACTTGGAACTTCTCTGTCATTTACTGGTGTAGTTATGCTTAGTTACCCTGTACTTGTCCTAAATTGTCATCAATTGTAAGTCACTGTTTTACTGTTTTGATTATGTGCATATGTACTCTGTAATTGGGCGCTGCTGAACCCTTGTGGCGCCATATAAATAAAGGATAATAATAATAATAATAATACAGATGGAGCCACGCTATTCGTCCATCTGGGGCACGCGCGCATCCGATACGCGCACCATTCACTTCAATGGGAGCGTCTCTGTGCACTCCCGTAGCAGGGCTAGGCGTCAGATCGCCTAGCCCCGCCAGTAGTGCACACCTGCGATGGAGCCGCACTAGATGAGTGCGGCTCCATCTGTATATAAGTGAAAATATACTCTGATTTCAGATGTAACTTACGCCCATTTGCTACTAATTCAGCATCAGCCCATGGGCCTGATTCAGAGGGGAACACTACTGCGTCTGCTCTAGTGCCCTTTGCCATAGTCGCGGATGCGATAATATGCAAATGCTACTTTCAGCCTTCCCCTTGTACACTAGTGTGCAGCAGAATGTGCAAGCCCTGAGATACCCACTTTCTCCACCCCTGTGCGCAACAGCACCACCGGTGGTTTTAGACAGTCCACCATCAAAACCTGAAACCGTCTTTGGCTGGTGCAGTGTCTCCATGTGGACATGGCCTATATGGACAGCGCTGTGTGTGTAACAATGCACGGCCGTAACTAGGGGGGGCTAGGGGGTCACGTGCCCCAGGCGCTGGACTGTAGGGGGCGCTAGGAAATCTGCTTCGGTGCTATACTGTGCGCTGCTACGGCTGCCTCCCGCTGCCTGGAAAAAGCAGTGGCGGGTAATAGCTGACAGGATGCCGGTAGCGTCTCGTCTGGAGCCGGCTCCAGACGCTCCAGCGTTTCCTGGTTGCAGATGCGGCATACGCGTGACGTCATGTTCACAGAGAGAGAGAGTTTGGAGGCAGGAGTCCGGCGGACGGGAGTGAAGATTAAACGCTCACCCAAAACAATAAAAGGTGCGTGCTGGCAGCAGCGCTGCTGCGATGGCTAAGCCTGCAA